>NC_136430.1:348163499-348703499 GCF_052849685.1 Lactuca virosa | reverse complement strand
TTTTGGTGTCACGTCGGAAAAACGCCGGTGGGGCGTTGCCCACACCGGATAGCCTAAGAAAAAACTAGAAAAACTTTTAATTCACAAGTTGTTTCAAATAGTTTTAGGAAACTTTTAGCTTTTATTTTTATATAATTTAATACTTTTAAACGTAAACAATTGGTTTTTCTCGAATATTTTTGTACAAATAAGAAGTATAATTTTCAACTTCCAACTACCATTTATCAACTAAAAATTAGTTTACCAAACACATCAAAATCAATTATTGATAAGTTCTGGTTTGAAAATAAAATAGAACCATTTTTTATCAAAATTTGAAACAACTTTTTATACAAGCAAATTGCAATAAATTCACTATTTTACTATAAAATTTTGAGTTTTATACCGAGTTATTTTTTTTCTTAATTATGTCACTATATTTACAATTTTGTTGCAATATCAACCAAATGACCTTTTTTCTTATTCTCCTGGTAACCACTTATAACACTCGTTTTCTAGAATGGATCAGTTGGTGACCTGAACGAGTCAAATGTATGGCTTTTAAGGAAAACCACTTGCCACGACTTGGTGTATGGAATACCATGACGTGGTGGTTGTAGCAGCCCAAACCCATCATTTTAGGGTTTCTCCCATATTTAAGCATCTTAATTCATGGATTAGGCCTTCTCCACCAGCATCCATCTCTTCATTTCGAAACCCTAGCTTCCATGCATGTTTGAGAGCTTGTTTTCTTGATTGAAGAGCTTGTTCTTGGATTTTTGGTGAAGCTTGAGGAAGAAGGAAGTTCATATTGGTGCTAGGAAGCAAGGAGCTAGTTTTAATACATCACCCTCTTATGATTTTTGAATTATTGAAGGTATAAAGTTCATACCTAGACCTTTGATCTTTTAGTTTCAAGTTTGAGTTCATTTTGGATGATTTTAGTCCCTTCCATGGATGCTCTTGGAGTTTGAGGAACTCCAGAGCTTGTTATGACTCTTAAATGGTCATTAGGTTTCTAAAAATGAGAAAAGAATCATGTTTGGGTCTATCTTGTGTTCTTGAGCAAGCTTTGGACATATTAAGGACTTAATGGACTTAGGGTTGTAGATCTTGCCTTGGAGTGAGGTACTAATGGATAAAGTTGAAAATTTTATCCATTAAGTCAATGAGAAGGATTAGATATGAAGTTTTGAGCCTTGATCTGTAAGGATTAAGCTCTTTATGAAGAATTGAGAATCTGCCAGTGACCACGACATGGCCAATGAATGACCACGATGTGGCCAAGGAGGGCCTACGACGTGGTAATGTCCTACATGTCGTCTATTTTGTCTTTCCATGCCCACAACAAGGCCAAGAGGTCTCCACGACATGGTGGTTGTTGACTTAGCTGACCGTTCACCGTTGAATTTTGACCAGCTTGAATTGGGGTAAAACTTAGAGGATTTCGATTGTTGATTGAGGATTTATCTCTTTTAGTGTTAGTCGGCTCGCGGGATGGATCAGTTCAAGGTATGAGAGTGTTGATGTGTTTCCACGGTTCTTCAGTTCAGGTGAGTTTATCACTATGCCATGTATCCAATTATATATCATTTGCATGGTAGGATAGAGGTACCGTTAGAGTACAACTATGCTAGTTGACTAGGACAACTCCTTGTTATGTATGTGTAGTTTAGGACACTTGATGTTTTGGTATGTTAGACTGGTAGGGCCTTACCTATTAATCGTAGGATATTGTTAGGAGTTATGTTTGGTTAGGGTAACTGGAGAAGGCCAGTTATCAGTATTATGTATAATTGACCAGCGAAGGACTTAATTCAGAAGTGGTCAATGGCAGGGTAACTAGGGGAGGTTAGTTGCCAAGGGTATGGAATATGCTAGTATATGTTATGTGCTTATGTTACATGATTATGTGGAAATGTTAGCAAAGGTTCTATGTAGTATAAGTTAGACAACCTGAGAACTCTTGGTCTAATGCCATATTACGATGTTCTTTTCTGATTGTTCGCTCTCGGTGGATCATCTGTTCAATTGTCTATCTGATCTCTAACTTCACATGACTTTATGAGTTGGTTGAAAGAGCAAGATCTAGCCTTGGAAATTGTATGAAAGACCAAGATTTGGCCCTTGTCACTTGTATGAAAGACCAGGATCTGGCCCCTAACACTTGTATGAAAGACCAGGATCTAGCCCTTAGCACTTATTCGTAAGACTAGGATTTGGCCCATGGCAATGGCAAGGAAAGACCATTATATGGCCTATCATAAGATGTGAGTGTAAGACTATGATATGGCCCATAACATTCACTAATGGTTGGAGTAGACTCATTATTTCATATATGATTGTCATGTATGTTGTATGTGTTGGCTTTTGTATACTACAACATCCTATGGTGCACATACAACCCTAAAAGCTTTGGATCTATGTTTTCTCTAATTATACATGCAATATTGTTTCCAAAGCTTTAAGCCTACAACTAGCATATAATATGAAAATTTGAACAATTCAACTAGTTAGATGACTTACCTCTTATTAGGACTTGTAGTTCTTGACCTTTGAAAGCTTTAGCACCTCAAGTGTGATGCCTCTAACGTGTCACAAACACCATATGAAAGAGGAGGCTTGAGAGAATAAGTTATCTTGCACAATTTTGTTCCTCACTCTTTAAGAATGCATTAGGCAACTATTTTGGCTCTAAGGGGGTCTTTATATAGTGTTGCAAAGGTTAGGGTTTCATCCATGAAACCCTAAAGCTCCATGACCTTCCATATCCCCTAGGCTCCATGGGTTAAAGCTCCATGGACTATTTTAGCCCATCCTAATGGATCATTGGCCCACACTACAAGAATGATTGATTTACATAATCAACCCCTTATACTTAATTAGTCTCTTTTGATCACTAAATTAATTCCAAATTAATTCTTCACCAATACTAATTAAATAATATGATTTCTCAATTAATATATTATACTTATAATATATTAATAAATCACCAATAACCTTATTCTCAAAAGTCCATCTTATCAAATTGCACTGGTGAAGGCAACCCAAAAGGACCATGCTACTATCGGGTCAAGTACATACCAGTTATAGTTATGGGCTTAGACACCAAATCCAATAGTCTCCCACTTGGATAAGTCTAATAACTATAACTGCAAGTACGACTTCAAGAACCGATTAACAATCGTAAGCTTTCAAAAGCCGCTGTCGAACTCTGACCTAATCAGTGACTATCCTTAGATAAGTGATCATATATTCCTCTATTCTTTAAGATATCAGCAGACAAATACATGGAACATAGTCATACTTGTTGTCCTGCAGTTTGTTTCCTGATTTCTAATTAGTTTGACATAGAACATAATTGAACACATCAATTTAGTTCAGACTGGGCCCGACACATAAGTCAAAACAAATCATCGAGGGGCCTAAGATATCGCTTTTAATCCTCTTGGGATAAAAGGAACAGATAAACGTCGACATTATATGCTCGTACTAACTACTCGTTAAATCATGCACAACGATACGTTTTATAACATCAAGTTACTGATGCGTTTTCGTATCATCAATGCACGACCAATTCGTAGTCAACAACTCATATATCTTGGTTTGAAGATTATATGATATTATCATCTCACAATCACTCGTGATAAATTCCATGAAGTGATTCAGGTAAGTACAGGTAGATCCAATGCTTAAATCTTATTTTACAAGCACTCATGAATAGTGTAGTAGACTTTTGCTATGTCTAACACCTTAGACATCTACAAGCCAACTCATGACAGTCTTGCTTCATACCTACTTCCAAAGTATAATCGACTGTGGATAATTTGAACAATCTTATTATTCGGGAAGTCAAAACATGCAAATAGAAACACTAGAATAAAACTTAATCCTATATGGCCCCAAAACTTTTGAGTGTAAATAAAACACCTTTTATTTAATCGACATATTGATTACTCATTTTTCATTGTACAATGTTTCGAATTATCAACTTTATACTTGAATTAAAACAATAGTTATCCCATGCTCCAAGCATGCACACTATTTTTATCTATGGTCCTTTCTTTGTGAAATGGATCAACTGAAAGCATTTCAATGATTCTCATTTCACAATTCCAAATCCCCGTAGTAAGTGTAAGAATACCAAATAATCTGTTTGATTCTAAACTTAAATGCAATAATCCTTTCGTAATGTCAATGCACAAAGTCACAAAACTATGCCAGTAACTTTACAAAGTATTCCCTTTAGACATTGGTTAATGAACCAATTCCATGGAAGCGAAGTATCATATTCACGTGTCAGTAGGTTAGAGTACGTCAATAGGCACAAAATCCATCGCTACCTGCGTTCCACCGGATGGTCATGAATAGTCTGGTGGTTTTCACATGTACTTTGCCAAGTGACTACATCGTTGGCACACCAGTACCATTTCTACATCGTTGGCACACTAGTACCATTTCTACATTGTTCTCACACTAGTACCATTTCTACATAATTGGTAACACCAGTACCATTTCTAAAGTCGTGGCATCCTATCTTTGCCTACATCTTTGATCATACTATGACATCTTATTTTTTATTGTATTATGTCATCTTTCACTACCCTTCGTTACCCAATGTATTATATTTATAAAATACATATACGGTATATATCATATAAGATCTATCTTTATAATACCTCATCAAACACATATCATCTTTGCACATAAGCACATATAGCATTCAATTATCTAAATACTTCATATATATGTGTAATATGAAAGTAACTATGCACTCACATGTTAAAGTGATGATTCGAAACTTGGGCAGTACTCCGCTTCTAGCACTTGAACTTTCCTTGGACGTGACCTAGTGTAACATCCCGATGTTTTGGTATTTCTATATTTATCCCTTTAATTTTATTAAATGTCATTTTGGCCCTAAGTCCAAGAAATTGTGCTTTGAATCCCTAGTGGCAATTTCGTAAATATGGCAGGAAGAGTATGCCATGCGTACATGAGTGTACGCTGGGCGTACTAGGGCGCGCCCTAGTACATTGGGCGTACACTTATATACGCGGGGAGTACTAGCTTTAGGAGGAAAACCCTAATTTTTAGGGTTTGGGTGGTATTTAAGCAACATTATGTCTCATCTTCCTTCACCTTTTCAGCCTCCACATCCTTTGAAATTTTTTTTGAAAACCCTAGCCCTTTGAGTGTATGTTTTGAGCTTAAGTGTGTGTTCTTGGTGTGTTGAAGAAGGAAAGAAGATACATTGAGGAACCTTGGTGTAGAAGCATCTTAGATATGGGATTCATCTTTTATTTGCAAGCCTTTCAAGGTATAAAGCTTGCACCTTTGTCTTGTAATCTTGTAGATCTAGAAATTGGGGTTTTATGTCACCTTTTTGGTCCCAAAAGTCTCATCTTGAGCATGGCATGTTCTGGACATTTTGAGTTGTCCTTTCAGACCCTAGGAGGGGTCCTTAGCCATAAAAATCAAGTCCCTTTGGTTAGATATGCTCCATGCATCTTGTAGGATGTCTTAATGGATTAAGACCTTGTGTTAGGCTCTTATTAGGCGTGTAAAGTCATAAAGTTGGAAACTATCACTCTAGGGTGTGTTTTGATCATGGATCTGAAATATGGGCTTAAGTGATTAAGCCATTAAGCACTAAATGGAGTTTGAAGGATGCAAGGGTACGCCCCGCATACTCGGTCAATCACCCCGATGAGCAGTCAACTGCAATGCTTCGCGTACGCTAAGCGTACCTCCAGAGTACGCCCCGCGTACTCGCATGTGTCAGCCTTGTTGAGTTGACTCGGTTGATTTGACTCAGCTGGGTTGACTCAGTTGACTTAGTGGGTTTGACCAGTTGACTTTGACTTTGACCAATTTTCACCTTGAGTGTATTTTGGGATTTTGATGGAAAGGGTCACTTGGTGGAAATAGGTATTGGTTAGAGAGCTGAGATTCGGAGTCAGACCTCATCAGTTCTATTCAGCTTGCGAGGTGAGTTTTCCTCACTGTATTTACGGGTCGAAGGCACCAAGGCCCGCCCATTGGTTTGATAACCTGAGATTCATTGATATGCTGAGTATGGAATATATATGCATGCTAGTTTTTATATGCTAGTCTGGTAGATCGGTAGGACTACCTATGATACTGTCTGTATGATTATATGTATATGTTATTATCTGTTATATGTCGACATATTGTGTGGGTTGGGTTGAGGTTGAACTGCTCCTTGCGGTAGCCAACAAACTTCATGAGCATTCCAGATACGAGCTGAAAGTCGGGTAAGGCATGTCAGACTTGTACTGAGGGCTTGGTGGTATTCAGTCTAAGGACTGATCTGGTCGGGGAGCAGGCCAGACATAAGCTGTAGGCCCCGAGGGCAAGCCAGACTTATGTTGTGGGCTCAATGGTAATCAAGTCTTTTAGCTGTGGACCCATTGCATGTTGTTATTGTATATGTGTTATTGTTTTATATGTTGGTAATTCGGGGGAACTCACTAAGCTTTGAGATTACAGTTTTGGGTTATGTTTCAGGTACTTTAGATGACCGTGGAAAGGTGAAGGCGTGACCGTACACATCCTCGCATTTTGACTTATGATTTTGGGAAACTCTTATATTGAATATATTTTGAAAACTATGTTGTAAAAAATTGACGATTTAGGGTTGGTTTTAAAAGTTTCAATTTTCATGATTTTTATGGGTGTTACAAGTTGGTATCAGACCCTTTGTTTGAGTGAATTGGAGGAACACTCGTGTGAATCCAGTCTCAAACTAAGGAAAAAGATTTCTAAAACAATTTTCAAATGGTTTTCAAAATAATCAAGGAGGATGTGATGTGTACGATCGCCAGTAAGTAGACCCCAAATTACCACACAGTTATTGGAGATTATGTTATGATATGTTAGAACAACATGCTAGTAACACGATAGGGATCTTCGGGAACTATATGATATAATTGCCTGATATATGATGCCTTATCTCTTACAGAATACTTGATTGATTGTTGTATGACTCTTTCGCGTGTGAACTGACTATTGAGTGAATACACTAAGTCACATGCTACATGGGTTAAACGATCTTAGGGTAAGGGTTTTGGTCTTGGTGCGCAGCTCTTGTCTGAGTCCAACCGTTGTAGGATTAGATCTTTTAGTCTTAGATTGTTTAAGTTGTGTGGCATGTGATTGTATTCATGCGATAGTTATCAGCACCAATGGAGGGTCGTGTAGCAGTTAGTGGTAGGCTAAGTTATGTGGGATCATCCGGCTAGATGCATTATGTTTATCCTTCCTCTAAGAGGTGAGGATAGAGCGTATGAATATGCTAGTGTGCGGGTATTGGTAGGGTTGTTGTGATGATCCTCCGAGACAAATACTGGTAGGTGTGGAAGGTAGTATGGGCCCATACTAGTGAAAGCACAGGACCCGTACGCGTAGCAAGGAAGTCACAACCCCTAGGGATTTGTTGGGAGTTGGATCCCCCGGTATGATATGTGTTTCATCTGATATATCTCTGGTTTATGTTCAGTATGGTGATGATGAGACGATTGGAGGTGGGATCCGGATCAAGATCAGGAGCTAGTGGCCAAGATAGGCCGGTGTTGTCTGTTGATCAGATGCGGGAGATGATTACCATGGGTTTTTTCATATTTTGCAAGAAGAATTGCCCGGTGTCGTAGATCGGATCACTTGCAGGGTAATTGTCAGGCTCGAGGAGAAAACTGCAGCTTTACAGTCAGTAAGAGGTGCTGCTAATGAGATGGCTACTGGGGGAGATCTGATTGTGGGGACACAACTAGGGAAGAGGAAAATGACTCTTCCAGCTGAGGATGAGGAGACTGGGGCTGCTGAACTGGGTACTGGAAGTCATGAGAATCATGAGGTGTGTGGGAAGTGTGGGGGAACTCACATATTTGCTTGTCACAAGTTCAAGTGTTTCAAGTGTGGGGAAAAAGGGCATGTACAACGGGATTGTAAGAAGGATCAGACATGCTTTCACTGTCACCATCCAGTTCATTTCAAGTCCAGCTGTCCTGCTTTGGTGGCGGAGGGAGTTCAGGTTCCAACGCTCATCGTTCCTCAGGAGGTCAAGGTCGAGCCGCAAGAAATCTCTGGTATGTAATTTGAACCCAATTATGTAATGATATTATGGTGAATTTGTTCTTAATCAGTATTGTATCTGCATTAGAATCTTGTTGGGTATGGGTAAATGGTATCTTCGGGTATGGTATCTTCAGCTAGTATTGGAACACTATTATTGGTAAGCACAGGTCATGGTCGGTTCGTGAAGATAAGATGGATTAGGAATCCAACAAATTTCATGGAATAGGAGAGCTTCGGCAAATCCAAGTGGGGGAGAATCGATCAGAATCTTCAGGAGCTGACTCGGGTATGGAACTACGGTAAGTTTCACATCCCAGTCGAGAAGGAAGCAACACAAGTGGTTGTTTGGATTGAAGTTGTGTAAGTTGGGAGTTTAGGAAACTTCCAACAGTTGGTCATCGTTTCCACTATGATGAATAGCAGGCTTGTGGATGGATCCAAGTTGAGTATTGTGTTAGAACCTTGCTGTCTGTTGTGGTTTAGCGAAGGTTTTGGGGGTTCGAATCATGACCCAAACATCTGATCAGATGCAGTTGAATGCGGGTTTCGACTCAGACTGAGTAAGGATTGTAGATGGATAGAATCCAGGGATTCATTTGAGGATGAGGAGTTAGGGTAAAGATTCGCCAGTTCAGAGCAAGGGTTATGGTTTTAGTCGCCAGCAAAAAGGACTTAAGGATTTGGTGCGGTATCATGAGAAACGATTGAGATTATCGGACTTGCTAGGATGTTGGGGAGTATTCTTCGGGAATTCAAGATTTGGACAACCATCGAGATCGGCTAGTATTGGAACGCTATTATTGTTAAGCGCAGGTCATGGTCGGTTCATGAAGATAAGATGGATTGGGAATCCAATAAATTTCGTGGGATGGGAGAGCTTCGGCGAATCCAAGTGGGGGAGAATCGATCAGGATCTTCAGGAGCTGACTCAGGTATGGAACTAGGGTAAGTTTCACATCTCATTCGAGAGGGAAGCAACACCAGTGGTTGTTTGGATTGAAGTTGTGTAAGTTGGGAGTTCAGGAAACTTCCAACAGCTGGTCAGCGTTTCCATTACGATGAATAGCAGGCTTGTGGATGGATCCAAGTTGATGGTTGTTTAGAACCTCGTTGTCTGTTTTAGTTTAGCAAAGGTTTTGGGGGTTTGAAGCATGACCCGAACATTTGATCGGATGTAGTTGGATGTGGGTTTTGACTCAGAGTGAGTAAGGTGTGATGGTCTCAGTGTGGTAAGACCATGGGTGGTTGGACATGTTGTAAGACTGCGGTGGGATTGTAGCATTCACCAGTTTGAGTTAGAAAAGTATTAAAGTGGTTGTAAGTATAAAAGGGGATCAGTTCGTGTATTGGGCACGCCGGACATGATTGTTGGAGATCGTTTCTCTGTTTCAGGTTGAAGAGCATTGGGATTCGAGGCGGAGTCGGGTCGGCATAACTCTAGTTTGGATGGGACCTATGGGCGAGGCCCATGTGCATATGACAATACAGGTGGGACATGGTACAGACTGTTGGGTTGAAGTAATGGATCTTGGTTTAGTAGGAATGGTTATGTGGGCAGTGAGTGGCGCAGAGGTATGCTTAGGCTATGGTAGCGTTGTCTTTTGGACTCTTAGGAACCTGGTGGCTGGCCCAAGTATGAGGCTGGCAGTATCAGTGGTGGCTGGGGATCTTTATATCCAGGTTTAGTGAAGGGTTGTCGTGAATCAAAAGATTTCGGGAAATACAAGTGTAGATCCTTGGATCTCCGATTGTGAATTATGTACCGAGCTGGATCTTGGGGGAAACTTACATTGGGAATTGCGAGTGTGGTGTGCAAGTTCTTTGTTTCGGTAAGAATTGAATTAAGGAATATGAATGCCAAAAGTACTAATGGAAGGGTTCAGGGTTAAAGGATGGGTTCAGTTTTGATGGCAGATCAGGTTCTTGTGATTATATTTTGGTTGGTTCTATCTGTGTGGGGCTCGAAATTTTCAACAGCGTTATGTTGGTTCAGCAGATAAAGGAAGCAGTGTCTTATTCAGCATAGGAAGGTTTATCTCCCAGTTTGTCTCGCCTTGTTCAATATATCCATGGGATTTTTTTATCATCAGGATGAGCCTTTTCCCCGAGGGAATATCTATTCCTTCGGTCCAGTGAAAAGTTTCTGACATCAGCATGTGGGTTGCAATTCTGTTTTCTAGTGGGAACCTCATGAAATCAGAAGTTGAGTAGTAAATTTGGAAGACAAGTGGAATGGAATTAGTAATGGTTCAGTATGGACGGTCTGCCAGGGAATCAAACCGATTTGAGACTTCATATTTCAGAACTATGTCGATCGGCGCCGATCCAAGTTGGAGTTCAGTTCGGTGTTATGGTATATGGTTGACTGGACTCGAGTTATGTATATATTCGCATTCCAATCTAGGGTATTCCATCCCTAGGATGACTAGATCCTATGATTGACTGGGCATGGGGTATTCCAACCTGATGGTTGATTGGACCCGACATGATTGTTATGGTATTACTAAAGGTCTCACCTTGGAAAGGTGTGATACACTTCAGGAAGAAGGGAAAGTTGGATCCCCAATATTTTGGTCCTTTTAGGGTGATTTCCAGGATTGGCAAGGTTGCTTTCAAGTTGTAGCTGCCTGAGGAGCTCAGTCAGATTCACAGCACCTTCCATGTTTCGCAGCTATGAAAGTGTGTATTGGATGAGGATGCAGTGGTTTCCTTGGGCAATATTCAGGCCAATGAGCGCCTGAACTATGTTGAGAGGCTGGTATCTATTTTGGAAGGAAGATGAAGGTTATGCGCAACAAGGAGATACCTTTAGTAAAGGTACGGTGGCAACGTCGGAGGGACTCTAAGTGGTCCGGGGAGCCGGAGGCTGAGATGCAGGAGCATTATCCTGAGTTGTTCACCGCAGCCGACTTCGAGGATGAAGTCTAGTTCAAGTGGGGGATAATTGTAACATCCTGATGTTTTGGTATTTCTAAATTCCTCCCTTTAATTTTATGATATGTCATTTTGGCCCTAAGTCCAAGAAATTATGCTTTGAAGCCCTGGTGGCAATTTCGTAAATATGGCAGGAGGAGTACGTCATGCGTACATGTGTGTACAATGGGCGTACTAGGGCGCGCCCTAGTATGTTGGGCGTACACTTATGTACGCGGGGCGTACTAACTTCAGGAGTAAAACCCTAATTTTTAGGGTTTGGGTGGTATTTAAGCAACATTATGTCTCATTTTCCCTCACCTTTTCAACCTCCACATCCTTTGAGACGTTTTTGCAAACCTTAGCCCTTTGAGTTTGTGTTTTGAGCTTAAGTGTGTGTTCTTGGTGTGTTGAAGAAGGAAATAAGATACATTGATGAGGCTTGGTGTAGAAGCATCTTAGATATGGGATTCATCTTTCATTTGCAAGCCTTTCAAGGTATAAAGCTTGCACCTTTGTCTTCTAATCTTGTCACCTTTTTGGTCCCAAAATTCTCATCTTGAGCATGGCATGTTCTGGACGTTTTCAGTTGTCCTTTCAAACCCTAGGAGGGGTC
Organism: Lactuca virosa; assembly: GCF_052849685.1. Taxonomy (NCBI): domain Eukaryota; kingdom Viridiplantae; phylum Streptophyta; class Magnoliopsida; order Asterales; family Asteraceae; genus Lactuca; species Lactuca virosa. Next base: position 348,691,894 of record NC_136430.1, on the reverse strand, counting down.
CTTAGCCATAAAAATGAAATCCCTTTGGTTATATTTGCTTCATGCATCTTGTAGGAGGTCTTAATTGATTAAGACCTTGTGTTAAGCTCTTATTAGGCATGTAAAGTCATAAAGTTGGAAACTTTATGACTCTAGGGTGTGTTTTGATCATGGATCCGAAATATGTGCTTAAGTGCTTAAGCCATTAAGCACTAAATGGAGTTTGGAGGATGGGAGGGTACGCCCCCGCGTACTCGGTCAATCACCCAGACGAGCAGTCAACTGCGAGGCTTCGCATACGCTAAGCGTGCCTCTGGAGTACGCCCCGCGTACTCGCATGGGTCAACCTTGTTGAGTTGACTCGGCTGGGTTGAGTCAGTTTACTTTGTGGGTTTGACTAGTTAACTTTGAATTTGACTTTGACCAGGTTTGACCAAGGTTGACCTTGGGGTATTTTGGGCATTTTGGGATTTGGATGGAAATGGTCACTTGGTGGAAATAGGTATCAGTTAGAGAGTTGAGATTCGGAGTCGAACCTCATCAGTTTGTTCAACTTTCGAGGTGAGTTTTCCTCACTGTATTTTCGAGTCGAAGGCACCAAGATCGCCCCATTGGTTTGATAACCTGATACTAATTCATATGCTGAGTATGGAATAGATATGCTGCTAGTTTTCATATGCTAGTCTTGTAGATCGATAGGACTACCTGTGATACTGTCTGTATGATTATATGCATATGTTAGTATCTATTATATGTCGACATATTGTGTGGGTTGGTTTGAGGTTGTACTGCTCCATGCGGTAGCCAACAAACCCCGGGAGCAATCCAGATATGAGCTGAGGGTCGGTTAGGGCATGCCAGACTCATACTAAGGTCTCATGAGCATTCCAGATACGAGTTTAGGGTCGGGTAAGGCATGTCAGACTTGTACTGAGGGCTTGGTGGTATTCAGTCTAAGGATTGATCTGGTCGGGGATCAAGCCAGACATAAGTTGTGGGCACCGAGGGAAAGCCAGAGTTATGCTGTGGGCTCAGGGGTAATCCAGTCTTTTAGCTATGGACCTATTGCATGCTGTTATTGTATATGTGTTATTTGTTTATGTGTCGGTACTTCGAGGGAACTCACTAAGTTTTGGGCTTACAGTTTTGGATTATGTTTCAGGTACTTCAGACGATCGTGGAAAGGTGAAGGCGTGACCGTACACATCCTCGCATTTTGACCGTACACCAAGTATCATTATTACTAAGTCTTAGTCTAATTATTCCCTGACGATTACTGACTCGGGAACTCCTATTCGAAGGTTACAACTAGCTAATTTTTCAGGGGTGTCGCAGGGCTTCGTCGCAGGCCAGAAACTCAAGGAAAAAGGGCCTACAGGAGGGAGATTTGAGAGTGACATGCTCTAGGGCTGGATGTGAGGTACTTATAAGAAAATAAGCCATATACATAAACTTTTGAAATGCGCGCCGCACAAGGTATAGGGGTGTGCCGTGCACATGGTTCATGCTGACTCCATGGGGCTTCTGCCACGTGTCATGTCGCCATTCGCCCACCTCGCGTCCTTCTAGAATGTGACACGTGTCACATTCCTATGGAGCCACATGTCAGATTTTACTTGGGCCACGCTACCTCGTCTCGCGAGAGAGCCGGCCACCCGACATCGCCACATGTCACCTCCAGAGAGTGCCACGTCATAGCACGCACGATTTTCTAGATTTTCAAAATGACGTAACTTCTTCATACGGACTCCGTTTTTGACATTCTTTATATCCCCGGAAAGATCTTGACAATATATACAACTTTCCTTTAGACCTCAACAATTAATTCTTACTCTATCAAAAATTTATATTTTTGATAGGCTTAGGTTGTTAGAGATCGTTGTATAAAGCATACCTCATATATACAGACTCTGTTCTCGATGTTCTTTATATCGAAGGATTTTGATTGAAGATATCTTAAACTTTCATTTAGATTGTTTTAGCTAATAATCAACCGATTAGAATATCGATTTCTGTGCATGTATTGTTACGCTGAAACTTCGAAAAATCATAACTTCCTCTCACGAAGTCAGATTTGGACGCTCTCTATATGCACACTCTCGATTTAATGACTACTACGACTTTTGTTTATATCTCTTAGGCTAAAAAGTAATTTATCAAAATTTCACTTTTTACAATACGCAAAGTCGTGTCGGTTTAATCGAGAAACTTCGAAGAAGCATAACTTCTTCATACGAAGTCGGATTTCAGTGTTCTTTATATGTATGAAATCCTTGTCACATATAATTTAACTTAGTTGATATTATTTATCGAAAATAATATTCTGTAAAAATGTCATTTTTATAGCTTGTTCTATTTAATTGACTAGCCCGAATCTATGGGTGTTACAACGTGGCAGGTAGTGTGCCACGACGTCATGACTGTAGCAGCCCAGTCCCATGATTTTTATGGTTTCTCCCATATCTAAGCATCTTAATTCAGGGATATGGTCTTCTCCATCAGCCTCCATCTCTTCATTTTGAAACCCTGGCCTCCATACATGATTGAGAGCTTGTTTTCTTCATTAAAGAGCTTGTTCTTGGATTTTTAGTGAAGCTTGAGGAATGAGGAAGTTAACATTGGTGAAAGGAAGTAAGGAGCTAGCTTGGATCCATCACCATCTTCTGATTTCTAAGTTATTGAAGGTATAAAGTTCATTCCTTGACCTTTGGTCTTCTTGTTTCAAGTTTGAGTTCATTTTGGATGATTTTGGTCCCTTCCATGGATGTTCTTGGAGTCTAAGGAACTCCAAAGCTTGTTGTGACTCTCAAATGGTCATTAGGTTTCTGAAAATGAAAAAAGAGTCATGTTTGGGTCTATCTTGTGTTCTTGAGCAAGCTTTGGACATATTAAGGACTTAACGGGCTTAGGGTTGTAGATATTGCCTTGGAGTAAGGTCCTAATGGATAAAGTTGGAAAAATTATCCATTAAGTCAATGAGAAGGATTAGATCTAAAGTTTTGAGCCTTGATCTGTAAGGATTAAGCTCTTTATGAAGAATTGAGAATCTGCCAGTGACCACGACATGACCAAGGAATGACCATGACGTTGTAAAGTCCAGCTTCACGATTTTTTTTCCAGACATGCCCACAATGTGGCGATGTCCTTCATGTCGTCTATTTTGTCATGTCATGCCCATGATGTGGCCAATACGTCTCCACGCCGTGTGGCTGTTGACTTTGCTAACTGTTGACTTTTGTTAACCGTTGACTATTGAGTTTTAACCAGTTTGACTTGGGGTCAAACCTGGAGGATATGGATTGTTGATTGAGGATTTATCTATTTTGGTGTTAGTCGGTTCGCAGGATTGATTAGTACAAGGTGTGAGAGTGTTGTTGTGCTTCCTTGGTTCTTCAGTTTGGGTGAGTTTCTCACTATGCCATGTATCCCATTGTATGTCCTTTTCATGGTAGGATAGAGGTACTGTTAGAGTATAAGTATGCTATATGACTAGGATAACTCCTTGCTATGCATATGTAGTTTAGGACACTTGATGTGTTGGTATGTTAAACCGATAGGGTCTTCCCTATTGACCGTATGATACTGTTAGGAGTTATAGTTAGTTAGGGTAACTGGGGAAGTCCAATTATCAGAATTATGTATGATTTACCAGCGAAGGACATAATTGAGAAGTGGTTAATCGCAGGGTAACTAGGGTAGGCTAGTTGCCAAGGGTATGAAATATGCTAGTATATGTTATGTGTTTATGTTACATGATTATGTGGTAATGTTATCATAGGTTCTATGTGGTCTAAGTTAGATAGCCTTATAACTCTTGGTCCAATGCCTTATTACGATGTTCTTTTCTGATTGTTCACTCTCGAGTGCATCATCTGTTTGACTGTCTATCTTATCTCTGACTTCACATGAATTTATGAATTGTATGAAAGACTGATCTGGCCCTTGACAATTATATGAAAGAATAGGATCTGGCCCCTGGCAATTGTATGAAATACCAAGATCTGGAACTTGGCAATTGTATGAAAGACTAGGATCTTCACCCTAGCAATTATATGAAAGACCAGGATCTGGCCTTTGCCACTTGTACGTAAGACCAAGATTTGGTCCCTTTCAATGGCAAGGAAATACCATGATTTGGCCCATGGTAAGATGTAATTGTAAGACTATGATTTGGCTCATATCATTTACTCAGGGTTGGAGTAGACCCGTTATTTCATATATGATTGTCATGTATGTTGTATGCATGTTGATAGGAGATTTGGCAGGTCGGCGCTAGAGACGAAAGCTTTGTGTGGATGCATTGTATATATGATGGAATATGTGGTATAATATGGAACTCACTAAACTTTATGCTTACATTTGTGGACTAAAACAGTTTGCATGTCGTTCGTGAGAAGATCTCAGGGGGACTTTACACATGCATCGAAGATATCCGTTTCTGCAGTTTTTTAAACTTAACTCTGATAATGTATGGTTTTCGATCAAACAAATGTTACTCAATGGTTTTGAAACAAAGGTTTCAAATTAAAATTCTCTCTGTAATTTTTGGGATGCTACACTACTTTTCCCGAATTGCAATAAAGTCACTAAATTTAGCAAAATTTCGATTTTGACAATGAGTTTTTTTTTCTCAATTATGTTGTTACATTTATAATTGTCTTGCAATATCAACCAAATGAATGATTCAGGATATGTTATTGTGGTTTAGAAGCTCGATTTAGAAGCTTGATTTGTACAAAAAATAAATGAAGGTCGGTCCAATGGTTCAAACTCACTTACATGTTAGTGAAAAGGGCATAGTCACCCTTTTAGGAGATGTTATTGTGGTTTAGAAGCTCGATTTGTACAACAAATAAATGAAGACCCCTAAAAGGTCGATTTAGTGGTTCAAACTCACTAAGCATTTCCTGAATCGACCTTGTAGGGGTCTTCATTTACGTGTTTTACAAATTGAGTTTCCAAACCACAATAACATCTCCTAAAAGGAAGAGTATGCCCTTTTCACTGACTTTTAATTGAGTTTGAACCACTAGATTAACCTTCAGATGCCATTTATGAAGAAATACTCTGACGATAATTAAACTTTAAACATTATAATAAAAAGTGTCACCTAAAAGGGTGAGCACGCCTTTTTTGCTGACTTTTAAGTGAGTTTGAACTTTGAACCACTGGATTGACCTAAAAAGAAATGTGAAATTGGGTTCTATGCAAACCCTATATTTGAAAATCAATCCTACAACATAAGATCGTATACGGATTAGTCATCATAATAATGGCATGTCATTTATTTGGTAACTTTCTAAATTGATGGTAACCGCTTAATTGGTTGACATTGCAACAATTTTGGTTGATATTGCAATATTTTTGCTGATATTGCAACACATTTTTTAGATATTACATCAATTTTGCATATATTGTAATGTCAACCAATTAACCGGTTACCATCAATCTAGCAGGTTACCAAATAAATGACATTACAATATTGTCATGTGGAAGTCATGTCAGATCTTATGTGGTAGGATTGAGTTTCAAATATAGGGTTTGCATCGAACCCAATTTCATATATCTTTTTAGGTCGATCCAATGGTTCAAACTCACTTAAAGTCAGCGAAAAGGGTGTACTCACCTTTTTAGGTAACACTTTTTATTATAATGTTTAATATTTAATTATCGTCAAAATATTTCTTCACAAATGGCTTCTAAAGGTTAATTTAGTGGTTCAAACTCAAATAAAAGTCAGTGAAAGGGGAATACTCACCCTTTTAGGAGATGTTATTGTGGTTTAGAAGCTCGATTTGTACAACAAGTAAAAGAAGACCCCTACAAGGTTGATCCAGGAGATGTTTAGTGAGTTTGAACAACTAAATCAACTTTGTATGAGTCTTCATTTATTTGTTGTGGAAATCGGGCTTCTTAACCACAATAACATCTCCTGAAAGGGTGATTATGCCATTTTCGCTAACTTTTAAGTGAGTTTGAACCATTAGATCGACCTTTATTATTTTGTTGTGCAAATTGAGCTTTTAAACCACAATAACATCTCCTTAATCGGCCAATTGGCTGACATTGCAATAAAACTGTAAATGTAATGACATAATTGAGAAAAAAACTCGGTGTCAAAATCAAAATTTTGTGGTAATATAGTGACTTTTGTTGCAAGTTTACTCGGTATCAAAATCAAAATTTTGGTAAACTTAGTGACTTTATTACTATTCGGGAAAGTGGTTACTAGGAGAACATGAAGAACCAGTCATTTGGTTGATATTGCAGCAAAATTGTGAATATAGTGACGTAATTGAGAAAAAAAATAATTCGGTGTAAAATATCGAAATTTGGTGGTAATATATTGACTTTCTTACAGTTTTCCCTTTTTATATTTATATATTTTTAGTTTAAAATAAATCCGAATACAGATTAGGTTTACATTCCAATTAGAAATCAAATTATGAAATGGGTTTAATTTCAATTTTATCAAATATCATTTTCTGGTTTGAGAATTAGATCCAATTTGATCGGTTGGTGTTGGATGCTCGACTATTTGATCGTGTTTTTAAACTACCTATCACCACCATTAAAAGCACCCCTCATAACTTTCGTATGGATTTCTCTCAAACTTTGAAAGCAGCCCTTCTCAAGGTGGTTGCTCATCTCGGGTCCGTTGAAGCGTAAGTTGCATTGTTAATTATTCCTAGGTGTACTCTTCAGTTGTTCAGGCCCAAGAATAGGAAAGAAGGTAGGCCTGGGAACAGGAAGTCCTTGTATCATCGTAATATCCTAAGCGCATTAGCTACATGTGTAAGTCTCTAAATCACTTTGATGTATCAATCAGATCCACTTGATGGTGCGGAATCCCAATCAAGTGGATGATGCAAGATGAAACGGAGAAGAAGAAGAAGAAGAAGAAGAAGAACAAGATGAATCTTCAATGCACACAACAATATTCAATGATGATCCGGTACACAATATTCACACACACACAAACACACATTCTCTCTACTTTCTCTCTCTAGAACACCAAGTATATGACAACGGCAGCCCCTTTCACATTTTTCTACTCCTTAGACTCCCCCAAACACGCCTAATAACACACTATTTATACATATGGACAAAACCTAATCCCAAAACCCCATAGCTAGACCGAAATCACATGTGATTTCGGTCCAAACTACAACTAAACCCAAGACTATTTTCGGACCTAGACCAAAAACTATAAATGCCTAGAAAAGAAAAGTATAAACCATAAATTTAGACCTAACAATCCCCCCCTTGGTTTATAGCTTTCTTTTCTTATGACCTAACAAACTCCCCCTGGGTTTGTAGCTTGCATTTCATCTCAATCTTCACTTTGTGCTTGGCTTTAGCATTTATCTTCGATTTCTTCACAACTTCAAGATGAACATATAAATCTTCTATATGAAGGACTTCATCTTGAACAGTTGGGCTTTTCTTCAAAAATTTGACTTTGAACGTACGTTGGGCGTGGAGGATTCTTGTAAGGATTCTCGAAAATCAGCACTTTGAGCTTGAGAATCTTCAAAGAGAATAATAGAGAGACCGATTCTTCTGGAATGCTTCAGCAGGTTCATAGATAGCAACAAATTGATTGAGGAGGCTTCAATGCAATCTGTCACATAACTTCAAGTACAACTTCACCTTGCTTCTGGGGTTGAAAGAATGAATGTTGAAAAATATTCTTCATTTCTTGTTCCTTCGAATGGGAATTCTTCAATGATCACTGTTGCGCCTTGAAAAGTAACCATGACTAAAAAGTCCATGTGGATCACAAAATCGTAAAGACCCTTCTCACCACAGTTGTTCAAGGACCCATCCTCGGCTCAGATGGAGACTTCTCGCAGTATCTGTGTGAAAGTACAGCCTCCTTGAGTCTCTTTATCCTTTGAATTCTCCTTGAGTCTCTTCTTCCTTTTAGTTCTCGTTTTAAGACAAATGAAATTTTGAGATAAAAAACAAAACTAAAAGAAAACTTGGCACACAATAGAAATCACTAAGAAGTAAAAACCAAAAATAAAATACACTCAAAAGTGAAACAAAACATATTTTTGGATTTTTTTTTAATTTTCTGGTTTTTGTTTGATCTTTAATTTTTTAATTTTCCCCCTAAATTTGTGCATAGAAGAAAACTATGAACAAATTTAACAAAAACAAAAATAATAACTAAATTTAAGATTTTTGGGATCAAAGTTGTCAAGCAATTCAATATCGTTTATCAGCACACACCTGCATGTTTAGATCTGGTCAATCACCGGTATTGTGATCCACTTAAACACAAAGGATATTGACAAATTGGACAGATAATAAATGACAAGACATTGTGACTATAATCCTAAATGGACCATTTAGTTGACGACGACCAAGGATATTGTTGTCCACTTAAATTCAACAGCGAGATCTACAGACAACCTATTAAATGGTTCAATTTTAGATGTACTAGAATGAGTTCCCCACTTCCTGACATACCCCGGTAATCAAGAGCTTCCAAAGAATTCCTTACTTTAGGTGAGTATTCAATCATTAAGAGAAAAGATAGATATAGAAGTGAATATGTTGTGTCCCAGGTCGGATGTCTTCCAATCACGTAGAGGGAACAACATATGACTAACATAGATAGAGGGTTAGAGAGATAGTAGGGTGCATATGTTGTGTTCCAGGTTAGATCTTTTCCAATCACGCAGAGGAGACAACATATGGCTAACAGATAGAAAGAATTGCATAGAGAAGGAGATGCATAGAGATAGAGTTACATATGCTGCATTCCAGGTCGGATATGTTCCAATCGCGCAGAGGAGGCAACATATGACTGACAGATAGAAAGCAAGAAAATAATTTCCTACATACCTACTTTATCAGAACCCTCCAGTCGCCCTATCAGTACCGGAATTAAGGAAATAAGTTCGTACATCGAGGAAATTTTGAGCCACAATTCTAGATACATAAGACTTTAATGTATCTCGCAGGCTCCCTTGTTTATCTCACTGCTCAATCTATCCGAGCGTCGTATGGTCAGTCCAAATGAAACTATCTAAGTGCACATTGTCAAGTCCTTTCATTGTGAATCTATGTCTAGTCCTTTTGAATCCTTCGTCCCTACCAGCACATATAACACAGAGTCTAAGCAATTCAGCTTTAGTACCTTACACTTGTTTAAACTACCCTTTATCACTCATTCTTGATATCACTTCCCGACAATACTTACGAAAGAAAAACATATTTTTGGATTTTGGATTTTTATAATTTTTTTGTATTTTGATTTCTTCCCCTTAATTTGGGCATGGGGAAGAAAGAAAATAAAATAAATGTGCAAATTTAAAAAATTGTCTTCAAAACGAATCATTTTAAGAAAAACTTAGGAGTATCGGGAAGAAAACTCAAACCGTAATTCACCAATGGAAGTTGCATCCAGATGGTCAAAGAACAGCACACATATGCATCAACATGTTCAGCCTTAGCTGTGTTTCAATCTCAGAACAGATCCAAAAATTCTTCACATCGTTAAGTACAATCCCTATTTGTGATCCTTTCCTTTCTTCCTTTCCCGCAAAGAACACATACCCTCACTTAAGGTTCTGAGTGTTGTACAGTTGAGAGATGACCCCTATCATGTGCTTGAAGCAGCCACTATCAACAAACTGAGGTCTGATGAAATTCCTCCATAGCTGCTCCAGCACAGAGTGCGGGATTAGTTGGTCTTTGGAACCCAGTCCATTTTGAAGCTGGGTTGACCTTTATCATCTACGCAAGATACTCTCTCCCATGACATATCCTATTTATCACACACAATAGATGAATAAATGTTAGAATCATTAGATAATTTGGGAGTGTGAACATTTGGTACCTATCTGTAGTTGGGTTTAACCCATTTCTTGTTTGATCGGATGGATGCCTTAGCACTTTCTTTTGAACTTGAAGCCGAATTCCGAGATGACTTTGAATTAACTGATCTTCGTTTAACTGAACCATCTCTTGAATTTGGCTTCTTGGTTGACATTCCCTTCTTGTCCTTGGGAGATTGATTCTTGGCCTTTTTCACATTCCAGTCACCATTGCATGATTGTGACCTCGAAGAATTTCTTTTGAAAGATCTCCCTCTTGGCGCTTTCTGCTAACCTTAAGCATAGTAGGGAACATATGCACGATTTGGATAATTTCTCACAATGTGTCCATGTGTTCCACAGTGGAAACAAGTCTGTTTCTTCACGTAGAAGTTGTTTCTGCATGTCCCTGGTAACATGCCCATGCCTTGTTTCTAATTGTTCCCATATGCACACTTGCAGCAAGCAGTCTGTTTCGCTTGTTTTGGTGGTCTGTATTTACCAACAACAGGTTTATTAGAAGTAACTGAATGAGAAGCAACAGATTCAGAGTTGAAGGAGACATTGGTTTGACAATCAGTAGAATTAACAGAGCTAGAATTAATTATGTTCTACTTGTCCTCATCTTCCACTACTTTAACTGCACATGAAGTAGAGGCATTAGTATCCTTCATCTTAATATTTTCAGTTGGACCAGATTGTTCAGTCTTAACTGAAGCTGGTACAGGGGTGGGCCATACTGAGCAGGTATCTCTTCCTCATTGGTTTCAAGGGGTAAGGTATAGTTGTCATTGAAAGGAGGTGGAACACTGTGATACCCTAGACCCTTATTCTGATTATCTTTGAATTTTAATTGTTTCTCAATCATGGACACAACCACCTCACTTGACGCATCAAATTTCTTAAAGTTAATTTCAGCATCTTTATATTTAGCTTTCAATGCATCAAGTTCGGCAGTTAATTTGACAATTTCCTTTTTAGCATAGTTGTAATTTTCACATTTATTACTATATTCTTCCTCAAGTTTTCTAAAGTCCTTGGTTTTGGCCTCTAGTTGTTCTTTTAAGGGTTTTTGGGCCTTCCTAAGTGTATATCCTTCATATTTAAGGTCCTCAATTTCCCTTTTTAGCAAATCATGTTGATCACGATAAAGTTTAATTTTAGCTTCACAAGACTGAGAACATGAAGCTTCATTGACCTTGGTGTTTGAGGAACTCATTGTTTACCAAAAATGCCCTTTGACTTGAAACCTCAAAAGTCAACCTTAAAAGTCAAACTTAAAAAGTCAAACTTGAAAAGTCAAATCTAAAAGTCAAAGGTCAAAAATGAAAGTCAAAATTCAAACTTGGAAGTCAAAAGTCGAAAGTTAAAACTTTAGGTCGAAAATGTGGCTTGAAATTTTGAAAAAATGATTTTTAGACTGAAATCGCGAGGCTTCTCATCCTAACCGAGAAGTCTCGCACCGAAATCTCGCTTCTGACCGAAAATGCGAGGACCGCAATCGGAACTGAAATCCTGCAAACCGAAATCGTCTGAACCGAAAACTTCCAAAGCCGATCCACTTGATGGTGCGGAATCCCAATCAAGTGGATGATGCAAGATGAAATGGAGAAGAAGAAGAACAAGAACAAGATGAATCTTCAATGCACACAATAATATTCAATGATGATCCGGTACACAAGATTCACACACACACACGTTCTCTCTACTTTCTCTCTCTATAACACCAAGTATATGACAACGACAGCCCCTTTCACGTTTTTCTACTCCTTAGACTCCCCTAAATACGCCTAATAACACACTATTTATACATATGGACAAAACCCAAGCCCAAAACCCAATAGCTAGACCGAAATCACATGTAATTTCGGTCCAAACTACAACTAAACCTTTGACTGTTTTCGGCCCTAGACCGAAAACTATAAATGCCTAGAAAAGCAAAGTATAAACCATAAATTTAGACCTAACAACATGGGGTACAGAAGACGGTATAGCCAAGCTTGTTAAAAACTTGGTTGACAATGTAAAGCTGGAGCAACAAGGCAAAATAGAAGAGTACACTCAGGAGGATAGAACACGGGGTGACACCAACATCAGGCAATGTCTCAGTAATGTTGTAGATTGGCACTTCACATTAGCAGTGAAAGTATTATGTTCCTCGGGGGTTGCTCAATACGGGGATGATACCACGAAGGCATTGGAGGATAAGCATCCATGCAAGTCACCATCATCCATGTCGAGTACCATATTTTAAGAACCTTCCCTTGTAGTGGATATTGACAATGTCCTTACGGGCATTAAATCATTCCCTAAAGGAACCTCATGTGGGAGAGATGGGTTGAGAGCTCAACACATTTTGGATGCTCTTTGTGGAGAAGGTTCAGCTATAGCCAAAGACCTGCTACGTGTTATTACATCTGTGGTTAATCTATGGCTAGGGGGAAGATGCCCTTCGAGTTTGGCTGAATTTGTTGTCTCTGCTCCTCTTACGTCGCTCTTAAAACCTGAAAAGGGAATACGACCTATTGTACCACACTATATGGAGACGTTTGGTTTCCAAGTTGGCCATGAAAGGTGTTGGTAAAGAAATGACCAAGTATCTCAATGATTTCAAGTTCGGGGTTGGGGTTTCAGGTGGTGCTAAGGCTGTATTACATAGCGCCAACAGGGTGTTGAGTGAGCGTCACGATGACGAGTCTCTTTCCATGCTTATCGTGGACTTATCCAATGCCTTTAACATTGTCGACAGATCCGCATTACTTCATAAGGTCAGATTAAGATGCCCTTCTATATCCTTGTGGGTAGAAGTCCTATATGGTCAAGCAGCAAAGTTGTATCTAGGAGACACACATATTTGGTCCACTACTGGGGTTTAGCAAGGAGACTCCTTGGGACCACTTCGCTTTGCCCTTGTGTTGCACCCGCTCTTGCATAATATTAGAGACAATTGCAAGCTTCTTCTACATGAATGGTACCTTGATAATGACACACTTATTGAAGTTTCGGAGGAGGTGGCCAAAGCGTTGGACATCATTAAGGTGATTGGCCCAAAATTGGGCCTTCAGTTGAATATCAAGAAAATTGAGCTCGTTTGGCCCTCGTGTGATGGTAGGAAGCTACGGACTATTCCCAGTTGGCATCGGGAGGCCACCATTGGGGGTGAAACTTCTTGGGGGAGCTATTAGTAGAGATGCTAGTTTCATTAGTAGCTTAGCCATAAAGAGAGCCGAAAACGCTGTGAATTTGATGTGCCTTCTTCCACAATTATCTGACCCCCAGAGTGAGCTCCTTCTTCGATCTTGTATGGGTATTGCTAAACTTTCCTTTGGGTTGAGGATGTGCCAACCTGTTCACATGGAGGAGGCGACGTTGTTCTTTGACAATGGGTTGTGCGGCGCGATTGAGGACATTGTGGTTCGTAGTGGCCCTTTCTTTGGCGACATACATTTTGAGTTTATACTCGGCAGTAGAGGCTACCTCATATGCTTTTGTTGCCTCAAGGTTTTAATCTTGGGTATTGCAAGACCACATCTTACGGGATAACGTCATATATGGTATGGATTCTGATTATGCTTGAGCCTTGGCTTCTCTTTATAACAAACTTCCGAACATTGACCTTAGCAGTTTTACTACTAAGGACACCCCTCCCCCTAAATCCCATAATACACTGGCGAGTGCCATTTTTAGTAAAATTGTCCAAGATATGGAAGTACATCTCGACATGACGGTTGACAGAAAGCAGTTTTCCAGTGTTTACGTGCACCACATGCTCAAGATTTTCTTCTAGCTATCGCTATAGATGGGCTTGGCCAACATATGTCTCATGTGGAGTATCGTACTATCCTCAAATATCGACTCATGATCCCAATATTCCCAGCTGATGAGATATGTTCGGTGTGCCGCAAGGCATGTTTGGACTCTTTTGGAGAGCATGTAGTTCACTGTAAAGAACTCTCGGGGTTCAAATATAGGCACAATATGGTTATGGATGTTTTGTTTGACATATTTAAGCGTGTCGGGGTTTCCGCCAAGAAAGAGGCCCGTGTGAATTTCTTGACTGACCCGACAAAATGAATGTCAACCCTTAGACCGACTGACATTTTGATTTTTGGATGGGTTGGAGGGAAACACACATGTGTGGACCTTACAAGGGTATCCCTCTCGTGGGCTTGAGAGCTGGAGGTTTCACGATGGGGCAAGCTGCTTTAAAAACTGCTACAGGCAAGGTCACCAAATATGAAAAATTGTGCATGGAAAATCAACATGTGTTCATACCATTTGTATTTGATACGTTTGGTTTTCTTGTGCCGGATGCGGTGAAACTTCTTAATGAAGTACAACGGATCATACATAACAATGTTATATCCCGTAGATCTATGGATGTATTATTCAAAATAATTAACTTTACCATACAAAAAGGCTTAGCAACGCAATTTTATTGTCTGTTTGTCATCTCACTCGTTGTGCGAGGATAACTAAGATATTTTATGGAATATAAAATTTTTTGGATAAAAAAAAATTGAACCTTTTTTACATTTTATTATGTTGTCATTTTATTAATAAAAAAAGTAAATTAACTGATTGAAATTTTGAAATATCTAAATAATTCCATACGTAAGATGTTTGTCGCTGTCGCTCAATATTTAGAAAAATCTTATAAATATCCGTGAAAGCCAGATCAGCCGGTCTCCGTTTGATTCATCAACGCAACTAAGCGACACGTGTCCGCATCAAACTCGTTGAAAAAATATCATATATTTTTACAACAAAAAAATAACCAACTCTAATTATCCACTGAAATACGAATCCGTATATATTCTAGTGACACCCTCCCGTCTCAACTCTCCCCCTTCTATCATCCCTCTTTGCTTCTTAAACTCTCTCCAATTCTCTGAGTCTGAGCAGATCTCAAACAAATTTTAAAGAAATACGATCGATAAGATTAATTAAAGGATGAAGATCCAATGTAATGTGTGTGAATCGGCGGAGGCGACGGTGCTTTGTTGCGCCGACGAGGCGGCGTTGTGTTGGGCTTGCGACGAAAAGATACACGCTGCTAACAAGCTCGCGAGTAAACATCAGAGAGTTCCTCTTTCTAATTCCCATAAGCAGATGCCTAAGTGTGATATATGCCAGGTATGTGATGTGCATATACAGACGTGTATCTGTAAGTTATTGATGATTTTCATAATTGTTTGAATTTTTTGTGTTTCGATTCATTTTTCCATGAATGATTGTGATGCGGAACGTGTATTATATCTCACGAAAGAGAACACACTTGATAACAATAAAAAGAATCTCTTTCGAAATTAGGTCTGTCATCTGCGTGATTTGACTTTTACCTGTGAAAACAACTTTTGATTGATTTCAGTTATACTGTTTGGAAGTATATGATGAAAATGATCGTGTAATCATGTTTGAACATAAAGGACATACAAGTTTCAAATTGGTATTTTTATTGCCATGTCATGTTCCCATTTTTGTTGAAAACCAAAGATGAATAGACCCCACCCCATCTGTTTTGCCTTCATGTTTACTGTGATTTACTTCAGAAGCTTCAAAGTTTGTGTCTTGCCATATTTACTTATGAGATAGTATGATGTATTAATCTCTACTCTATCATACAGGAAGGAGATGGCTACTTCTTTTGTCTGGAAGACAGGGCTTTATTGTGCAGAAAATGTGATGTTGCCATTCATACAGTCAACTCTCTTGTTTCATCACACCAGAGGTTTCTACTTACTGGTGTGAAAATAGGGCTTGAAACTTCTTCTGATCTTGTTTCTTCTTCATCCGTGAAGTCACTCCCCTGTGAAAAAATCCCAGAATCACTTTGTCTCCCAAAGGCAACAAACACCCAATACAACAAAGTTTTGCATGAAGACTTTTCATATCCTAAGTTGACTTATGGTGGGGGTTCTCCAGCTGAAGTCATCCAACAATGGCAATTTGATGAGTTTTTTGGTTTGACCGATCCCAATCAGAATTATGACTACATAGACAACACCTCATCCAATAAGGTAAAAACACATGAACTTCTTATATAGGTTTAAAATGCAATAAATAGCAACATACTTACATGGATTTGTCTGTTATAGCATCCTACTTTCATTTCTTTCTATTACAACATTGTATAGAAATAAATGCCATAATTGGGTAGATTTTTCAAAGTATAACGTTCTAATAAGAAAAATTGAAAATACAATGCTATAATTGGGTAGATATTTCAAACTACAACGCTTTAGCCTTTAGTAATACTTGATATGATATTCAAGAATCATAATTAATCTTTTAGGGTGATTCTAGCAAGATGGGAGACTCAGACTGTTGTTCAATTCTAAGAGCATTGGAGGTAGAGTTGGACAGTGAGGATTGCTTGGGGCAGGTACCCGAATCATCTTGGGCAGTCCCACAAATATATTCACCACCTACTGCTTCAGGACTATGTTCGCCAAAACAAGAACATTGTCATCAAATGAATACTGTTGCTTTTGTTCCTGATGTATGCTACAATGATATGTCAAATTCCCATCATTCAATACAAACCTTAAAAAGGAGATGCAATTTCTAACTACAAGTTGCTAGATATATAGCTTGTTCATAGGGTTTACTCAAAAAAAGCATAACTCACTTCTGGTGGTTTTGACGATAAGGTAGATCCGTTCTTTTGAGTTGTATGTTTGATTTTAGTAGAAATTAATAAACGTGGTGAACTGTGTAAAATATATGGTTAGTTTTAAAAGATAAAAATCACTAACATAGCTCAAAGCTTGTTCGATTCGCAAAGATTTCAAGTGAAATTGGAAGAATTTGTGTTTAGCATGTACTCCATTGTGATGTGTTTATTTTGTTCAATGTTTTAAACATGTGAACTGTGATACAGATTAAACTTGGTTGCTACGTAAGTATTTTACCAAATATGTGAAAGTTAGGTTCATGGAATTATAATGAGAGATGGTGTAACGTCCTAAAAATACTAATAAGAATTTTTCATTTTCAAACCATCAAATCCATACAACATTTGTTCCAAAATCAGTCATAGTAAAATGTATCTCAAACATCAGAGTAAAATGATAATAATCAGTGCGGAAAAATCATCAGGGGATGTTGTGCAGTCAAATCGGGCCCTTCCTTTTGGAACTGGAAGTACCTGAAAATGTTTAAACCACAAAATTGTAAGCACAAAGCTTAGCGAGTTCTTCAAAATACCACATACCATACATATCAGTGGGCCCAACCCTAAGGGTGTATTTCAAGCCTATGTGAATGATATACAACCATAGTCTTACAGTCACTTCCGGACTACAGCCCAATCGTAGCCTTTTTGTCATGATCTAACCATGGTCTTCCATGCAAGTCACAAAGACAAAAAAAGTGTTGTGATCCAACCATAATCTTTCATACAAGTGTTATGACCAACCATAGTCTTTCATACAAGTGTTGTGATCCCACCACAATCTTTCATTCAAGAGTCACAAAGACAATCTAACAACCTACATAGTATAGTGAAACAACTCACCTTCCTCACGAAGTCAGACAAACCACAACTCAAGTCACGGAACATGTGCTACAATCCACCTATCGAATCACTCAAGGTCCCACCTTAGTCTATATTATAGAACTAGCAATTTGACCAAAAGTCAACCCAGGTCAACAAGTCGACAGTTAGAGTCAAAGTCAACAGTCAGCATCACCATCAGTTGACCCTCACGTCGTGACCAACCCATGGTCACGTCGTGGGAAAACGAACTCTACTCGATCACAAAATCGATCACGATCCAATTCAATCTCATTCAAATTTATTGTCACGTCGTGATGGCCCTGCCGCCACGTCGTGACAGCGTCCGTCCAAATCAATCGATGAACTCGCATCGTCACGTCGTGACACCCAAATGGTCACGTTGTGGAACTGCACTAGGGCAACTTAATGCATTAAGCCCCTAATCCATTAAGTCAATCATCCTAACTTCTCAGAGGGCGTTCTTACTCCAAAAACCTTCCAAATATCGGTGCTTTATAGTCATGCATGTCCAATGCATGTCTTGGACTCAAGATGGTTCAAAATGGTGAAAATGGAAGCAAAAATCCCATGCATGGATTCAAAACTACACCAAACTCCAGATCCAAAGCATATAACCTTCAAGGGACCTCAATGATCCATAAAGTTGCCAACTTTATGGAATCTTTCCACCCAAACTTTCCCAAATGTGGCTAAAAGGGACAAAAAAACATAGATCTAAAAACCAAAAGCATAAAGATTGGAACTTGATTACTCACAAAGGTCCAGGAAATGCTCAATGAAGTCTCAAGACTGGCCAATATGCTCCCTTCACCACAAAAAACCTTATTCTTCCTTCAAAACCCACAAAGAACACCAAGATGAGCTCAAAAATGGAGGAGAGGGATTAGGGTTTTCATCCATGGGGTTTAAGAGGTGATTGAGGCTAAGGGTGGAGAAAACTTTTGCCCTCACTTCCTTTAAATAGGGCCCAAGTCCGGAAATTAGGGTTTTCCCATTAACAAAAGTCACGTCGTGACCAACATAGTGTCACGTCGTGACACCTAAATGAGACTCACGCTTCTTGCGGTCATGTCACGTCATGGCAATGCTTCCCCCACATCGTGACCCACTCAAAACTCATAATTTACTTTAAATTTCATACCTCGAGATCCAGATGTTACAGGTGGAGGGACGAATTATTAAGGTATTGGATATATTGATTGAATATACAATAGGATTACAAGATGATATATACTGATCTCAATGAAATTGGGAATGAAATAATTAAGGAGCTAAACTAGGCAACAAAATAATTATACATTGAATGCCTTGCCTATTAACTATTTACCTATAATTTGAATTATGTTTTATATTATTGTTGGTATCCGTAATACGACCCCGCAAGATGGTGGATCCGACAGAGTCTCCAATCTTGGAACATAGATTTAAAATTATGGAGCGTGCAAGCGGCTTGGTAAGAGCATCAACGAGGTGGTCAGAAGAGTTTATATGAAGAACATGTAGCGAGCCATCCTGAACTCTTTTACAGACAAAGTGATAGCCGAGAGCAACATGTTTCATCCGTTAGTGATAGAGACGGGAGGGGACAATATCAAATCATTTGTAGGCCGACTTGGAGGTGGAATGTCCAAGAAAATGCAAGGAGAGGAATGAGGCTCAATTTTGGAGGTAATGTATGGACATAGTCAAGGGTAGCATAAACAACCAAATGGTTTTAGTTTGTAGTAGTTGGGTGATTGTTGAAACAAGCATTCATAAAGGGCTTTGATTGTCAAGGATGTGGGTAGGTAGACGGTTGATAAGGCAAACTGCGGTTTGGAAAGCATGTGACCAAAAATTAAGTGGAAGGTTGGCATAGTGAAGGAAGGAGAGAGTTGTTTCAACGAAATGTCAATGTCAGCGTTCGGCCACCCCATTTTGCTCAGGGGTATGTGGTTGTGTAGTATAGTGTGAGTATCATGGGTTTGTAAGTATGGAATAAGGCTTTGGTATTCAACCATGATGTCAGTGAAGAGGGACACAATGGGGGTTGATATTTTTTTCCACCAATGACTTAAATTGGGAAAATTGTTTGCCTACATCGGATTTTCGTTATATAGGGTAGAGCCATGCATATTTTGAGCATAAGTCAACAAAAATGACATAATATTTGAAGTGATCAATAAATTATTTAACCATTCCCCACACATCAGAATAAATAAGTTGTAAAGGTTTAATGGAAACAAATGAGTTAGAATCAAAAGGTAATGTATTGCTTTTATTGATTGCACACGAATAACAGTGAAGATTTGAGTTTGACATTTTATTTAAGTTAAGGCCTATACGAGTAACAATGGAATTGAAGACTTTAACAAACAGATACTCGAGCTTGTGATGTCAATCAAGAGTTGGTTGTGTGATAGTGGAGTTGAGTTGGTTGAGGGATGAGATGGTAGCATGATAAACATCATCAGTGTTCTCCCCCCACATGAGAAGTGCCCCCGTGCGAAGATCCTTCATAACAAAAAAACATGCAAAAAATTCAACAGATGTGCCATTAGTCTTGCATAATTTTGAAATCGAAATTAGGTTTGGTTTGAGATTCGAAACACATAAAACGATGGGTAAAGATAAATGTTTTAGTAAAGTGTTGATGTGTTTGGTACCAATATGAAATTTTTTTAAACATTTACTGTCCTCGAGAGTAATTTCGTCCAGTCCACCGCATTCGGAGACATTGTTAAGTGTGGAGCATTCAAATGAGACATGAAAAGAGGCCCTGTGTCAAACAACCATGTTTGAGGGTACTGAGTCGGACCAGTTGTGGTCACATTAGCCACAAGAGCTACGGTTTGTTGTCCGACAAAGGTAATGTGGTTTTCTCAAAGAAATCATGAGAGCTTGCGGTATTCTTTGGTGTCGTGGCCCGAGATTTTGCAGTACTGGCAGTAAGTATTATTGTGGGATTGTCTGTTGTCTTCGGAGGGGATATTGGACCATTGTTGGTTGTTTCCCCGTTGGATGTTGGAATTGAAACAAGAGTTGCGGTGATTGACTTTGGTTTCCTATGGACGGGTGTGTTGCCGGCTGGTGAAGTTGGCAGTGGAAATGAGAGATTCAGTAACATTTGGGGAGTCCTTGAGACCTTGTTCAAAATCAAACAATTTATCATAGAGTTCAGAGTAAGAGATGGGTGTTTCATGAACCTTAATGGGAATGATGTTGTTGTATTCGTCTCCTAACTGTGAGCGAATATGCACCATAAGGTCTTCATCAACAATTGGACTTTGGCAAGGGCTAAATCATCCACAATTGCTCTATGTCATGAATATAATATGTGACTGAGTGAGACCAGTTAGGGTTTTTCACCAATTTGGATTTCAATGAGATGATACGAGAGTGGGAGGCACTCGCATAACTGGAAGTGAGTCGCAACCATGCCTCCCAGGCTATGCTAGCGGACGACATGAAAGACTAAATAGAAATAGTACAACTTCCTAGTATGTCACTAATTAAAACCAATGTTGTGGAACTCGTTATTCAGTACTCGTTCGGCTGACTAGGGGGTAGCGAGTACTCGACCTAGGCGGGGACTACTCGGATATGGTATTGTATAAAGAAATTAATTTTGGGGAAATTATATGTATGAAAAATCAAAAGTTTATTAAAATTCATAACAAAGTATATGAAATATGAATAAAAAAGGATACATGTTTCAATGTTAAACTAGTTCAAAAAAAAAGTAGATATTTTAATCATTAAAATCTTAAAGATGAGAATGAGATAGAGAAAACATATACAATTCGTTTATTCAGTATCTTAATTTGGTTTTACGGTTAGTATGTTATATAAAGTTTAAATATACATATTAATCTTGAAATTCTTGTTTTTTTTTGTAACGTCTCATTTTCACAAACAAATTTTCCATTTTTAATTAAGGTAAAACACCATTTATATAAAACCCAAGTTAAGAAGACTCATTTGTTTCAAAATACATTTGTTTAAAAATCAGAGTAATATAGAAAATGTGGAATCTACAATGCTGCTGATGAATGTGTACAGTCACGCCTTCACCTTCTCACGATCACCAATGGTACATGAAAAACATTTAATCCACAACTGTAAGCCAAAGATTAGTGAGTTCCCCCAAAATACCACACACCGCAATACACATACAATGCATACACACACACACGAGCCTTCAGTCTGACTGGACCGCCTCGCGAGGCCTACAGTAAGGATGTTCATGGGTCGGTTTGGGTCGGTTTTGGACCCAAACCCAACCCAACCCATAAATGTTCGGTTTCTGGTTTTCAGAACCCAATAGGATCGGTTTATGGTTGGTTCGGTTTCTTGGGTTCTGTGGTTGGTTTGGTCGGTTTTTCGGTTTCTTGGGTTCAACTCATACACTCACGGGTTATGGGTTTAAACCCATGAGTTTTGGGTTTTAACCCATTTTCCAAAAATGAAGCAAGAAGTTAAATACTTCAAAAACACAAAATTGAAGTTACATACTTCAAAAAACATGAGTCTTACAACCAAATAGTCTATTACAAGTTACAACAAAAGCCCGAAATAGTCTATTATAACCAAAAAACAATAAAGTATGAGTTAGTTTCTCGGGTTGGATGGGTCGGTTTCTTGGGGCGGTTTGTCGGTTTTAAGTATGGGTCGGTTTCTCGGGTTGGATGGGTCGGTTTCTGGTAAAAACCGAAACCGAACACGACTTTTCGGTTTTAAAAAAATTCAAACCCTAACCGTCGGTTTTGCTTCGGTTTCGGTTTTTTTCGGTTTCGGTTTCGTCGGTTTTAGTCGGTTTCTCGTTTTCTTGGTTTGGGTTTGCTCACCCCTAGCCTACAGTACACTTGGACCGCTCACCATTTTCTCTAGTCCACGACTGGTCCCCCTCTCATGCCTACAACATACACATGGTCCGCACCTGGCCTACAACATACCGCTGACCCGCCCGGGTATCTTGGCCTGCTGCACAAAGCAGGAAACTATCTACACTAGTAAGAAATCAAGCAAGAACATACACAGGAAACTATCTACACTAGTCTACCTGTCTAACGGCTCACTACCACATATACAACACTCTACGTGACTACTGGCAGATCACTAATGAATGTATAAGTATATGTAATCAGAGGTGAGATAAACAATCAAACAGGTGATCTCATTCTAGAGCCACAACCAAACAAGGAACATGTAGGAAAGCCTAGATCAAGAGTTCTCTGGCTATCCTACATAACTACATACAACCCCCAGGACATTCAACTAGACGATCTGTCACACCCCAAACCGGATGTAGGAATCGTCTGAGGGTGGAACGAGAACACAATAATACAATAATTGAATACGTCAAAACACAAGTACATAAACAACCATCATACATTATAATTAGATAAGTTACATGTTCCAAATGTTAATTGTTTCAAATCTAATTACTGTATGAAAACAAAATAAATAAGTGTGACGTCTGCGCGCCACTTCCCAAATGCTTAGTCTCTTCCGACTAATGATTACCTAAGAATACAAGTGGTTTTGAAACTATCAACATTACATTGGTGAGTTCATAAGATTTTGTAGTGAGTAAACCGAGTATTTCCTTTGTAAAATCAATAGTGTCCGTAACAAGAAAACAATATTTTCTTAAATATAGATGTAGTTTTAAAACCGTAAAACCGGAATGCAATAGTAAACCTTTACTTATATCGAGTATGAAAATGAAGTTTCATAAATGTGTAAGACTAAAGAGGGTATTATGAAAACAACAGATGTTTGTTGTAGTTATTTGTGAGTGAGTATAACCCTGCTATCGACTATGTCGTGTGCCTGCCCGACATTCTTCAAGCGTCGTGATATGTTAAGACATTTGTCACCCCAGACCCATCGGTTGTAGTTGTAGCGAACAACTATAGGTGGAGATTGTCAATCTCATATAGATCTATACATAACTATCCCGCTCATTTACGATTTGGATTACAATCCAGGACTTACCCCGGTACTTGTTTAGTACTATGAATAAAATGTCTCACATAACCGTTCAACGTGATCTTTTTCATTGTTTGTAAATATTTTGAAATCTCCTTTGCATTTGTAATTATCAAAATATCAATGATAATTATAGGATGTAATAACTATATTTTTATATAATTATTTTTCGTATATTTGTCGTATCGTTGTCGTTCGTTTCATAAATTATACTTATTATAATTTATATAACTGTTTTCGTCGTGTTGTCGTATTTATGCCTAAAAGATGTTATATATATTTGAAGCAAGTAGTTTTCTTATGTCTAAGGAAATAAATATAACCAATAAAACAAACAAAACAATTTTTGTAATAAGTGATGACAACTTATCGGTTTTGGTCATTTTATGAAAGTGATGGTAACATTTCAAATCTTGACTTTTTGCCAAAATCGTATGGTGCACTTTTTATAACTATTTTTACCAACAAAGTAATATTATGTATTCTTTTTGTTGGGTATTTTGAAGTGTAAGAGTTTTGTATGTTATTTTCTCAAACTAAACATGAGTGTGGCTTATCATAACACATTTTTCATATAAAACACTTTTATAGTGAAATAACCAAACATATTCAACATACTATATTTTGAGACCAAAATAAATAGTTATAAGACTTGTACCCCCCCCCCCCCCTAAAAAAAAACATTTAAAAAGTAGAAAAATGATGAGTATGAACTCACATTGATGATTTTTTTTAGGAGATGATAAGAAAATGGGGTAATAATCAAGTCTTGGGAGATAACACCTTGAAACTTCAAGATCTTTTCTAGTGTTTTTGGTTCAAGAATATGAATAAGGTAACCAAAAGATGATGATAAAGGGCAGTAGAACTCAAAATATGAAAGGAGAACTTACCAAAACTCTTGCTAAACACTTGAAAAAGCCTTGGAAACAACTTGAGAGTTCTTGGAGGGACCTTGAGAGAGTAAGAATGAGATTTTAAGATGAAATGGGGGGTGGGATATGAGGAGAGTGGGGTGGTTTGCATGGAGAAGTGGCAAGGTAAGCTCTTTTGATTATTTAACTAGATGAGGGACCCCGCTTTGCGGGGTATGGATTTGTTAACAGTTACTGGTCGATTGTTTTGGTTATTCTGGGCACAATCATCATTTCACATTTCTCATTTCATTTCCCCTAACAATTGTGAGGAATAAATGTTGAAAAAGTTAAAACCCTAGAAATGAATAATTGAAAACATCAATCATCAACATCAATATTCAAACTAAAAAAAGGGAAAAAAACATGTTACCTTATGGGGATAAGTTGTGTAGAATGTCTATATAGAATAAGGGTACATATGATATAAACATAACTAATCCCTCATATTTATATGCCATATAATAGAATCGACTAAAAAAGGAGAAACCAATGGAGGTAAACCTCTCGATAAATGACAGTGCAGACCTGATATTGCAATGGATCTGAAAGTGTTAATAAAAACAAAAAAGAATGTTCAAACCATAATCAAATAAGATCATAGAGAAACGTAACAAACAATGAAAAAAAACCATTTATCCACCTTATCTCAACATTCTCCTTTTCCGATTTTAGTTGGAGTTTAATGTTCCTTCAACAAAAGTATGTTTAGATTAAAAAACTTGTTGGGTAGTTGTTGAAATCTAGCATGTCCAAATCTGAGAAGTATAAAAAAATGCAAATAAAAAAGGGGACATTGGGAAAATAAGAAAAAAATACAATGTTTTAAGTTTAAACCATTACCTTCAGTCCAATCAAGTTAATCCTTGACTGCATAAAGTGTTGACCATCAAAGTGACTTTCACAACACATGAAATTACTTTTAACGTTATTATCATCAGAGTTCTAACAAAATTACATAAGAGATGAACTAATTTTCATGTTTTCAACTTGTTATTATTTTGGTATGAAATATAGGAAATGTGAATACCAAGATAGCCTTTACTTGTAGCCTGAATGGCTCTTTCCTTATGTGCATCAACAATGGTTTAGAAGAAAGTAAGCTATTTGCGGATAATCCTAACGTATGTATGGAGGAAGTAAATTATAAAAGAATGTTAAATTAATTATCAAACAATTATAAAGATTCTACAATTAAGTAATTAGTTATTGGGTCATACCATCTCATCGTCGTGTAACCATTCACTCACTCTTTCCTATAGGCTCGACATATCAGTTCCTGGAAATAAAGACCAACAATGAAGTTCAGTGAGGAAGTTTTAGGAAAGTCAATAAACAGGAGAATTATAGTATATAAACATCAGATCCGAACAAAATGACATAAATAAGTGAATGTGGGTAGGTTTTTACATTTATTGTGCGTAGGAGGCGACAAAGAGACACAATATTTAGAGTAGAAGATGCCATGAGATGTCCTAAAATGCAGCCAACATCCCTACCTTTTAAGTTGTTGTAACAATCTTGTTGCTTGATAGTGATCAACATCTATTCAATCCAAAAAAAGCCATCAATTTTTTCAAAGAAAAGAGCCTTATATTTTCATTCAAGCCTTACAAATCAATGATGTGGAATCACTTCAAAAATAATAAGACTAAAAAGTTCCAAGGATATTATATTTTTAGAACAAAAAAAACTTGCTTTGGAAGCGTCATTAGAGCAAAGAAAAAATGAAGAAATAAAAAACTGAAGACAAATTCAGGATTTCAATCTTTTTTAACAGCTCAGAAAGGCCGGGATTATCAGCTTGGTGAGAGGAATCCTGGCTAGGAACCAACAAAGTAATGTGGCCACGACGAAAAGAGCATTTACGAAGCCGTAATGAAGATCCGAAGTACAACAAATAAACTATAAAAAGTAAAAACTACTTACAAATGTGAATGTAAGCCCAACAAATTATCACTTCTGAATTATAATGAATATCAATTAGTTTCCCCTGCACAATGTTGAAAATAATAATAAAAAAATTAAGTATTATTTCAAGGGCTCATTAATTAATAAAAAAAAGTTTTTTAAAAAAAACCCACAAATCAGATAGAATTTATACTCCTGGATGTTTTTGCATTCCCAAAAGTTTCCACTACTTCACTGTAATTTAATCCCGACTTCTATCAAATACTCCAAAACTAATTTTGCTGTTACACCTTTCTAGCTCCAGTTTTCCCGCTACATCAAACAAAAACAATCCATTTTTGAAAAAAAAATATAATTGTAAAAAGGAACAAGTTTTTTGACTTCATTGAAGTTAATACAAACCTGACAATAAATTGGTTGGTTTACACCGTCTGCAAGTAAAAGCTACAATGAAGCTCGTAAGTATGAAAATAAACCATCAATATATGAAGTAGTAAATAAAAAGGCTAGAGAAGCACCAAATGAGAGAGAGAGAGAGAGAGAGAGAGAGAGAGAGAGAGAGAGAGAGAGAGAGAGAGAGAGAGAGAGAGAGAGAGAGAGAACAACTACCAAAACTGACAAGGAAAAAGACAGATTCTAAACCATGGTCAATGTATGATGTATACCTCTAAAAGATATTGTTCTTTTTTTTTTTACTTAATGGACTTAATGAAGTGATGTATATTGGTAATTCTTTTTAACTTAATTCGGAAAAAATGACTTCTTAAAGAAAGTTAGGGAAAAGAAGGTTTTCACCATTAAGTCCAAAGCCTTTTACACATTTATCTCATTTGATTTTCTACTTGGTCATCGCTTAGCGTTTCAGCGGACCTTTACTATTGAGATGCGACTTTGTTTCGTTTTCTTGACTTCCCTATCCATGATTTCGACAAAAAAAATTATAATTTAATCTTAGATATATAAGAGTTTAAATATATAAGAGTTGAGGTTAAAATTTATTATGCATTGACAAAAAAATACATATATTTTGGCTTATTAACAAAAAAATTACCCTTGATATTTTTTATTATAATTTAACCATCAAAACTTATTATTATTAGCGGTTACTTGAAAATAACCGACTCTAATCGTTTAATTGCAAGTAATAACCAATTTTAATGGTTAAAATACAAAATAAAATCAGCGATAACTTTATTATTAATATAACCAAATTATAGTACTATAACATATCCGACTTGCACACTCAAAGACCGCTTGCACACTCAAAGACCAAGCACCTAACTCTCACTTTGTCGTCCATCCACTTCTTTGTGTTTCAAGGCTTATTCGGTATTTCGGCATATACCCGCGAAACGTCGATTTGTTCTAAGATCCGACTCGCACACTCAAAAGTCAAAGATTCGCCATCAGTGGCAAAGAAGAGACTATGCAAGCTTCTTTCCTCTCATCTGATCATGGAATTCCTTTCTGCAAACCCGAAGGGGTTCTTTGCTCACAGAGACTCCCTTTCAAACCCGATTCACCATGGAATCTCAAGTACAACCATACTCTCACCTCCTGCATTCGGCTCTCTGCAACACTCGATTCACCTTGCAAAACAAATCTAATCTCCCTGCCGACCACTCTAACATCGCACAGCCGAAGCAGTACTGGACGTTTTCTACCTCCAATTCTGTGCAGCAATTCGTCGAACAGTTTGAGTGCAAACGACGATATTGTTCATAGCAGTGGTAGGAGTTTTAGGGGTTGGGTGGAGGTGGTAGGAGAGACAATATCCACTTTGTTTCCGATATGGGTGGCATTAGGTTGCTTTCTGGGTCTTGTGAGGCCGAATTCATACAATTGGGTCCAACCCAAATGGACCATGATGGGTATTACTTTCACTATGCTTGGGATGGGGATGACACTCACATTTGATGATCTTAAAGGGGCTTTAGCCATGCCTAAAGAGCTGTTCACGGGTTTCTTTCTCCAGTACTCGGTTAGTTCTTTAATTGCAGTGTACATGGTTCAAGATTCTGAAACTGAATTTGAAATGGTGTTTTTGTTGCAGGTGATGCCTCTATCAGCATTTTTCATCAGTAAACTTTTAAACTTGCCCTCATATTATGCTGCAGGTTTGATATTGGTTGGCTGCTGCCCTGGGGGTAACTAACTAACTACACTCTTCTAGCTCTCTTTCTTTTTCACTTATACTTTAACAGATGCACATTCTCCTACATACACTAATCTTGATTCAAATAACCAAAATTTCCATGTTTAATTCTAGGAACTGCAAGTAACATTGTGACCTACATTGCAAGGTATGTAACTTTATATACAAGTAGGTAGTATAGCTGAATCCCCATATTACTTAAATGACACTGACTTATGTTTTGGTGTTTTTTCAGGGGAAATGTTGCTCTATCTGTATTAATGACAGCTGCAAGCACTGTATCTGCTGTGGTAGGTACATAACCCTTGCTGTTTTAGTAGATATTTACTTATATATATATATATATATATATATATATATATATATATATATATATATCAATGTACTTTCATTTATTTGTTTTGCATAACATCCTACTTTGAAAAATCAACCCAATTTTTTAATGAGATTTTGTATTGTCAGGTTATGACTCCATTCCTGACAGCCCATTTAGCTGGACAATATGTTGCAGTAGATGCAATTGGACTCCTTAACTCCACCCTCCAGGTCAGACTTGTTTTAAATCAAGAAACTGTTTTAAATATTCACCAAATACATAAAATTCAGTAAAGAATTAATTGTTGTAAAGGTTGTGTTGCTTCCTGTATTGGTGGGTGCGTTTATGAACCAATACTTTAAAGGGGTAGTGAAATTAGTGGCTCCATTGATGCCACCAATAGCTGTAGCAACTGTAGCTGTACTTTGTGGGAATGCAATTGCTCAAAGCTCTTCTGCAATCCTTATGTCTGGTCAACAAGTGGTCCTTGCTGCTGTTCTTCTTCATATCTCTGGATTCTTTTTTGGTTATATTCTTTCAAGATCTCTTGGAGTTGATGGTTCTTCTTCAAGAACAATATCCATTGAGGTTGGCATGCAGGTAAGCTATAAGTTATGTTCTTTTAAAAAAAAAGTCAAAATGGAATGTTCTTTTAGCTTCAAGATTGATAAAAACTGAATCTTTTTTGTGTTGTTTTAGAATTCGGTGCTTGGTGTGGTTCTTGCTACACAACATTTTGGGAATCCTTTGACTGCAGTGCCATGTGCTGTTTCTAGTGTTTGTCATTCGATCCTTGGGAGTGCATTAGCAGGAATATGGAGAAGGATTCCACCTGAAACTCAGGAAGTGAAAAGTGAACCCTAATTCAGGATTTTGTTGTGTTTTTTTTTTAAAGCTTGTTGGTTATGTATTTTGTGGGAGAAGATTACTAGTATTTTGTTTGATCTGGCATTTAGTTTTAAAAGGAAAGATTGGCTTATGTTTTCTTATTGATGGGGTTTGATGTTTTTAGGTTTGTAGAGTTGCTTTTAGTGAGGTTGATGTATCGAGATTAATATTTAATAGTATGTGAATTTTGTATTTCCTGTAGTTTTCATCTTTAAAAAAATATATATGTGAACAATAATAATATCATACTTTTTGTAAAAAAGGAATTGAATTTGTATGTTTGACGTTGTTCATGGCATGCCATTGGAAATGATTTATGCACCTTTTTATATGAATAATGAATTAAACAGGTGTGTTTCTCGTTGAGTTTGTCTCAAGTTATAAATGATTTTGGAAAATAGATGGATTGTGAGACTCGTTTGTTTGATAAAAAGTGGTTGAGAACAAAAGTGCAATGAAGGAAGGGATGTATATGAACTATGAAAGGAAGATGATTTGCAAGTTTAATTGTATTTCTATCTTAGTCGCACATTGGTGCGCGACCCAAGTAGAAAGGAGAGTGCCCATTATAAATTGATAGGCTTCCCAAGAGCAAATTTATTGGCCTTTGCCTTTGTTTCGTGCTAAATTTTCTCGCAAAATATTAGGACTACGAAATTCTTCAAAGAATTTTGGGTGATTATTTTTTGGTATTGATAAAATTGACCATGAAAGTGTCTGTTTTGTCACCATTTGGTCATTGAATATTAAATTGTGCTAATTTAAACACTAAAGTCCCAAATTTGTTACCATTTAGCCATCGGCCCCGTTTGATACGCATCTTTCCAGGTCCAAACAGATCTTTCTGGCTGAATGGACCGGAAAGACTGTTTGATTTGCACAAAAGAAGGGGTCTTTCCCGGTAAGATATGTCTTTCCCAGAAAGCCCCAAAATCATATCTTTCTGGCTGAATGGGCTGGAAAGACAATTATACACCAAACCCCGCCTCTTTCTTTCTTTATTGGATTATTAATTTTTTTAAATAACTTTTTTTAAATTTATTTTTTATTGAATTATTACTTTTTTTCATCATTCAGCACAGTCAATCAGATGTACAATTAAACAACATGGTTTCTTTCCCAGTCAGAAAACTTTCCCAGACAGCACTTTCCCAGACAGAAACTATCAAACGGGACCTTAGTTTTTCCAACTTATCATTGCAACTTGCCACGTCGCACTAATAGGGCGCCTAGGTGTTATAAATTAAATGAAGCGTCGATAACTCTTTGTGCTTTGGTTCAAAATCCTAATCATTTGCTCTCTTTTTCTCCTATTGTATTCAAAATTCTAGACTGTAGTTGCCGATTTTTTACATTCTTTCAAATGCTTCCAAATTAAAGAGCAAAATAGTTACTTAAGAAGAAAAAGCGTTTGCCCATTGGTATAATGAATCTTATTAAGCATTCCATTAAAACCAACGAAAGATGAATAAACCTAGTTGATATAAAATAAATAGTCATGACACTAAAATAGACATTTTCTTAACCAAGGGACTAAAACTGTTATTAGGTAAAACTTCATGGACTATTTTTTGTAGTTAACTGTAATATAAAAATTGACTTGAGCTTTGACGTCCATATACTTTAGGTGCTAAATTTTCTACCCATTTTCAAGAACCACCGGACACCCTAACCAACCGTTAAACAGCAGCAGTCAAGAATCAAACAACCCCTCAAGACTCTTCTTCACTCGTATTCTTGTTCTAAGAAACGACGGAAGAACAGCGAAATTCTGGCTCTTTCTCAGTTTCTTTCGTAGAAGAATCAGCGAAAATGAGCAGTAATGTGGTTGAAGATGGTGGTTACTCTTCGCTAAAAGACTTGAAATTGGAAATCATCACAAACGTGAGCGATCTCGATGGCACTTTTTCTCTTTGCTTTTGGCTGTATCTACCTGCTGATTCATCCCCTTTTCCTTCTACCCTTCTTCGCCAGGTCTGTTTAGTTTTACTTCGATTAAATCCGATTTGTGTTTCCTACAAAAAAACACCATTTTCGTCGCGGATTTTCATATTTTTATTTCGTGGTTTTGAATGTCGAGATGATAAATGTTCCTTTTCTAATGTGATTCTATTAACAAAACCCTTCTGTTCATAAAGATTTTGTGTTTTGTTTGTTGTAACCGCTGGTACATGGGTTTTGTTCGTTTAAGAATGAGCACTGATTCTTCAAGAACAAAACACTTCCGCAACTCTATATTTACTGGGATCATTTGATTCTTACAACAATTGTGTATTAACAGGTGTCTTTTTTCGATTTTGCAGCATCATTCTGATACAACTAGCTCTACCCCGTTTCTTTCATTGAATGCAAATAAAGAAATCGAGCTTTACCCAATTCTTTCTGTACCAAAAGACACATCAATTCCTGAAGATGTAGCTATGGAAACAGAAATTCCCACTGCAAGAACCAAGATTGATGTCCCTCTAAACAAATGGATTCACATTGGATGTGAGGTATACTTTAAGCACATTTTGAAAATTCTTATTAAATTGTGATATGCTTGTGCTCATATCTTTAATGATTTGAGCTCTATGATTCTTTGGATTAAACAGGTTTCTACTGATACTATACGACTTTACATTAATGGTGAGATTGTTGGTGAGAATCATGTAGCTTACACTTCTGATAGCTCAAAGAAAGTTTCTTTACTTGGTGCTAACAAAGATGACTCAGTTGAGGGTTATCTCTATGGTGTGGAAATGTTTCCTATTACATCTTCTATTAAAGATCACTTTGTTAAGGTGCATCCTTGATTATTTTTTTCTTACTAATATTATCAATAATCTTATAGTCCCTTTGTTTTCATACTCATCATTTTTTTTCTTTATGTCCAGGACCCTCCTATGCAAATGTGTGTTGATAGTTCAAGTGCCATTGATATTGAAGAAGACAATGATGGTGTGTGGACTGTTGTTGGTGGCAAGGTAAGGTTTAATAGATTTATCTTCACTAATGCTTCTTAATATCCCATATTTCATTTCATATTTGTATTAAATAGTTGTGCGTTTGACCATATTTTGGTATTTAATTGTCACATTGTTACATATGAAATACAGGCTTCTTGCCGTAGGAATTTCTCCTTGGATGTTGTTTTAATGGATGCTTTTGGGCACTTGGTCAACAAAGAAATGGAGGTTTGTAAGGCAAATTGACACTTAGTTTGTGTTTGTTAGTTGTTACACAAGTCAAGGCTGTTATGTTATGTTCTATCATGTCATGTGTAGAAATGAGGTCTTAAATTTTCTAATATCAATTATATTATAATAAGGTCAAGCATATTATTTTTTTTATTGACAGGTTGTTGCTACACTTACATATGCGGACAATTATGCACATGTCGAAAAACCAGATGATGCAGAAGCTCCACTGCTGACAAGTTATGATGGAATCGAGTTTGCTTCATGGGACAGACCAAGTACACTAATTAATGGACATGCTTCATTTAAGCTCAAGATATCTCAGGTAACATTTAAAAACATATAAGCTATGAAAACTTTATATATGTATATATATTTCTGTTTATTTTACATGTTCTTTATCTTCTCTTGTCTCAGCTTTCATCAAAGTGTGATAACAAGTTGTTTTGTATTAAATTCAATATTCCGAAGATGGGAAGATATCCATTTTTTCAAGTGTTTTCGCGTTCTATTCGGTGTATTTCACGTAATCGTACTACACGTCCATCTACTTTGATATGGAAAAGGTCAACCACTCTTATGCATTCGGTCAATGGAACCTTTGGGCCAGATGGAGGATCCATTGAGCCCGTGAACAATGTGGTTCATGAGGCAAAACCAAGCCCACCATCAAAACGGATCAAGTTAGAACTTGCAAACCCCTTTGTGCATTTAAAGCCTGATGATTCATTCAAGCAAGGATATGAAGAACACCATGAGGTATAAACTCTTCAATCCTATTACTTATTAATTCATTAAAAGATTTGATTCTAATTCTATTAGCCGTGTTTGGTTTGTGGATTCCGGGGGAGTTTGATGGAATTGGAATTTGTGAATCGTGATTCCATTCCATGACTTGTTTAGTTGCCAAATGAATGGAATTTAATTCTGTCACATTCCTTCTAATTGTTCATGGTTGATGAATTTCACCATTCCTAGAATCTAATTCCATGGTTTATGGATTTAACCATTCCGAGGGTGGGTGGAAGGAATTTTGATTTTATTTTTTCCTTTTTCATTAAAAGACTAAAAAACCTCCATTCTTATCTATTGAAATGAATGGAAACAAAAAAAATAGTAATAAATTTTTTTAAAAACTATTCATTATTTATTAGGTCAAAATGCAAGAAGTAGCAATGTAGTTTCTAATTTTTCGTATCATACCAGTGTACTCTCTTTTTTCTTTATTACAACATTGTACTTTTAAATGATTCTTTATTGGAGTATCGTACTTTAAATTTTTTACCAATTATAGCAATGAGATTTGAATTGTGGTGACATGGCACAAGTTAACATGTTTTTATGCAATGTCATTGTCCATGTAGGATGTACATGTGTAATATGTTGCTGACATGGCAAAAAAAGTTCTTTCTTAAAAAGAACTGTCCATATCAGATGGGATTTAGATCACTATTGATGAAATGGCACAAGTTGATATGCTTTCATGCAATGTCGATGCCAATATGCTACAAAAGTTATATGATAACGCATAAAAACATATTAACCTGTGCCATGTCATCAATAGCAATCTAAATTCTAAATCTCAGCTGACATGGACGTTTTTTTTTTTTTTTTAAGTTCAATTTTTCCCACATCAGTAGTATATTACATGTGTCCATCCTATGTGGACAATGAAATTGCATAAAACATGTTAACTTGTTGCATCACGTCATCATAACCCAAATCTCATTGTTATAATGTGTAAAAAATTTAAAATACAAGTCTCTAATAAGGAATAATTTGAAAGTACAATGTTGTAATAAGGAAAAAACAAAGTACAATGCTATAATAAGGAAAAATCAGAAAGTACATTCCGTTTTCCTTTTTATTTAACTATTGAAGATCACATTCCCTTTCCTGCCATCCAAACACATGACAGATTCCAATTCCTTTGACAGATTCATTCCTTCCAAAAACATTCTATGAACCACCTCCTTACTTTTTAAGACATGTTGTAGATCTTGACTTTTTGTTTTGCAACAGGGTGATAGATCAAATGGTAGGATTTTGGAAGGTAGGGAAGAAATATACAATTCATCATCTGACACAGATAGTAATAGTAATAGTAATAGTAATAGTAATAGTAATAGTAGTGAAGCAACAAACTCATGTAAAAGCAATGGGAGTCCGGTTTCAGACCTAACTGTATTCAAATACTGCCTTGGAACCCTAATTGAAAAATCTCTTCTTCTAAAAGACCTTGCAACTTCTGCTTCCCAACAAGATGTTATGGACTTTGCCATGCGGGTTTCACAGTTTTCTGGTTGCCTTCATCATCGGTAATTTGCTTGCATAAAAGTAAAACCAACATTACTTTCCCTTTTTATCTAATTGAATTTGGATTCCAGGAACCAAATAAGAAGTTCAAAGAAGATGATAGAGGAAGGAACAAAGGTCTGGAATTCTGTATTGCAGAATCACCACCATGTGTTGTGGGATAATATGATTCCGGTTTTAAGAGACCAGTTTATCAAGATTTCTTCATGTCGGAATAGATTCTTGGTGCATCAGGTCCGTGTGTCTTACAACTCTCTAGTCTCTCCCCTTGAAAGGATTCCGATTCCGATTCTGATTCCGATTCCGTCCTCGGAATCTTTGAAATTTACTTTTTTTCTTTTTGTAGGATTTTGAGGTGTTGAGAAGAATTGGTGGTTGCCAGGACTCAGTGACTCAAGAAAACTTTGAGAAGTTGTGGTGTTGGCTATATCCTGTGGCTTTTGCTTTATCACAAAACGGGCTTAATGAAATGTGGGATTCCAGATGGATTGAAGGACTTGTTACAAAAGAAGAAGCGGAATCTTCACTCCAGGGTCCCACTGGGGGGCTTGTGGACCCCGGCACATTCGTGCTACGGTTTCCTACATCTAGAAGCTGGCCCCACCCTGATGCTGGGAATCTTATTGTCACTTATGTTGGGGCTGATTTTGCCATACACCATAGGCTCCTCTCTCTTGACTTCTTTCACAGGTGTGTAAACTATATATGTGAAAAGTATAGGGTTAAATCATAAATGCAAGAAATAGCAACGTAGTTTTGTTGATTTGTTTGTTATAGCATCCTACTTTTGTTTCTAACTATTGTATCATTGTACTTTGAAAAGTCTACACAGTTGTAGCAATGGCATACAAATACAAAGCAGTTTTCACAGCTATATTTTTCAAAGTATAATGTGCTCATAAGAAAAATGTTGAAAGTATGATACTATGTGTTGGTAGATTATTCAAATTACAATAATTAAAAGCACAATGTTATAACAAAAAGAAATGAAAATAGGATGTTGTAATACATAGATAAATACAAGTATGTTGCTATTTCTTATATATGTTTCTATCTTTTTGGTTTTTTGAATTTGTAGTTCTTGTGGCAATGAAACGTTGGGGAAATCACTGAAAGATATGCTGCTTGAAGAGCGTGAGTTATCTCGACTAGGAAGGCAAGATGATGATGACATTTTTTTTCGTGTGGATTTGGGTTTTATATATGAACTAATTGTGGGAATTTTTGAAATTGCAGGATTACAACAAGAAGTGTGCGTCTTGTTTGAGATGTATGTAACTATGTATTTAAGGCAATGATTTCGTGCCTAGGTCTTGTTTTTAATGTTGATGTGTTTCTTAATGAAGATCATTCTTGGCTTGTTTTATTAAATTTATTTCTCTTAAATTATATTTGAATATCAAACTTAAGATGATAGTAGCCAATGGAGAGAGTGAAATAGCTGGTTTACAACAAAAATACTTTAGCAGGGATGAAATTTGTAACTTTCAACATACCATAGGGACTAAAACTGTAGTTTACTTTACCCCATACTTTCTTTAAAAAAATGCTAGGATAATTAAGTGGTACAAAATTAAAGTTGGTTGGTACTTATTGAAATTGTTGTTATGTCATTGTCACAAAGTAGTTAGTCAAATAGGTAAACATGTTACAATTTACCTGATTGCATGAACAACGATATAACTTTAGTGGTTCAACTTCTAAAAAGATGAGGTGCCCAAAAGGAACACATCTATATATTTCATGACTTTATCCACATGATAAATGAAAAACATGAGAAAAATTGTTATGTTAGATGGTTAAAATGTGTATTCTCTTTACAGATAAACCAAAATTTAATAAGATAAAGGCTATTGTACGTGATCTAATAAATATTGATACATTTGTGATTTAACCATCTAGAAGTAATACTTATTTTGGGAATATTAACATTGATTGTATTTGTATTAACTGACCAACGTGTTGTATCAAACACCACCCACATATAAAACAAATTTAGGTACAATATTGTTGAGCTTTTATAAAAATAAAAAATAAAAAAAAAGTTTTTAATTGTTTTCTTTTTCACGGTTTAACCGAAGACCTATGGCTACATGTAATGAAAATAATAATTTTAAAAACAATACATATATGTTTATAACGTTCATATGATTTCAAATCCTATTGACGGATTAATTTATAAAGTATATATAAATTGAAATTATATTTCTTCTAGATATTAATTTTTAATTATAAAAGAAAAATGGAGAATTAGAAAAATAAGGCATTTCTCCAAGATCACACAACTGATGAACGTTTCTGAATTGGCCACCAACTGCAATGCCACACACACAAATTGAAGTCGTAGATAAGGTGCCCTTTTCTCCCTTCTCCTCCCAATACCTCTTCATTCATACGACCCTTTGGTCAAATCAAGAAACCGATATATATACACCACTACCTTAATCGCTGTTAATAACCCTCTGCTGTTTTGTACCTTCCAATTAAAGCAAAAGCAAATTTAAAAACCAACTTCGTTGTTTAGCATATGTGGACTTTTCGGATCCACTGAAAATCTACTATATCTATTCAAGATTACAGTTCTGTAAGCCTCTAACCTTTCTCTTGGGTCCAAGTTCCAACTTGCGTCTTCCTTTCTCTCTCATTTCGCATTGTTCTTCGATATTATGGCTTTTTGCTTGGCGGGTGTTTGCTTATACTCGAATTAGCATAATATCCTAGTTGGGTTTTCGATTTCATTGAAGAAAAATATAATCTTGGGGATATTTAGGAAGATGATGCCGGCGACATGCCATAAACTTGAGTTTGGTCGAACTGCGTTTGTTGATTCCGTTCCTTGTGGGTGTTCTTTCAGTTCTTCATTCGACCGGTTTCCTTCAAGAAATTACGCACGAGCGGTGATTAGGACTGTGAATAGGGGCTACTGTGGCGGTGGCCGGAAATTGATATGTTGCCGCCGTGATAATAACATCGCAAAGTGTCGAGTGTTTTCAACTGAAGCTCCTGGGACTTTACTAAATGGTATCAATTCATTACAATTTGATTCATTTTGGTGATCTAAGTTCTAACATAACATAATGTTTATCAATAGGTGATGTACCAGGTCCTCCACCAGTTTTAAATGGGAAGAAAGAATCCACAACCGATTTGTTTGAAGCTGTTTCTGATGACCTTCTAACATTGAACAAGAATCTACAATCTGTAAGTATTTCTTAGTCTTTTACAAGATTTGTGTTATCAATATTCTACACACTTTCGAGTCAAGTTTCCTTAGCTTAATGTACTTCAAGATTGAAGATTGTGATCATGAATTTGAATTAGTGGTCCATTACAATGAGTTTCTTTTTTACTTTTATAAAGTGGTTAATTTTGATGATTCTTGATATTTTTTGTGTGGTAGATTGTTGGTGCAGAAAACCCGGTTTTAATGTCTGCAGCTGAGCAGATTTTTAGTGCGGGTGGAAAGAGAATGAGACCAGCCTTGGTTTTCTTAGTGTCAAGAGCCACATTAGCACTTGCAGGTTTAGAGTGAGTATTTTTATTTTATTTTAAAATCTTTTTCTTTTGATTCCTGAATGGTTTTATATAATGTAACGAGTTTGTTTTTGTGAATCAGTGAACTCACGAGAGAACATAGGCGTTTGGCTGAGATCATTGAAATGATTCATACTGCAAGCTTGATACATGATGATGTGTTGGATGAAAGCGACATGAGAAGAGGTACAAACTTGTACTCTTTCTTTTTTTACTTAATGGACTTAATCCAAACAGATATATACATATTTTTGTTTCTTACTTGACTTGATACAAACCGAAGGGTCTTAATATGTTAAGTGGAACATCGATGCTCAAACTATTAGTAATATGATGATTAAATTTTGTGTTGATTTTGAGTTACTAATCATATGCTTTGATTAAATATAATCACATTTGTTATATAAAATAAATAGTGATTTCTTTAATTTCAACTCTATAACAATTCTTAAATAAACAATAATTTGTTATTCAACGTCATTTCTATATAGAAGGGTAAAATGGTCATTTACTTAGATTCAGACAGTTTATTCGTCCAGATAAGAGTAGATGGTGTGTCTCTTTTCCTTAATGCAGAAATAACGACTTAATAAAGAAAGTCAGGGAAATGCCCTCATTCATCATTCCCTTGTATTTCCTCATTTTTTTTTTTTTTTTTTATTTATCATTTTTCATTCTGTATGTAGGTAAAGAAACCGTTCATCAGATATATGGTACACGAGTGGCAGTCCTAGCTGGCGATTTCATGTTTGCCCAGTCATCATGGTACCTTGCTAATCTTGAAAATCTCGAGGTCATAAAACTTATTAGCCAGGTATATAATCTAATTTCAATTTCTACACTTGAAAACATCAAGAAACAAAAAGGGAAGAAGCTAAAATCTTGAGAACTATTATAAAACAGGTTATTAAAGATTTTGCAAGTGGTGAAATAAAACAGGCATCAAGTTTATTCGATTGTGATGTTAAACTGGATGAATATTTAATCAAAAGCTACTATAAAACCGCATCATTAATCGCTGCTAGCACAAAAGGAGCAGCCATTTTTAGTGGTGTAGCCAATGATGTCAGCGAACAGATGTATCAATATGGGAAGAATCTTGGCCTATCCTTCCAGGTTGTCGATGACATATTGGATTTTACACAGTCAGCAGAGCAATTGGGTAAGCCAGCTGGCAGTGACCTGGCCAAAGGAAATCTTACTGCACCCGTGATTTTTGCTCTTGAAAAAGACTCGAGGCTGAGGGATATTATTGAGTCAGAGTTTTGTGAAACGGGGTCTCTTGGAGAAGCTATTGAACTTGTGATGAATAGTGGTGGGATTGAAAGGGCAAGGAGTCTTGCTAAACATAAAGCTGACGTGGCAATTCAATGTCTTCAGTGTCTTCCTCAGAGTGCTTTCCGGATGGCTCTTGAGGGGATGGTTAAGTTTAATCTTGAGCGGATTGACTGAAAATATATTTGATATTTGATATTTGAAGAGATGTATAAGGTTGTGAAATTATAGGAAATTCATATAAGTGGAAGAAAGGAAATAAAGATTCATGAGTGTTGTTGTATACTGATTATTATATTCTTTTTAAGATGATCATAATTCTAAGTTCTTGTTCGTCGCTTTCTTGGTTTTATAGAACTAATGTTGTTCCTTCCAAGTTAGATTCAAGTTCATCTAAAACACAGCGTTTCTAATTTACTCTAGAAGAAATCATAATGAAACCACAAAAATCGTTTTTGGATCATATAACTATAGCAAAGACATAAAATTTATAATTTATTCTAGAAGAAATCAGAAGTTTACGGTTTATAATGTTGTATGTGAATTCATAAATAGTCATTTTATATAATTTTATCGCTCAAATTAGACGCGATAAGGACCAACTTCAAAACCAAATAGAAACCAGTCCACATGAATAGAAAACTATAAAATCCGTTTTTGAACTATATTGAAAAGTCAAAACCAACGATATAATAAAGGGCTAAATTTTGCAATTTGCTCTTAAAGAAAGGGCAAATTTTCAATTTGCATTAAAGAAGTCATAATGGTAGAAGTTGAACTTAAAATGTTGTCCTTGAAATATTTGAATCAAGAAGAAAAGTCATATGGGCCAATTAATAATCCAGAAGTGCATAGAGCCATAGCCCATAGGCCATAGACGCCTAGACGGAATCCTACGAAAATCCTTTTGGTTGGTTCGACAAAAAGACATTGCGAGATACTCACGAAATTTAGGAACCATAATAGTTTACAAATTTAGTAACCATACACTTTGTAAATTAACCAAACAAATACAAACTATACACTTTGTAAATTAACCAAACAAATACAAACAATAGTTTGTTTGTGTTTGTTCGTTTAAGTTAGCTGAACAAATAAACGAACGAGTTTTCTTGATCATGTTGGTTCGTTTAACAAATTACCATGTTCATATTCGTTCGTTTATGTTCATGAACATGTTAAACGAACATAACCGAACAAAGATAAATAAACACAACTGAACATAAACAAACATATAATATAGTAATGTAATAAAAAAATAATTAAACAAATATAAACATAAATAAACTTAAATAAACGAGCGTAAACGAACAACATAAATGAACATTCACAAACATAAATGAACGACCGAGACCATTTTTCATGTCCGTTCGTTTAACTGAACGAACGAGAATTTGTGTTCATGTTCGTTCATTTATTAAATAAACGAACTTCTCACCGAACGGTCACGAGAGGTTCGTCGAACGTTCAAATCGTTTACAACCCTAATAATGGATTGTTTGAAGACCATGTAAAGGATGCTACAATAAATTATATTATTCAACGTATAAGAAATTGATAATTTTAAAAATAAATTTAAAATTATACTATTTAAATATGAACATGCACTAATCGTTAAGGATCCATGAACCCAAATGGAAGGGACAGAAATGATGTTCATGTAAAGAAAAGAAAAAACTAGCTCGTCTAGTTACACAACATCATCAAATACACAAACACATTGAAGATGATAAGATGATGAAGTTGTCCTATGAAAAAAAAAAAGGAAATGTGACTACCTTAAAAGAGGAACCAAATAATCTTAGAGATTTAATAATGTCTCATATAGATAAAGTAACTAAACATGTTAAAGAGATAAAAGATTTGTTCAATTTTTCAATGAGGATGAAAAAAAAATAAAAAATATAACTCGGAATATACAAGATATGAGAGATGACCAACTTGTGGATTATCAAATATTGTGCAATAAGACTAGAATAAAATACAATAAAATATGGATTGTAGGTTAATAACTTGTTTCTTTTTCCCCGAATATCGGCTTTGTAATATGTTAAAATTAATTTTAATGTCAAATAATTTTTTTTCCCAAAATATGATATGTTTTAAAATTCATGAATGATATAGAAAAAGTGGGAGGATTAATACAACTTTTAAGATAGATAGATGACAAAATAATTGATTAAAAAGATCATTTTAAAAAGTGGATCATTAGAGAAAGTTTATGAGAAAAGATCTTTTGTTTACTATTTGGAGATGCTCTTAATAGTTAAATATTGTTACACTTTTTTATATCGTATGCTTCATTTTTTCTTTTTTTTTATATACTTTTCCTTCCAGGTGTAAAGAAAGTGAAACCAAAGCCTTTTAGCAAAAAGACATTTTGGTTTTTCAAAAAACCAAATATGTAGTTCACTTTCTTCTATATATGAAAACCAAAAAACACCAATTTAAACTGAAGTACCTAAAACATTATTTTATGTATAAGTTTAATTAATTAATATATCATTATCTTTTTTACGTCAATTTGTGTTATTTTTTTAGTTAAATTACTGTCTTTTTGTAAAAACATTATCCCCATAATTAATGAAGAGACAGACCTCAAATAATAATAATAATAATAATAATAATAACAATAACTAGATAAGAAACCCCATTTTATGGGGCTTGGATTTGCTAACACCGAAGAAAACTGATGTAAGACATTAGGTTAAAGAGGGTGTTAAGGAGATTATTGACGATTCGTTTGCTCAGCACTATGCTCTCCAACTGTAAAGTACAATGAAAATAACACAATGATATTTTTGGAAAATAGTCATCATACACTTTTAGTTGAATTCCTTAATAAAAACATAACAAAAGAAAAACTATTTTAGTA
Organism: Lactuca virosa; assembly: GCF_052849685.1. Taxonomy (NCBI): domain Eukaryota; kingdom Viridiplantae; phylum Streptophyta; class Magnoliopsida; order Asterales; family Asteraceae; genus Lactuca; species Lactuca virosa. The sequence goes on along the minus strand of NC_136430.1, from coordinate 348,649,227 downwards.
GCTTATACTTTTATTACCGATCGTTATTGAATTTCTTGAGTTAGAAATGTGCATAGTTCATATAAAAAAAACCTTAAATCACTTGTACAACATGCTTTAAAAATGGTCCTACTGACACAACTTCGCATGTTATGAATCAGAAATGCAAAATACCAGAAGTCTTGTTTTCCTCTGTAGCTTCACATTTTGTCCAAATCAGATTGCCTATCAGAAGAAAAACATGAAAATACTGATACATTCTAGAGCTAAACCAAAAACAAAAGCCCTTTAATTCTTCTATTTATTTCCTTATTTCAACAAATCTCATCCAAAAGGAGCATCAGGTGTGAAGGCAACTAAATTCATTGCACCACAAGTTTTGAACCGTAACAGGACCTCAACTGCAAAATTCATAAGCAGACAATTACAAGATGAAGAAGTTGGCTTCCCAAAATCAGCAACCACATCCAATGCACCTATAACATCTAGCAACAAAACCCATAAACCTAAATCATTAACACCAACCATGACTACCACTTCCTCAGCATCACTTACAACATCCACACCATCCTCATCAAATGCATCTAAAACTTCAGCAATTGGACCAATACCATCCTCAACACCTACATCTACAACCAGAACTTCAGCACCTATATCATCGAAACCATCCTCAACACCGACATCCACTACCACATCATCAACACCTATATCTACTACCACAACCTCAAAACCTTCATCGACACTACCATCCTCAACAACTACAGTAACTACCACATCATCCTTACCTAAAGGAACTACCACATCCTCAACATATACATCTATACCAACACCTAACCCATCACCAAAACCTATCACAAAATCTACCCCATCACCAACACAACCAACCGTGAATGGATTTGTTGTGGAAAATGTAGAATGTGAAAAAAATTCCTCTGAAGATTGTGGACCAGATGGACGTTTAACTGTTCATGTTTGGAAAAAAAACGTAAGTTACCAATCATATCTTACAACGTTTTTCTATGTATAACCTTTTAGTGTACACGTACATATGAATTCAAAACTAAAACGATCACATGATAATTTGCAGGCTCATGCCACCAGACCCTTGTGCACACATTATTAGTCGGTCATTTTTACAAAAAGTAGATCCACAAGGGTACACTTGGGAAAAGTAAAACGAAGAAATGTGTGAATTATATTAGGAGGAGTTCCAGGTAGTTAACTATATGTGATAAATTGTTGTTTGGTAAACATTTACATTTAAACTTATGCTTATATTGTTACTGTTTGGAAAAATGTTGTTGGGGTGAAACAATAGACTCGTTGGTGAAGCAAGCTTGGGCAAGTAAAGCGACACAAAGTTATGGCCAATATCTCACCAACATGCGGAGCCCACAAAGAAACCCACATGCCTTTAAACCAGCTCATATTGCACAAGAAGTCTGGAACTCCTAGCAAGTAAAATGGAATACAGATGAATACAAGCTAAAATCTGAGCAGAACAAGAAAAATAGGCGTAACGGTGTGGCTGATGGAGTAGCACAACCTACCCATAACGTTGGATCCGCAAATCATTTGAAGATAGCTTTTGATTTGGTATTTTTTTAATGGTACATCAATGTTTATGTTTATGTGTATATTTGACATTTTATGGTATTTATGAAGAAGAGAAAATTAGGACGTGATCCACCCCATAGTGAATTGTTCATGTATACACATACACGAAGAATCACGATGTAGCCACATTCACAAATGAAAAAGATAGACAAATTCATGTAATATTCATTTCAGTGCAATTAAACTTTTATATTGTAGCTAGTCCATAATGTCATTCATAACTTTGATATCTTTTAACTTATATTATTTTTATTTTGTAGGCGACCTATATACAGAAAAACGGGAAGAGTTGGAAGCTGAAGATGCTGAATTTGAGGAAGACAAATTATTTTATGATGTTGATGGTGGTCATGATAAAAAAAAAAGATTTTATGGTTTAGGCTCTTTTGCAAAGACGGTTCCCAATATTAACGGTAAAACGGATGTATCTTACATTCCGGAAAAAAAAATGATGAAATGGAAGAAATGAGGGAGCTTGTTGCTAAACAAAAAGAGCAAAAATGAAGAACTTAAAGAAATAATGAAGGCCCAAGAAGAACAAAACAACGCAAGAGTCGGACAACTTGAAAAACAACTTAAAACGACAATGGATCTTACTAATGTCATTACACAACAAACAACACTAATACGTCATAAAGTGTTGATATGTTTATTGCAAAGTATTTATTTTAGATTAGCCACTTTCCATTTTCCATGTAATGAAAATTATTGTATTATTTTATGTATAATGTTATTTGATTTTTTTTGTTATTTTTGGTTTTCATATATTACTACAAAATGATTTGGATTTAATTTATAAATAAGTTATCCATCCGTCCATATGAAATCTTTGATATGGAATCCGCTATATAATATACACCACGAAAATTGCTAGGGATTCACCACCACAGAATTTGCTAGGAAGTCATCAAACGGAAGTTGTTAGGGATTCATCACCACCAAATTTGCTACGGATCCACAACCATGGAATTTGATAGCGGTTCAGTACAACGGAATTTGCTAGGGAATCACCACCACGGAATTTGCTAGAGATTCATCACCACGGAATTTTCTAGGGAATCACTACCACAGAATTTACTAGGGAATTACCACCACAGAATTTACTAGGGATTCATTCACCACCGCAGAATTTGATAGGGAATCATCACCATGGATTTTGCTAGGGATTAACTAAAATGGAATTTATGATAGAAGAACTACCACAGAAATTGTGATGGAATCCTACTACAGAATACACGACGGAATACCATCTGGCATGTTGTTGACATTAATTTTGACAGTTGAACCTGGATTTGATCTCCTAATCTATTCTCCATATGACCATAACTTTGCATAATGTTCCACAAGAGTTCCATCTATTAGTTGAAAAACATATTTCTTAGCCCTCATGCATTGACCAAGACTGACATGAATACCAAACTTCCTAATAACTTCTAATCTTAATTTTCTGACACTCATCTTTTGTCTGTGTAAGATTTGTTTAGTATAATGACTTCCTATCCATGAATATGAAACCAATGAACCTGACTTAAAGTTCCTAGCACAATTATGTTGCAAGCTCAAAGATTTAATCTGGAAGCTGTCTTTATCACTCATCCATGATGCCCATAACCTGAAGGTACACTTACCCTTGCAACAATGTGCCAACAACCTTTTCCTATCATTTTTCAAAAAACATAATTGGTACTTATTGACTACGGCATAGTTGCACAACATAGTTTTTATTTGAGTTGGATCTTTAAATCTTATACCAAGTATGGGCTTTTGTTTCTTCCAGTGTGTTGACTCATTAAAAATGGCATGAACTTGACTTTTGGGTTCACTTTCATCCTCATCTTCTACATCATAGTTGGTATCCTCCTGCTCCCCTTCTTCTTGGGCACACAATTTAGTCAAGAATTCATCATTACATGTCCTATTCATAGTAACTATTTCCTAATTAAAATCCACTATCACATCCCTAATGGTACCTATGTCATCATCCCCCCACCACTAATAAAAGAATCATGGTCATCATCTCCTCATTCTGACTCAAACATATCATCTATTCCATCACCAATATGGTCCACATAAATGGATATTTGATTATCATTTCCATATGCATCAAAGATGAAACCTTCATACTCTATTTCATTCGAGATAGGCATATGGCCACTCAAAAGGGGAGCACATGGCTCAATGTAGAATAGCTTCTTACAATCTATTGCATGAAACGTTCGAAAAAGTAATACACTTTAAGTGTGTCATACCAGAAAAATCATGATCTATGAAAGTGAATTTCATACCGTTAGTGTAAGATAAAAGGCGACAGATAAACACCCACTTAAAGTTTAGTTCCACTATCGGAAATATCGCATGGGGGTTCGAGGTTGACATAACTTCTTTTTTCCTCATACTTCACTTCGTTCTGTGGAGGAATTGTAAACCATAGTTTTGGTTCGAGGTTTTGGAGTATTGCTAATGAAAAGGATGACTAACAGTTGAACTTAAGTTCCTTTCATTTACACTCGACTCGTCTCATTTAACTTGGTAATTACGTGGAATTGCCTTCGAAGCCTTCGATTTTCTTTTTATTCGTTTTTGTAATTAACACGTAAGCAAAGTAACCGGTTCATATAGTTTCTTGGTTCAAAATGGCGTACTTAATAGGTAATTTGAAATCTGAGGGACTACTTGAAAAAAATTTTTTGAATGCAAAGCCAATATAACAACCCAAAAAAGAAACATGAAGGTATATATAAAAATACTTCAAACTTCAGTGGCAAAATTGAGAAATGGCCGTAAACCATTATCCCAAATTGAATTGAATTGGATAATCAACCTAATTTCACCCCCAAAATTTCAGGTTGCGTAAGAGAGATGAAATTATGGTTCGGCAAATGGACAGCCATTGCTAAAGAATCAGTCGATCGAGCTGCCATTTTCGCCAAATTCCTCTGTTTGCTTCACGTCACCAATACTTACATATTCTCCCCTACCCTCGTAATGCTTTGATTTCCATCTCTACACTATGTGTATGTATATACGTCGTCGTGATGGTGGTGGAGTTTTTGTTTCAGGTTTATGGCCCAAGTATGCTGCCGACGTTGAATTTGACTGGCGACGTGATATTATCGGAATACATTTCACATAGGCTAGGGAAGGTAGGTCCGGGTGACGTTGTGTTGATACAATCACCTGAAAACCCTAGAAAAACTATTACAAAACGCATTGTGGCCATGGAAGGGGAAGTTGTTTCGTTCTTAGTTGATCCTAGCCGCAGCGAAAAATCTCGTACTGTAGTGGTAAGTGGTAACACTCTTACAATCCGTTTCTCGTTTTTTCTTCCAAAGATTTGGTAGAATTTATTACATTTATCATTGCATCAATTAGGAACTTATCATTTGATTTTGGTGATGAATTCAAGAACTTAGATCGAAATTTAAGTCGTGATTGTAATATGAACTTATAGGTGCCGAAGGGACATGTATGGATTCAAGGGGATAACATTTATGCATCCAAAGATTCTCGGAACTTTGGTCCAATTCCTTATGGCCTAATTCAGGGCAAAGTTTTGTGTAGAGTGAGTAATTTCATCACTGTTTGGTTTCCTGGTAGATAATGGGTCATTGTTATATCTAAATCGTGCACTTGTGTATGCTGACTGTAGGTGTGGCCAGTAGACTGTTTTGGATCGTTATGACATGAAAATCAGCTTGAAGAATCAGTGCACCATATTGATGATGTTTGTTTGTTTCATAAGTTTTCTTAATGTATCATATTAACAACATTTCAATAAGACGTATTCCCTACAATGACCATATTTTGAAGCAGCATACTAGCATGTAAGCACAAAACCATATTTTTCTGAACTTATACAAAATAACCAAAACTATGGCGAATTTGAGCTTGCGAACTTTTCTGACAACTTTCGTGGATACACTTAATGTTTCAAGAGATTAATTAAGATAGATTCAATGTTCTCTGCCAAATAAAGGTTGCTAAGGATGCACCGTTTAACGAAGCACAAGGATTTATTATTGATAAAGAGACCTCCTTTAAATTGTTGGTCATTCATTATGAATTTATGATCTCCACACATCAACATAAAGTATCTCATTCTCAAGTTGTTCGGCGAGCTTATGGATATGTGCAAGTTATATCAACCAAAAGTAGGCTACTTTGCCTTGTTATATCATCTATGTTGACTAAGAGCTATAGCTTCAATTCTTGTTCCAATTACTTATTTTGTGCTTAAGATGAAGACTAATATAGAAGAATACAAACATCTAGCTTATAATAATCTGCAAGCGAGAATGATGAAAAAGAAAAAATCATTAATGTTGAAAAGAATGCCAACTAATAACATTAAAGAATAATCCATTATTTGCTACAAAAGAAGGCCAACATGACATGCTCTAAACAACAAGAACAACTTTTTTTCTTTTTTCTTTTTTTTTTTTTTTTTTTTTTGCTAGTGTGTTCATGTCTCTCGTTCAATGAGATCATATTAACCAGCTTTAAATTTCAACAACAACCGATTCTATCGAAGGCTTGTGTTATTCTTCAGAAAAGTTAGGCTATGGTATTAGTTATAGTCTAGGCACATATGTATGGATTGTTAATCAGTTTCGATTGATTTCTGATATGGAAGTTTTGTGAACTTTGGGTATGTTGCTTTGGAATTTGGATAGAATAGAGGCTTTGCATAATCGAGAAACTTTGCATATTAGGTATATACAAATACTGAAATCGACACAAATTACATGAACCATGACCAAGTCACAAACCATATTACACACAAAAGCCATGAGAAAAAGTACACAATTATTCTGGAATTAAGACATCAGTAGTTATAGCTAACATAATCAGTCAAGGGAGATGCTATATCTTATGGAGAATTAAGTGAGCACCATGTCGCGGTTGAAGTGTAACAACATACGATGGTGAGTGAGTGTAAGAAGGCGATAGATCAAACGAGAAATGTTGTAGGATTGTTGATATAGCCAACTTAGCTTCCATTAAAGCAAAGTTATTCCCAATGCAAATCCGAGGACCCCAACTAAATGGGAAGAAAGCAAGCTTGTTCTTTGTCGCCTTTGCAATTCCCTCTGAAAATCTCTCGGGATTGAACTCCTTGGCGTCTTCTCCCCAAATTTCACGATCATGGTGTACAAATATGACTGGCAACAAGAACTGCACTCCAGCTGGTACAATTAGGTCTCCTAGTTTGGTCTCTTCATATGTAATCCGTGTGAATATGGTTGCGGGTGAGTATAGCCTAAGAACCTCGTATAGAATCATTGTTACCTGAAAATTTTAAAACTTTTATCAAACAATAAAAATAGTACTCATTTGTACTTTATGTACTTGAGTCTCCAACATATATAGAGTTAGACGAGACCGTGTCTAGCTGATCGATGTGGGATGTGGCTAGGACTGACAGTTAACAATTAACAATTTGCATTTTGTTAAATTGTACTTACAACTTTGAGGCGACTCAACCCTTCGTAATTCGGTTTATTGTGTCCGAAAACTTTGCGAACTTCCTCCCGTGCTCTTGTTTGCCATGTCGGGTGTTGGCTCAACAAGATCATGGTCCAAACCAATAGATTTGAAGAACTCTCTTGCCCAGCGAAATAAAACGATTTACACTCTTCAATCGCCTCTTCAACACTCATCCCCATATCCCCAGTTGCTCTAGCTGTTGATTTCAACAACAATGATAGTAAATCTTCATGATCATTATCACTTTTCCCCGATACCATCGCAAGCTCCTTTTGCTCCATGACCTTGTTCAGTATGGATCGCAACTCATTGTCGATTTCCTTCATTCGCTTGTTTGTTTTGGTAGGTAAAAACCTACAAGTTTTATGGTAAGTTTTACTATAATTAAATATATTCGTGATAAAAAAACGAAAACGAGAATATATATAGAAACTTGTGTTTAATTTACCTTCGTCCTGGGAGGTATACTGACTGTAGAACTTCACGTGTGAGCACGGCTTGTTCTTTTTGGAGCCGATATATCCTTCTACCTTGTTCGTAGCTACTCCCAAACGCGTTTCGAGAGATGACATCACTTGCAAAATCATCGATATAAGGTTGTACATCTAATTCACATGAACCCTTCTCAGAAACCAACTTTGACCATTCGGTCACCAATATGTCGAAACAACTTGTGTACATGGCTGATGACATATGCTATAATATGATATGAAAAGATTTAAAACTACATTAGCTAACGTTCATGATTTATTTAGTTGTATATCTCAATGAAAATATTCATTGAAAATTAAATCCATACCTTCAACTTGTCTTGTGTAAGAGCTGGTGCTAGAATCTTGCGATGTTTGTCCCATTTTTGGTCCTCATAGCTGGTAATTCCTGAAACGAGGAACCTTACCAATGGGTTTGGAGTTGGTTTCTTGTAAACCTTATTGTTGACTAAAACCTCTTTGATTAGGTCAGGATCCATGATGTTGATCCTAGCAGTTGGTCCCATCCATGCAAATGAATTTTTACCTGCAGTTTTTATATCATTATTTACCGGTAATTACAAGTCAAGGTAAAAAATTGCACGATTAGTACGGAATATATCACAATGGATACACAATAGATCGGTTAGAATTTGGGTATGGCAATATGTCAACTTAATTGAACTAACAAACTAAAGGATCGAAAAAGTTTACTTAATATCAAATACCGGTCAATTTTTTTACAAGCCTTTATGCCATGTTTCTAATATATGTCATTAGACACTAATTTATAAAATAATTATATATATTAATTACCCATATATGCCGTTTGACATTTTTACAAAAAAAAAAAAAAAAGGAAAAAAATAGCCAACCTAAAACAGTTTGGTTGGATCGGTTTTGCACGTTGAGTAGAAATTTGAAATAAAGTGCAAGAATGAAAAGGACATTTTGGAGATAAAAAAAATAAAGGTAATGTTAATGAATATAAACAGAGAATGCGGATTAACCAACAACATTCAACAGTCAATATATTTGCTCGCCGTTAAAAAAAAAAATATTTACCAAGTGACTTATTTTGCCTTTATTGTCAACAGCCTATATTTATTAAATGTTTGTTTTGCTTTTATACTTTAGAAATTTAGAATCGTTCATTTAATAATTTTTTTAATAGTAATATTTACAGCTATTTTTTAGTAATTAGATATGTGGGCTATGATGTGTAATAATATATTTATTTATTTAGATTTAGATCTGGATGTTATTTGAAATATGTTGTATTGAAATATGAAGTGTGTTTATTATAAAAACGACAAATTAACTTAGATGACTTTATAAAACATTTTAGATAAAGGCAAATAAATAAACTTAGAAAAACTTTTGAAATTGGTTAAACAGTGAAGAATATTTTTGATGATATATTGTATTTTAATTTAAAATTTAAAATGCATGTAGGTCAACCATTGCGGATACTTTAAATATATTTATGTTTTGAACTATAAACAATATAATTAATTAGTCCAACAAATTTAATTTATCACATTAAAAAATCTTTTACTAAAATAAAATAAAATTAAGTAAGATAACAATAAAAATAAAAAATAAAAAATTAATTAAAGTTTTGCAAGTTTATAATATATCACTTGTTTAATTATAGAATAAAAAAACACCCTATATGAATGGCAAAAAATGCCTACAACCGATTGGAAAAATCAAACCCAAAACTTTTGGGACTGATTTTAGGCCGGTTAAGTGGATATGGGAATGAGTATGGGATCATTTCTGAAAACTTCTGTAGGTTTGGTATGGTTAAAGTATTAGGGTTAAACCCAACCCTATATCCGGTACCATTCACCTGTCCTCAAAACATTTTTTTTATTATACTTGTAGTTTTGTTATTAATATACATGATTTCAAAATCAAATTACAATATTATATGTGATGTTATAAAAACAGTTTATTATGTAATTGCTACTTACGAAAATGAAAGTTATTGATAGCGTTTTTAATATTATGTTATGATCTTGTGTAGTTTATCATGAAATTCGGATATTATATGTTAAAATTGGAATTATGAAAAAAAATAAAAATCATTTTCAGATCGATTGTGATTATGTAATAAAATTTCCAACCAGTAATTTTAATCTAACTAGATCATAGATGAAATAACGATGATCCTTGCGAGTATACTTACAAACCGGATTAGTATCTACAAACCATGTATCTGGTGGGACGAAACCATGTTTGGGATATATTTTTACAATAGAATATGAGGCATGGATCACCAACATTGTCATCATCAATATCAAATACAATTTAAATTAATTAATTAATACTTTTAATAACGGTTTTAAAATTTTCAAACCACCAAAATTTACTAAAATTAATTTGATCCGTCATTAAATTTAAGCAAAGCAAATTTTCATAAGACGATGGATTCATTCTATAAGTAATTTAATATTCAAAACCCTAGCTACTAGCTAGTACCAGCCTAGCCTACTAGGACACTATAATAAAAAGAAAACACTCACCGTAGGTTTGGATGATGTGGTGGTGGAACGGAAGAATGATGGGGAGGAAGTCGTCGGAAAAGCTTATGGGTTTGGAATTCACAGCGGCTTGTCGAGCCATGGTGGCCATCTGGTTCATGTCTCCATGCAACAATCTGTAGTGCGGGCCATTGAGACCTTGTTTCCTCAAACATTTTTCGATGGCTTTGGGTCTCAGCCAGACCCACTGGACCACCGTCCACAACCACCATGCTCCGCCGATCACTGCCACTGACGCCAACAATAACAACATGGTGATGGTGATGGTGGTAGAAGTTAGTTAATGTGTTTCTTTTTGGGAGGTAACAAATTTATAAGCATAAAAAGTGGGTATCCTTAAAGGGAGCTACAATGCGAGTACGTACGCCACCGTTGGTTTGTCATTAATAAATTAACCAAGTTTCGAACAAAGAGTTGGGCCACTTTGATTTAATATAAACATGTTTTTTTATAGATTCAGAGCCTTTAATTTCTTTTACATTTTTTTTAAAAACAACAATATTTCAATTTTCATTATTTTACTATGTTTATTTCTAAAAAAGCCATTACGCCGACATTTTGGTTTTTGGATGGGTAGGAGGGAAGCACGCGTGTGTGCATCTTACTTGGGTCTCTGCTCTCGTCGGTTTGAGGAGCGGAGGTTTCATAGCAGGGCATGCCGCTTTGAAAGCTGTTACGTGCAAAATGGCAAAACACGAGAATGCATGTATAGAAAATCAACATGTGTTTGTACAATTTGCATTTGATAAATTTGATTTTCTCGCACCAGAGGCGGTATAGCTCCTCAACAGAGTCCAACGGTTCATGCACTTTAATGTCATATCTCCTAAATCCACAAATGTTGTTTTCAAAAGAATTAGTTTTGCCATCCAGAAAGGCTAGCGACGTAGCTTGTTGCCCGTTGCCTTCCATCGATAGGTATTTAACTATATACCCATGTAACGAAGAATATTTAATACAAGAATATTTAATACGTAGAATTATGATTCAATGCAATAATTAATATATAATTATTATCGGTTCAAAGAAACTTAGAATATATTATGTTTTACTTTTACATGTCATAAAACATACACTTATACCAAACAGACGAAAATTAAATTGTATTATTATTTTAAAAAACTATATTATTAAAAATAAATAATATGAAAATACAGTTATCACTCACATGATAGTAAAACCCAACCACAATAATTTTAGATTATGTTTTACATGACATAAAACATACATTATATAACTTAGTTTTTAAGAACTTCAAGTTCCTAATAGATATATACAAGAATAGACGAGAGGAAAGAATAGCTAAGCTTTTTAAGTTTTAGAAAACTAGAATAAAGAAAATAAAGAAAAAAGAGTGGTTTAAGATGGTTTGATAGTTTTTATTAGATGCTGAAATGTATCGAAGCATATAGGTTGCTTAGGAATTTGGGCCTTTTGTTAACAACATTATATAATGAACAAAGTTATATTATTTATTATCTTCAAGAACATATATTAATTATATGTTTATTCTTTTTTAATTAAAGTATTACACTAATTATAAATGGATTATAGTACATGTTTTGCTTAAAGTTTAGGTCATCCTTTTAAAGTTTATGTATTTCTGTTAGGAAGTCCGCGGTGTAGTTTACAGTCAAACTCGTAAACCGCATTACATATGCGATTTAATATTTTTAGAAATTGCACCGCAAAAGTTCTAAACCATATTATGTAGTGCGGTACGGACGATTTTCATACGGTTTATGAACATATACTATCTTTCAAATATAAATGCCATGAAGTTATTTTCAAGTTCAAATATATAAATATATTGACGGTAAATGATTTTTCACCATACATCTTTCAAAGACTAACCATAATTACGATGATATTGTAATAAAACGTCATCTTTTAAGGAAAAATAAAAAAGAACGACATTATCAATCATACATTATATTATATTTAGTTGGTGATTATTGAAAGAAAATATTTAAAAAAGGTTGCATGGACATTGCACATACTAACTTCACAATAACTATTAAGCATAGTTTTAAAGTTATTGTTAAAAAGTGATAAATCAGATTTTCCCAACATCAACGTTTCTTACATCATTTAAGGACAAAGAAACATAAGGTCTTCATGATATTTACAAATCAAACCTCACTACAAAACCTAATCTACTCCCAGAACTATACACTCAATCTATTCTACAAGGATTTTCAATAATCGATCAAGAACATAAGGATTATACAATGAAGAAGATAAACTATTGTGAAACCCTAAACGAAATAAAGTGAAAACGAGAGAGAGAGAGAGAGAGAGAGAGAGAGAGAGAGAGAGAGAGAGAGAGAGAGAGAGAGAGAGAGAGAGAGAGAGAGAGAGAGAGCTTTGAGTGTGTATGTGTTGAGAATATCGAACAAATGAGCAATCCACCAATATATATCCCGGGTCTTGGATATAACCCACGAACAAGGATTCACGCCTCACCTTCAATTTGCAAGAAACGAGTTGCAACCTACAACAATTCCATAATAGCATAAATAACCCCTTTGAACAAAATTGTTTCATAAATGAGAGCAAACCAAGAACTGCAACATTGACACAAATTACCCAAATACAAAATAAATAATAAATATTTGATTGAATGTAATAAATACTTAGTATTTTGAACATCCCCCCTCAACTGAAATATTTGCTTTTCCCTTTTAAAAACATCAACAAGCCCCATTTTATTTGATAAAAAATGATGTTGTTTAAAACTTAAGGATTTAGTTAGAATATCAACATTTTGACCAGAAGAACTGATCTTAACCATTATTAAAACACCATTTAAAATTTTTTTCCCTATCAAAATGAAGATCTATCTCAAAATTTTTAGTATGCTCATGAAAAATAGGATTTAAAGCCAATTTAATTGTAGAGTCATTATCACACCAAACAGATACAAGAGTAAGACCTTTATTCCTAACTCAAACAAAATCTCCAATATGCAAATTATTTCACAAGTGATAGAGCCAACGGCTCTATACTCAGATTCAGTAGAAGATCTAGAAACAGTAGACTGCTTCTTACTCTTTCAAGAAACCAAAGAGTTATTATGTAACATCCTGATGATGAGGTATTTTTAAATTTTATCCTATGTATGAAGGAATATTGCATTTTGACCCTTGGGCTTGAAAATTTTTGCAAGAATGGACCATAGTGGCATTTTCGTGATTTTAGCCAAAGGCCTAGTACGAACCTTATTATGCTAAGCATACACCGCGTACGCAGAGCGTACGTGAAGAAAGCTCAAACCCTAATTTTTAGGGTTTGGTCCATATATAAGCATCATTATCACCTTATTTCTCATTCCCTCAACAGCCTCCATCTGAGAAAACGTCCCTCTAGCAAACCTTAAGCAAGAAGAGTGCATTTTGAGCTTATTTGTGTGTTTTGGTGGTGTTCTTAAACAAAAAGAATTTGGTGCAAGGAGCTTGGGAGAAGCTTGGATCTGGGATTCTCCACTTGTTAGCAACCTCCAGGAGGTCAAAAGCTCCTTAATTGATCATCTTATCTTATATATCTAGCCATTTCTTCATTTAGGTCATTTTTTTGTCCCAAATATGGTAATTCTTGAGCATGACATGCTCTTAATCGAGTGATTCGTCCTTTCAGACCTAATGAGGGGTCCTGAGTCATAAAAATGTGGTCTTGATGCTTAGTTTTTCCCCAGGCATGCTCTAGAAGATCTTAAGGTGTTAATAAGTTAGGATTTTGTGTATTAAGCACTTATTGGGAATGCAAAGTCATAAAGTTGGAAACTTTATGACTCTTAGTGGTATTTTAGCCTTGGATATGCATTTGGAAGTATTAAGTTGAAGTAATAAGCTCTTAATAGGTTAAGAAGGAAAACCGATGCGTACGTTGGGCGTACCAAATGGTACGATGCACGTACGCAAATTTGGCCCCGACATCTCGGACTACTAGTATGCCCCACATACATCTGGAGTACGCCCCGCGTACAAGCCCTGAGTTGACTTGGCTGGGTTGACTCGGTTGGGTTGACTCAGTTGAGTTGTTGCTTTTGTCCAGTTTTGACCAAGGATATTTTGGGAAAAATATTATTAATTTAATTGGAAATGTTCTGATATTTAGGAGTCAGGTTGAGTCGGTTATCAGAGCAGGGATTTATTTAGACTACATTCATACTGTGAGGTGAGTCTTCCTTACTGTACCCGTGGGTCGAAGGCACCAATGTCGGCCCACTAGATTATTTATCATGTTTAGGATAATACTATGCTATTATATGGCTTATTAGCAGATCTGTATGATTATCTGTATTTTTTTGGTTCTCTGTTTATGTTTATATGTTACATATGTCGACATATTGGGTTGGGTTGAGGTTGTACTGCTTTTTGTTGTAGCCAACAAACCCGCGAGCATTCCTGATATGAGTTGAGGGCCCGAATGGCTTGCCAGACTCATATTGAGGGCTCAGGAGCATTCCAGATATGAGTTGAGGGACCAAATGGCATGCCAGACTCACACTGAGGTCTCAAGGGTATTCCAGTCTTTCTAGTTGTGGACCCAATATATGATGTTATATGTGTGTGTATGGTGGTACTTTGGGGGAACTCACTAAGCTTTGGCTTACAGTTTTTAGTTTATGCTTTCATGTACTTCAGAGGATCGTGGGAAGGCAAAGGCGTGATCGTACACAACTTCCTGTTTTGTCACTGGATCTTGGGGAAAACTCTGAATTGGAAATAATACTTTTGAAATAATGAATATTTTTGTAAACAATGATGATGAATGGTTGATTTTGAAAATTTTAAATTTATTGTGATTTTTGAGTGTTACAAGTTGGTATCAGAGCCTTGGTTTGAGAGAATTGGATGAGCATTTGTGTGAATCCAGACTCAAACTAGGGAACTGCAAAAGTGTTTTTAAACTGATTTTCAAAAATTGTTTTCAAAAGTAAACAAGGAGGGATGCGATGTGTACTATCAGCCGGAGCAAGAAAGTATACCCTAAATTAGCCACACTGTTATTTGTTATTATGTTTATGATAGAACAACATGCTAGTGATAGGCTAGGGATCTTCAGGTATTGCATGATAGAATTGCCTAATAATTGATGCCCTATAGCCTAGTGTTTCTTTCTTGTACAAAATTGGCATCATTACTGTAGTTGCTTAGTGTATGCATCATAGTTGTACATAACTAAGATTTTATAGCCTGAGAATGTTTGGTTTAGCCTTATTTCATGTTCTTGTTTGATGAAGGGCTTAGGGTAGAATCAGGTATTCGACTGCCTATAGGATCCAGTGTTATGATTAACATACATGAGTGCTGAAGGGCTTGTGAAAGTTTCATGGACGAGTTATGTAGGGTCAGCCGCCCATGAGGAATGTCTAGCCTTTCTCTAGGAAATGAGAATACCTTTTGAAAAAGGGCTTTGAATTTATTATTATTATATTTTAAAACATTTGATATCATGATAATTTCATGCATCCAATTAATCACGGTATCAATTTTCAAAAAATCACATTTAAGGTTCAAACATAAAACCTGGTTTTTTTATATTTTGACGCGATTCAATTTTAACGATAATATCCAATATTAAGTTTGAGTTTTACCCATAAAGAACCTTATTTATTACTTATTAAAACTTCCTTTTATTATTAATATTTTGGAGTTTGAATAAGTTATGAAATTACCATTTTAGACTTATAATTTTACAATTTCAAAATTTGTCGTTATTAACGATTTAATAAAATCTATTTTTATTTTAAAGTTATAACTTATATCATCTTATTTTCTCATTTTGCAAATTGAAAAACAAACTCAATGTGATGTTTATTTTGTACAAAAAAAATAGTTTGAGTTTGTGAAAATCTAATTGAAGGTTTGAATCGATCGGATACACTTCAAGTATAAAGAACAAACATAAACTAATCTAAGAAAATAAAGAACAGAAAGTAAATGACACAGAGAGTTCTCCAGATTGTTCTTTCACCAAGAAAGGGTTTTCTCTTCATCAAGAAGATGGGTTGTCACAAAGACGATTGACACAAAGTTGAACTCTCTACATAAGGGTTTACCCTAATGTAGATTATATACTAATCTATACATATCAATCTCATGATTTAAGTGATTGCATCTTATCTATACTAAGAACCGGTCTTCATAACAAAGATACCGGATCTGCTATCTATTATATACTTATCTATATCATTGCCTAATATACAAAAGATTACATAGAATAGCTACGTTATGTGTTGACACTGATAAGCTTGATACGCTGGCGTTGTCGATGTTGTAGAGTACACGCTGGCATTGACGAATGTGTAGAGTGTTTGACTCATCAGATCATAAGGTGTGACCTTACAATCTTCCCCTATCTGATGATGTCAAAACTATTCTTCTTCAGAGTCATCAAAACAGCCATTGTAAAACTTGTCAGTTCCTTTCAAGATATTAGGCTTGACCCATCTGAATTCATCAATTTTAAGTTCATCGAATCTTCTACTAAGCTCCAAATATATCAGCACGTGATACGCTCTTTACAGTTCATAGTGACCAAGTCCTTCTAAGCGAAGATGAAACAAATGTTCAGTGGGAGCAGATGGAAGATCATCAATGCGTTGAAAGCACATTTGATTCTAACTGTCAAGATAAAATATCCCATGCTCTGGTTCTGGAATGAACATATATTGGATTGGTTCAACACCCGATGGTAATTCAATGTTGATATACCAAGTTCCATAAGGAAGAAGAAACTAGGTATTCTTGAACTGTCTAGGAGCACCTGTTCTTCTTGAGGATGATGGTCTAGATGGACAAACTGATGGTACAAGGTTCAACTTCTTGACTTTGTTGTGAAGTTGTTGAATTGCCAACTTCACTTCTTGAGCATGAATACCCTTGTGTTTGTCAATGATTTCTTGAATTTGCATCCATTCACTGTAGCCAAATTTGACTAGCTCACGAGCATAAACAAATTTAGTGTATTCATATTCTATCTTCTTTCTGACCAAGTGAAGCTTCATGGAATCATTTCTAGGTTTGGTGCATCTCACTTTTACAATGGGATCAGGCTTTGATCTGAGAGTAAGAACGTCTCCAAACTTCTTCCTATCTATCCGATCATTCAGGTCTGAAACAATGTGTTGTTTCTCCATATTATTATTGAAGATTTTCTTGACATGATTATCAGTGCTTTGAACATTAGCACTCTCCAAATGTTCTTCTTTTCTTGCTTCTTTCTTTTGACGAACATCAACAATATAGTCTAGCATGATTTCTCTAACTTCCTCAATGGGTAACCACCATGTTTCAACTAATTCATTTAGATCAAATATGACTTTGATTTTCTTTTTAGGAGGAGATACGGAAGGATCACCACCACCAGCAGTAGAAGAGCTTCCAACTTCAGTGCCATGACCTCCCCCTAAGAAGGAAGCCTTCCTCTTTCGAGGATTGAGCTGATCATTGTCCGAGTCAATGTCACTATTAGTTCCCTGAGGAACCTCTTGAGATATATCCCCCTTAAAAAAAGATCCAAGGTAGACAACATTTAAGGGAACAACAGCCTGTTGCATGAAAACAAGATCAAGAAACCCTTTATAGTCATCGGTCTCTGATTGATCACCAATTTTTGGAATGGGCTGATCAGTTGTAGCATCAACATCTGGAATATCAACAACAATAATCTGCTTTATGGGATCAACTTCAGCTTCAACCCTTCTAGTCATCTCATGTTGTGATGAAGTTTGTACAATCATCGCCTGCATTTGCATTGGCTGAGGACCCCCTTGATTATTTTCCCCCTTTTTGGCAGCATTAGATTAAGGAGGAGAGTTAGGAGGTGATGTAGAAGTTCTAGGAGGAGGATTATAACGTGGATGAGGTGTTGGAGGAAGATTTTTTAATGGAGGTGGAGGTAGAGGAGGATTATCACCTGTAGAATTTGGTGGAGTGTCATCAACAACCATATCATCACCATCATCACCCAAAGCCATAAGTCGCTTCATTGTAGCAAAATCTTTTTCAACCTTTTATCCAGTGATTGAGTAATCTGCACAATTAGAGAAAGTTGGGAAAGAACAGTAGTTTGGAAGTCAGAGTTAAATGCTTCCTGATCACCCTGATGAAAAGCAGAAGTATTAATGGGTGTTGACATAGAGGGAACTATCTCAGCTTGAGGAGGAGGAGACGATGGCTCTGGAGAATTGACATATTGTATCATTGGCTTAGTAGTTTCCACGAAAGGAGGGGTTGATTTAGGGTTTTTAGTATCATCTACAGAGGAAGAGGATGAAGAGGTAGTTGAAAAACGAATGTGCTTGTTCATCCTTGGAGGAGAGTTCCTTGGAGGAAAATTCATTCCCTGAGCAAAGTCTTATCCCTTATCAGCGGCTGATTCTTCTTCATCTTTATCATCATCATCATTATCATCATCCTCATTATTCTCTTCTTCATTACAAGCATCATCATCTTCTTCTTCAGAGTCTGAGGATTCAACCACATAGGGTTTTTCAATCCACTTTTGCATCCTCGTAGTAATAGGCAAGTCAACTTTAGATGGAGCGGAATTAATGATTTGGAGGAAAGAGCAGGAATTGGAATGACGATCCCATGATTTTCAACATAGCCTTCCTTACGATATAAGATCAATCCAATCAAACGAGGATAGGGAGCATGCAATGGCTTCTTGTTCCCATTAATGTTGTCAATCATTTGATCAAGAAAAAGTTGAGCAAAATCCAGTCTTTTGTTGTAAACAATAGAGTATAAGATCCTTTGCTCAAACAGATTCAATTAATCCAAACTTCCACTCTTGTGTCCAAGACATTTTCCAATCACACCTGTTAAGTACTCCCATCCTACATTAGAACACTGACGAAGAGTGTTCTTGTATGGATCACGAGTGAGGCCCTGAAGTTTGAAATTATACCCTAATTTTTTACAAACTGATTCGCAACTTTCTTCAGAAGGAGTTTCAGAATAGCTTTCAAATCGAGGAAGACGAAGAGTAGTTTGAAAGGATTTCACATCAATAGTAACCCTATATTGACCATCTCGAATGGTTCCAGTGATGGTTTGATCATCAGTGTTAATAGAGCATGAATAGTAGAGCTCACATACTTGTTTTAGGGTAGAATGGATAAAGGAAGTCATAAAATGCATATTGAAGAGGACCGCTCTTGACATAGTTGGCAAAATCTTCGATTCCTGAGTTCACAAATTGCTTTGGGATTTCATCCAAGAACATCACATTTTCAATTGAATGATGATGGTAGAATAAGGGGAATGAGGACCTTTGATGACGTTAGTGCTGGGGGAAAACTCATACAAGGGCTTTGACATGGTGAAAGCTTTGAGGAAGGTAATGATTTGGAGTCTTTTTTAGAGAGATAGAGACAAAGAGCTTAATTGCTTGAATTTCTTGTAAAAGTGACCTAGGATGAAGAATTCCCAATACATACCCAAAACGTTTCTTCCTTTTTACGTAATCATGAGTGACGATATATGCGCCGTAAAAATCACGTATCCCAAGATAATGGTGGATCTTTCAGTAGTCATCCAACAAGTTATCGTTAAAATAGGTGATGTGGCATCAGCGGTAATGGACATCAACGTAAGCGATCAGCGAGTGCCTTGAAACGTTAAGTTTGTGATGTCTCCTGATAGTGTGGTCTTAAACTATCATTCAATGACATAGTATTGCGAGATTTCATTAACGTGTGGTTTCATATGCCGACTCATTAATCATTTTTATTATAAGAAAAGGGCAAGAGTGTTATGATGCGTGTGATAAGTTGTGGTGTTTTACTTAACCATCAACATAAATTTGTCAAGCTATCATCAGTGTATGGTACATTACACTGAATCATAATATTATAAAGAAGAATATAAAGGAAAGAATGGATTGGTGCGTGTGATAGCTTATGGTACATAGACTAACCATCGACACAAATTTTCAAACTTTTATCAGTGTGTGGTATATCACAGTGAATCTTTAAGTTTTATTAAGGAGATAAAGGAGAGAATGGATTATTTTAGTCATGCTGAGGTGAAATCAGCATGAATCATAAATAGTATAATACATCAACAAGAAGTGGTTTATACTTCCGTATCATAGAGTAAGTTACATTCTAGAATCAAAGATTCACCGTTAACTCATAATGGTACCATGTCATACCTCAGACTAGAAGGTCAGGGACATGAACAAGTCTGTCATTTAAGAACCAGACAAGTAACTCTTATAATGATGACTATGCAATCAGGGTAAGCCATTGGGTTTTGCTCAATGTTTTAGCAGAACATGATACTTAATGTATACGCCAAGCATGCTTCCAGGGATAGGGTCAGGTAAGATAGTTAAATAAAAATAAATACCCATGCCTTTTTATCAATTTTTTATTTGGACAAGGCAATCTCAATTAGAAAGTTTAGAAAATGCTAGACAGTCAGCGTGAGTGGGTGACTCAATGATCTCAACAGATGGTCTCGCTAATGAGAAACTTAGAGAGATTTAGTCACATACAACAACATGCTTCTAGGGACCATTATGTGTCAAAAGTTGCATACTAGGCTTAAAATTTCCACCAACAAATTCCTTTTTTTTAAATGGTACAAAATAATAAACAATATAAGAACACAAACAAAAGAGTTAGTCAAAAGAAAATAGTTTAAACAACGAAATATATCTAGCTTTTTCAGAAAGGTGATAAAGACTCGATCCATCAAATCTTTGGAATTGAACGGTCATAAATATACTTCCATTTTCCGAGATATCTACCACTTGAAATTTTGTATATAAAAGAGAACAAACAAGAACAACCAAAGCACACAAAAACAACACAATTCATAGAAAACAAAGATAGAATGCTTTTAATCGTTGAGATTCTGCAGATTGATTCCAAGATTCATGTTTACGAAGAACAACAGAAGAACATGAACCAGTCTTTGTAACCAACGAGTTAGAAGGATCTAATCTTCGTAACCTTTGAGTTATGAGAGTCACTATGACAATACTCGAAGGTTCTTTCATTTTGATCCCTAAAAGAAGAGAATGTGGGATCACTGTCTTGTTGAAGAGACTTTAGATCTTTTAGGTGATGAAGTTGCAATGACATTATTTATGGAAATTAGGCGTTCCATGTCCTAGAACTCCACTTCATCTCACTGCAACCAAATTAGGTTGTTCAGGACAGAATATATGTGTCTAGAATAACACTTGGTGGCATAGTTATCTCCCATCTGGTCTCATTAGCGTGAGCATGAGCGTCATTGAGAGGGCAGTTGGTGCTGAAGAAAAGATGTAGATTCAGCGTCAACAAGCCCTTACAAGGAGGGTGATGCACTCAAGAAGTGACACACTGATCTTAATCAGTTAAGATCAATGTTGAAATGAAAACAGAAGGTCCCGACACATACAGAGGAAAGAGAAGAACGAACATTGGCAATGTTAGTAGAAAAATATGTATGTACAATGTATACTTATTTGGTAAAGTAATAAAAGAAAATTTTAATGCACAAAAATAAAAATAAACTAAGACTGTAGCAACTTATGTTCAGAAATCTAAGAATAGCAAAGCATGGAGCAAAAACAAAATAAAGTATTAATGTCTAAACCAATAAAAAATAAACCATATATATGTCGTTGTCCTTTAGCGCAGAAAGAACGATTTTGTTTTCAGAATCAAACACTTTTCCCTCAAGACGTTTGAAAAGAATTTTGTAACCAGCGTCACAAAGTTGACTGATGGATAGGAAGTTGCCTTTCAGACCCTCGACATAAAACACGTCCTCCAGCTTAATCGTCCTGCATTTAAAAGTTCCAGCACCTGTAACAACTGTTCCACTATTGTCACCAATAGTTACCATTGGACCATCCTTCTCTGAAAAATCTATTAAGATGGACTTGTAATCGATCAAGTGTCTAGAGCTTCAACTTTCTATGTAACATCCTGTTTATTTAATAAATAAATAGATAAAATTTATGAATAAATAGCAGCCCTAAAAATCCATAATATTTAGTGGGATGTTGGTTTTGGGGTCCAAATGTTATAATTTGGATTATTCGGGGGGTTAAAGAGTAATTTCGGGACTTATTTTGTAAAGATTTTTAGAAGGCAAGGGGTGTTAGGTAAGTATTGGAGCTATTATGAAAAGATTTTCAGAACTGAGGGTTGTTTAGTAAATTACAGATTTAATTTGAAAAGGATTTTAGAAGTGGGGGTATGCTTGGTAATTATTAGGACTTACTATGAAATGAATTATGGAAGCAAGGGCTAAAAGGTAAAATTTGGATTTAAATTGAAAACAAAATTGGGAGGAGGGACTAAAGTTGGATAATTGGATCAAAGTTTAGAAGGACACGGGATATACCCGATGACCCTTCCTTCCTTCTCGTTCTAATAGAACAGAAACCATAAACCTAATATGTTGCAGCAGCCACCACCACCATTTGAACCCTCTTCAGCCGTCGCCGCTTGGCCGAGATCGACCACCTCAGTTGCCGCCAGTGATGCCCACTGTCGTTGCTGTCGGAGACGCCGTGAAGCAACCGGATAACCGCTAGAGGCCGACTAATGGATGTGTTCGTTGTAGCAAGGGTCGCGATCTACCGTGAGGCTTCGGGTAAGACCATATTCCACCTCTCTCTCTCTCCTCTCCTCCGTCCCTCTCGGCATGTTTGATGGTTGATGTGTCCCTGCTGCCGCCGATGACCTTTTTGGCCACCGTTTCTGCCTACTCCGGTGATGGCAGCTACCTGTGAGGTGGCTGAATATGATGTATGATCGAGTGGATAAACTGTTCTTGGTATTGTTGTGTTGTATGCGTGTTGACTGAAAAGAAAATCCACCACAACCACCTAAAGGTGGTGGTTGCCGCCCCTTCCACCGTTTTCTGCCGCCTCCAGCCACCATGAAGGATGTTTGTGTGTGTGCTTTTGTGTGTGAGTGTGTATTTTAGGGGTGGGAATTTGTATATGTGATTTTTGGGTAGGAACCACCACCACCACCATTGGAAATGGTGGCTACCGCTGCCTGCCGCCATGGGCCACCGAGCTCATGTAAGTACTCCCAAATTACCTAGACAGCGGAGTGTGGGCGGGGCCCGAATCTCCTAGACAGCGGAGTGTGGGCGGAGCCCGAATCTCCTAGACAACAGAGTGTGGGCGGGGCCCGAATCTCCATGAGAGTGGGCGGGGCCCGTATCTCCTATTTGCATGTTATGTGTATGGCATGTGGTAGTTTGGGGAGACTCACTAAGCTTCGTGCTTACAGTTTTCAGTTTTGGTTTCAGGTACTTAGGTTTCAAAAGAGGAGCTCGATAAGATTGCAGTGCACACACCATTTGTTTAGCCTGGGATGTTTTCACTCTGATATATGTTAATATGAGTTTTGATGAGGAAATCGATTTGACACTATGACTTATGTTTTGCTATAAAATGGGTTGGATAGTTATTGTTATATAATAATTAAAAATGAAATTTTTGGACTTTATTTTTGGGATGTTTCAAGTTGGTATCAGAGCCTTGGTTTGAGGGATTCGGGCACACTCTCGGGTGTATCTGAACTCAAACTAAGGAATTGGTATGAAAATTTTCAAAAGAAAATCATTTTTATAAAATAACTTTGAAAAAGATAAAAGGGTGTGGTGCATGCAATCAGCCGAGCTCAAGTAAGTACTCCCTAATTACCCATACAAGTTTATGTTATGATATGTTTGTGAGAACTGCATGCTAGAGTAAGACTAAGGATTTAGGAAGGATGCCTTATGTGCCTGTTATATGTATCAGCTTTATGAACTGCATGCTAGAACATATTAGTCAGTATGATGGTCTGATTAGATTATGCTTGATTATGTTACTCAATGCTCGAATGCTGCTTGCTTTGTGCTTTTAGGAGTTCTAGTTATCTTTAACTAACTAGTAAACGAATATATTAAGTTACATATTGCGAGGACTAAATAATTTCATAAGGTTAGGTTTAGCTCTATTTCGCAGCTCTTGTTTGATTCCAACTGTTGTAGGGTAGAACCTCTCATTCGAAGAATTATCTAGTCTTAGTGATATGTAATGGTATTCGCGAGTTGGTTAGGGGGGAGATAGCAGGAGCTTCTTATGCAGTTGATGGCGGAGAGTGGATTGGTGATTACCCTAGGGCAAGCCTAGGATGAGAGTAGAAGAGAGCAGTAGCAGTAGAAGGGACTTGGTGAAGTCAAGGAAGTTCTTGAGGAAAGTACGGATAGATGTGGAAGGTAGTATGGGCCCGTACTACTGAAAGCAGAGGATCCGTACTCGAATCAAGAGAAGCTGAGATGAATCCATGAAACTTGTAGTGTGTGAGATCCCTTAAGTTATGATGAGTATTATGAAGTTGGTGATGGTATATTACCGAGTATAGTGACGCTACGTGGTAGACCAGATGGAAATTCTGGTGCCGACGAGGGATCAGGCTCGGACTCTGGAGCCGGGCAGCTTGATGGTTAGATGAGGGAGTTCATTCCATCTGAGAGCACACACAATATCACTTACTAGACTCCTGTGATCTTCGGTATGATCAAGGAGGGCATTTAAGAGATTTGTGATGAGAGGCTGAGTGCATCCTGCACTGAGATAGCATCCATGATAGGGACGCGTACTATGATGTTTCGGGAATTTAGAGCTTGTGAAGCTCCAGATTATCATGGGGCTAGGGACCCCATTGCTAGCAGCAGGTGATTGGCAGATGTCGCCGATATTTTTGTACCAGTCGTAGTCTCGAAAGGGGACAAGGGCCGACTTGATTCCTGTTACCTGAAGGACAGGGGCGTGATTAATGGTAAGAGGTTGGTAGTGAGTTGAGTGATGATGTGGTCGATGCCATGTCATGAGATGACTTTTCGATTAGATTCCGAGCAGAGTTTACCCAGGTGATTGAGGCGCAAGAGTTGTTAGATCTCCGCCAGACTACTGAGACTGTGGTATAGATCACTGCCAAGTCTCAGGAGAGAGCTTAGTTAGTACCGCAATATGCATCAGATGAGGAAATGAAGAAGGTAAGGTATCATGCCATACTGCAGAATGATATCAAGGAGATCGTGAGTATCTCGGGGTGCGAGACCCTGAATGATATGACTTATAGAGCCCGAGAACGGGATATTGACTTGGAGCACATTGGGAAGAGGGAACCAAATCAGTTGCTTATATTGGAGGGTCTCGGAAGGAGACCCAAGATTTCGGATCATCTTTTGAGAGGCCAGTAGGGCCAGATTCAGTGCAGCACGATGGAGTCTTTCGCTCCAAGGGTTTGAGTAAGTGTAACGTCGGGTTTAACCTCTGTCTGTGTTTGAATTATATTTCCAAGAGATATCATATGTCAATTGCATACCAAGAATTATTAGTGGGCAGCGAAAGGTTATTTCCCTAATTGTGGTTTGGGAGTGTACAGTGTCATCTTAGTTTATGGTCGAGATCGGTTCAGGGGTGTTCTGTGGAAGGTCAGTAGTCAGGGTTCAACAGGATGGTTATCCAACATCGACAGGGTTCGGTTGTCTCAGTAACCGTTATTGATTGGCTAGTAATGGAGCGCTAGTTGGCAAGAGCTGGTTGTCATCGGATCGATCGATGGAAGGTGAGAAGGATTTGGAATTTTTCCAATTTTCATGTATTGTGAAGACTTAGTCGAATCTAAGTGGGGGAGAGTCGTCCAGGGATCTAGAAGCAGGAGCAGTTTTGAAACTGGGATAAGTTTCGCATCCTTGTCAGAAAGGAAGACAGCGCAAGCGGCTGTATGTATTGAGGATAGTGTGAGTTGGAAGTTCGGAAAACTTGCCACTAATGAGATCGCGTTCTCGGAATGTTTGATAGTCGGCTTCAGGGAATCAGGTTGGGAATTCTAGTCAGGACATGAGTTCAGTTTGAGATGTTAGGTCGTGTGTATGCTCGACGTTGGATGTACTCGGGTCAGTAATCAGCGATTGAGATAGTGTGAGAAAGTGTAGTAAGTCTATGGGTGTAGTCGTAGCATTCACTAGTAGCCAGATAGTGTTAGAGTGTTGTAAGTCTATGGGCGTAGCTGTAGCATTCACTAGCAGCCAGATAGTGTGAGAGAGTGTTGTAAGTCCGCGGGTGTAGCCGTAGCATTCACTAGCAGCCAAATAGTGTTAGAGTGTTGTAAGTCTGCGGGTGTAGCCGTAGCATTCACTAGCAGCCAGATAGTGCTAGAGTGTTGTAAGTCTGTGGGTGTAGCCGTAACATTCACAAGGTTGGCAGATAGTGCTAGAGTGTTGTGAGACTGCGGGTATAGTCGTAGCATTTACTAGGTTGGCAGATAGCATGTGAGTGTTGTTAGATCGCAGAAGGAACAGTAGTACACACCAGTTCGGGTGCAGCAGTGAGGGCGTGGCAAGTCCACAGATTGGTTTACAAATTTCCCCAGGTAAAATAGACCTGGTTGAACTAGTGATAAGACCGTAGGAACATCTCTGCAGTCACGAGGTCAAGGAAGAAATGGACCGTTAGGGTCATTTGTAATATAAGGCTACCCTGAGTCGAGTAGCAATTATTTTAGCTTTGGATTTGAGTGACGTCAGGATTTGACGTATGGACTTGATCAGTTTGATCAGAAGATCGTTAGAGCCACTGTGACAGAATAACTAGTGGCAACTGTTGACATACAAGGATTTCGTTCGGAAGTCGTGTGGAGCAACTGCGTGGGAGTCTTTTGGCTCCGCAACCGGGCCGAAACCTGGTATTTCAGATGACTGGTGAACGAAGTGAGACCAGGGAGGTCTCGGTAGATTTTGGATGGCAGCCAGGGTGCAACATCCTATTTTAGGCAGTTCAATGTTTCAGACAGTTCAGTGCTTCGAACAGATTCATCGTCTCAAGCAGTAATAATATTTTAGGATTTCATGTACGGGCGGAGTAACTGATTGATTGGGAAGCGATAAGTCACTCACAGCGGGATTTAGCTATAGTCATTCTATATGGGCGGTCTGTCAGGGAGTCAGACCATATCGGGATTTCAGATTTGAGATTGAGTAATGTGATCATAATGCCAAGAATTTAGTTATCTTCGAGTTTTAGAGCCCTGCGAGGGTTGGTTACGGCAACCCTGGGAAGGCTAGGGTGTGCCCGGGATTGTGGCCATGTCATTTGAGTGGTTTGGCGTGATAGGGATGGTAGGGAATGATTTCAAGAACGAAATCTAATTTAAGTGGGGGAGAGTTGTAACATCCCGTTTATTTAATAAATAAATAGATAAAATTTATGAATGAATAGTAGCCCTAAAAATCCATAATATTCAGTGGGATGTTGGTTTTGGGGGCCAAATGTTATAATTTGGATTATTCGGGGGGTTAAAGTGTAATTCTGGGACTTATTTTGTAAAGATTTTTAGAAGGAAAGGGGTGTTACGTAAGTATTGGACCTATTATGAAAAGATATTGAGAACTGAGGGTTGTTTAGTAAATTATGGGTTTAATTTGAAAAGGATTTTAGAAGTGGGGGTATGTTTGGTAATTATTAGGACTTACTATGAAAGGAATTATGGAACCAATGGCTAAAAGGTAAAATTTGGATTTAAATTGAAAACAAAATTGGGAGGAAGAACTGAAGTTGGATAATTGAATCGAAGTCTGGAAGGACACGGGATATACCCGGCGACCCTTCCTTCCCTCTCGTTCTAATGGAACAGAAACCCTAAACCTAATATGTTGCAGCAGCCGCCACCACCATGTGAACCTTCTTCATCCGCCGCCGCTTAGCCGAGATCGACCGCCTTAGTTGCCGCCAGTGACACCCACTTTCGTCGCTGCCGGAGACGCCATGAACCAACCGAATAACCGCTAGAGGCCGACTAATGGATGTGTTCGCTGTAGCAAGGGTTACGAGCTACCGTGAGGCTTCAGGTAAGACCATCTTCTACCCCTCTCTCTCCTCTCCTCCGTCCCTCTCGGCATGTTTGATGGTTGATGTGTCGCTGCTGCTGCCAGTGACCTTTTTGGCCACTGTTTCTGCCTACTCCGATGATGGCAGCCACCTGTTAGATGGCTGAATATGATGTATAATCGAGTGAATAAACTGTTCTTGGTATTGTAGTTTTGTATGCGTGTTGACTAACTGGAAAATCCACCACCACCACCTAAAGGTGGTGGCTGCCGCCCCTACCACCGTTTTCTGCCGCCTCCAGCCACCATGAAGGGTGTCCGTGTGTGTGCTTTTTTGTGTGAGTGTGTATTTTAGGGGTGGGTAGTTGTATATGCGATTTTTGGGTAGGAACTACCACCACCACCTCCATTGGAAATGGTGGCTACCGCCACCGTGGGCCGCCACCGACCACCACACCCCGAGGTGGCAGTGGGTGGTGCCTGGCCTAGCGGAACCCTAATGGACCTAAAAACTCAATCTTGGACTTGGTTGTCTTGTGCTTGGGTTAGAAACCGTAATTAGGGTTTAGATAACCCTAATTTTAGAAAATGTTAGTTTTGGATTGCCGGGACCCGCGTTTGGACCAGTGGACTGAAGTTATGACCTATGTCGATTCCATTGTATGATGGCTTAGTGGAATAATGGACTTAATGGGTTAAGTCCTTAATGGGTTAAGTGAGAACACTTAACCCTAATCATCATTTCATGTGAAAACCCTAATTGTATTGGGTTTTGAGTTGGGCCTAGATGTTTGGACTATTGATGGGCCATCCAAGAACAAGTATGGACTAGAATGTTGATTGGGCTTTAGGATAAGGCCAATTGGAAAGGTTTGGTCCCAATTTGAAAAATTGGGCCATAGATGGACCATAACTGGGCCTTGATGATTATGAGATATTGGATCATCAGAATGCTAAGTGTTGGACCAAGAATAAATGGTTGGGCCTTAAGGAAAGACCATGTAGAGGTTTGGGCCCAATTTGGAAAATTGGGCCATAGTTGGGCCTTGGTTGATTATCTAAATTTTTGGGCCTTTAGAGTATGAGTTTGGACCTTAATCTTGGACCAAGCTAGGTTAGGGGTAAAATGGTCCTTTTATCCCAAGTGGGGATTTTAGAGTTATGCATAGGAAGCCCAAATGGTTAATTGGGTTTTGTTTTGATGTTGACAGCTTGGGGATACATCAGCCAGCAGCCCGAGATTTATTCGCGGGACTTCAGCAGTGCGAGTTGAGTTTCCTTCAGTAGGAACGGGTCTAAGACACCAAGGTCGGCCCGTATATGTGATATGTTAGTGGCTGAGTGTGGGCGGGACCCGTATCTCATTATTATCAGAGTATAGATATCAGTCAGATTGTTAGATTGCTATACTTGTTTTCTATGTGATACTTAGATGTGTTTGTTTATGTATGTGAGTGTGGGCGGGGCTCGTATCTCATTATTATTCGACTGTGGGCGGGGCCGAAATCTCATAGTAGCCTAGTGTGGACGGGTACCGAATCTCGTATTATTATTTGAGTATAGATATGTGACTGCTTGATAGGAGTAGATATACTTGTTGTCTGTGTGATACTTGTATGGATGTTAGTAATGGAGTGTGGGCGGGGACCGAATCTCCTAGACAGCAGAGTGTGGACGGGGCTCGAATCTCCTAGACATCGGAGTGTGGGCGGGGCCCGAATCTCCTAGACATTAGAGTGTGGGCGGGGCCCGAATCTCCTAGACAGCGAAGTGTGGGCGGGGCCCGAATCTCCTAGACAACAGAGTGTGTGTGGGGCCCGAATCTCCTAGACAGCGGAGTGTGAGCGTGGCCAGAATCTCCATGAGAGTGGGCGGGGCCCGTATCTCCTAGTTGCATGTTATGTCTATGGTATGTGGTAGTTTGGGGAGACTCACTAAGCTTTGTGCTTAGAGTTTTCAGTTTTGGTTTCAGGTACTTCAGTTTTCAAAAGAGGAGCTCGAGAAGATTGCAGTGCACACACTATTTGTTTAGCCTGGGATTTTTACACGCTGATATATGTTAATATGAGTTTTGATGAGGAACCCGATTTGACACTATGACTTATGTTTTGCTATAAAATGGGTTGGATAGTTATTGTTATATAATAATTAAAAATGAAAATTTTGGACTGTATTTTTGGGATGTTTCATTCTAGGTACCAAGTTTGTCCTAGATTTGAACTTGATCCTTTGATAGCGTGAGAACTATCTGTAACGCCCGTAGATCCGGGCTAGTCAATTTAGAGATAATAGGGGTTGAAAACGACTTTTTGACAAAAGATTATTTAGAATAAATAATCTTAACCAAGTTGTAGAATACGTCTCAAGGGTTCCGTACATATGAAGAACGTTGAAATCCGAGTTATAACGAAGAAGTTATGGTCCGTCGAAGTTTTATGGCAAAACCGGCACGACACCGGGAGACGTGAATAGTGAATTTACGATGGAGGACTTTTTAGCCTTAGAAATCTAAACAAAAGTTGTAGTATACGATAAACCGAGAACATACAAAAAAAGAACGCCCAAATCTGACTTCGTATGAGGAAGTTATGAATTTTCTAAGATTTGGCTTAGCAGTGCACAGCCCGAAACTCGAATTTTAGATCGAACGGTTTTTGGCCTACGCGACCAAAATGAGAGTTGAAGATCTCCTCGTACTGTTAAATTTAAGATCGGTCGAGAATTAGCCGACGGAGTCAAAATGAAAGTTGTAGATATTATTTTTACCTACGCGTGGATATAAAGAACGTCAAAAACGGAGGTCGTATGTGAAAGTTACGGATTTTAGAAGTCGGAAGTGTGCTGTGCGAAAATGGGTGATGTGGCACAATCTTGGCCATTGCTTTCTCCCCAAGTCTTGCCACTAGATGGTGACATGTGGCACCAAGTTCAGCCATTTTTCACCCTATAAATAGAACCTCTCTCACCCTCATTTTCTTCACACCTTTCCCATTCTTTGTTCTCTTTACTCTCTGTCTAGAACCTCTCTCTAGCCCCGAAACCCCCCGAAAAGCCTAGGGAACCTCCCTAGCACGAGGCGGAAGCCCCGGAGTGCTCGACGGCTCGGAGAAGAAGAGCTTTTTGGCTCATGAACGCTGCTCCAAACAAAGCCCGATTTTCTATAAAACCTGATGTAAGTGAGCTACGCCTACACTATTTTTAATATAGCTTTTATTTAATTATAGTAACGTTATTAGGAACTTATAATAAGTACTTGGGCTATTATTATGGGCTATATAAGTACTGTTTAACGCTTATATAATAGTAATAATAGCTAGACTATTAATTAGTCTCGACGAATAATAAACTAAACTCTAGTGGTAATAATACTAAGTTTCGTCGAAGGAAAATATTTTTTTTAAGAAGCGAAGCGCTGTCTGAGTTCGTAATCACCACCTTTTCAAGTGAGTGCATAGTTACTTTCATTTTACACATAGATATGAAGTATTTTATATAAACGACATGCTATGTGTGCATATTATCTGAGTACTTGCTGTCTATGCTGGCTGAATGATTTTATATATGTTTTAAATGATTTAAACTGTAATATATATATATATATATATATATATATATATATATATATATATATATATCTACGATAATATGTTGGGTAAAACATGGGTAGATGTAATAGATGGAATATGAGTTGGATGATGAGTTGAGAGGTGTTATAGACGACGAGGTGAGTGTGAGAGGTGGACGATGTGAGAAGCCTTTCCCAAATGATGGCCCCGTCATCTAGCAGAGTATGGATGACAACCACGGACTATTCTAGACAGTCCAGTGGAACGCTAGCAGGCTCGCAACCTATAGGTGTTGTGAACGATGTGTTCACCCGGTGTACTCTAAACCCTGGCGATCATGCAGACTTGGTGCCTAAACCTTGGCGATCATGCAGACTTGGTGCCAAAACCCTGGCGACTATACGGACTTAGTGCCTGTTGTATAAACCTTGGCGATCATGAGAGTGGGCGGGGTTCGTATCTCCTAGTTGCATGTTATGTCTATAGTATGTGGTAGTTTGGGGAGACTCATTAAGCTTTGTGCTTAGAGTTTTCAGTTTTGGTTTCAGGTACCTAAGTTTTCAAAAGAGGAGCTCGAGAAGATTGCAGTGCACACACTATTTGTTTAGCCTGGGATGTTTTCACTCTGATATATGTTAATATGAGTTTTGATGAGGAACCCGATTTGACACTATGACTTATGTTTTGCTATAAAATGGGTTGGATAGTTATTGTTATATAATAATTAAAAATGAAAATTTTGGACTGTATTTTTGGGATGTTTCATTCTAGGTACCAAGTTTGTCCTAGATTTGAACTTGATCCTTTGATAGCGTGAGAACTATCTGTAACGCCCGTAGATCCGGGCTAGTCAATTTAGAGATAATAGGGGTCGAAAACGAATTTTTGACAAAAGATTATTTAGAATAAATAATCTTAACCAAGTTGTAGAATACGTCTCAAGGGTTCCGTACATATGAAGAACGTTGAAATCCGAGTTATAACGAAGAAGTTATGGTCCGTCGAAGTTTTATGGCAAAACCGGCACGACACCGGGAGACGTGAATAGTGAATTTACGATGGAGGACTTTTTAGCCTTATAAATCTAAACAAAAGTTGTAGTATACGATAAACCGAGAACATACAAAAAAAGAACGCCCAAATCTGACTTCGTATGAGGAAGTTATGAATTTTCTAAGATTTGGCTTAGCAGTGCACAGCCCGAAACTCGAATTTTAGATCGAGCGGTTTTTGGCCTACGCGACCTAAATGAGAATTGAAGATCTCATTAATAGGAACTCAACGGTAAAAAGACAGACGAAAACAGAGTCCGTATGTAGAAGTTATGAATTTTACGCGAACATTTAACGGTATAATCTCCTCGTACTGTTAAATTTAAGATCGGTCGAGAATTAGCCGACGGAGTCAAAATGAAAGTTGTAGATATTATTTTTACCTACGCGTGGATATAAAGAACGTTAAAAACGGAGGTCGTATGTGAAAGTTATGGATTTTAGAAGTCGGAAGTGTGTTGTGCGAAAATGGGTGATGTGGCACAATCTTGGCCATTGCTTTCTCCCCAAGTCTTGCCACTAGATGGTGACATATGACACCAAGTTTAGCCATCTTTCACCCTATAAATAGAACCTCTCCCACCCTCATTTTCTTCACACCTTTCCCATTCTTTCTTCTCTTTACTCTCTGTCTAGAACCTCTCTCTAGCCCCGAAACCCCCCGAAAAGCCTAGGGAACCTCCCTAGCACGAGGCGGAAGCCCCGGAGTGCTCGACGGCTCGGAGAAGAAGAGCTTTTTGGCTCGGGAACGCTGCTCCAAACAAAGCCCGGTTTTCTATAAAACCCGCTGTAAGTGAGCTACGCCTACGCTATTTTTAATATAGCTTTTATTTAATTATAGTAACGTTATTAAGAACTTATAATAAGTACTTGGACTATTATTATGGGTTATATAAGTATTGTTTAACGCTTATATAATAGTAATAATAGCTAGACTATTAATTAGTGTCGACGAATAATAGACTAAACTCTAATGGTAATAATACTAAGTTTCGTCGAAGGAAATTATTTTTTTTAAGAAGCGAAGCGCTGTCTGAGTTCGGAATCACCACCTTTTCAAGTGAGTGCATAGTTACTTTCATTTTACACATAGATATGAAGTATTTTATATAAACTACGTGCTATGTGTGCATATTATCTGAGTACTTGCTGTCTATGCTGGATGAACGATTTTATACATGTTTTAAATGATTTAAACAGTAAATATATATATATATATATATATATATATATATATATATATATATATCTACGATAATATGTTGGGTAAAACATGGGTAGATGTAATAGATGGAATATGAGTTGGATGATGAGTTGAGAGGTGTTATAGACGACGAGGTGAGTGTGAGAGGTGGACGATGTGAGAAGCCTTTCCCAAATGATGGCCCCGTCATCTAGCAGAGTATGGATGACAACCACGGACTATTCTAGACAGTCCAGTGGAACGCTAGCAGGCTCGCAACATGTAGGTGTTGTGAACGATGTATTCACCCGGTGTACTCTAAACCCTGGCGTTCATGCAGACTTGGTGCCTAAACCTTGGCGATCATGCAGACTTGGTGCCAAAACCCTGGCGACTATGCGGACTTAGTGCCTGTTGTATAAACCATGACGACTATGCAGACTTAGTGCCTAAACCCTGGTGACTATGCGGACTTAGTGCCTATTGTATAAATCTTGGCGACTATGCAGACTTAGTGCCTAAACCCCAGTGACGATGGACTTCGTGCCGATTCCTTAGGATGATCCTTAGGAATGAATGAACGAGGAATAGTTGATTCTTAGGGTAGATGCTTAAGAGTAAAGAAGATAATGGGGATGGGTAATTGGGTTGATTGTTTGATGTTTAAACATAATAATTATATTATTGTGGGTTGAAAACCCTATGTACTCACCAGGTTTCCCAACCTGACCCACTCAAGCTTATTTGTATCACAGGTGTCAATATGAAGCTACTTTACACTGAGAGATTTAAAAGAGATGTAAATCCCTAGTGTAAATGAATGTAAGTTCTTTTTATGCTTATGTTTCTGTATTGACGATGACATCCCAAATGTTTTAAAATGAATAAAAATACATTTCCTCGGAAATGCTTTGATAATGTATTTATCATGTTTTACTGGGAACTAATTCCGCAACATTTTTATTAAAAGAAGTACTCTGATTTTTTTAAAGCATAAACAAAATCGGTCTTTTCTGGCCGTGAAAATGGGGATGTCACACTATCAGCGTCATATATGTCTTCAGGGAAATCATTTATAAGTGTCATAAGACCCTTAGCCCCTCATCTTCAGATGTCTCCTCTTCTTCCACCCATTCTTCATGATCCTCTTGTTTTGCAATGAAAGCTTTCGGCAAAGAGATGTTTTCTTTCTTCATGTGAGCCACCAGCTTCTTGTACAAGGCTCCATAGTTCTTAGGACTTTGGGCTTCTTTCTTCTCCTTACAATCCCTGGAAAAATGGTTAGGGCTTCCACAATTAAAGCAATTACCTGAGTTTCTATTCTCTGAAGTGGATCTTCTTGTTGAATTACTTCCCTTGAACTAAGATCTTCTAACCCCGTTTGCTCTGTTTTCTTTGTAATGCTTGATGATATGTGAAACGCTGGTAACAAGCTCATTTGTTAGATTTTCATCACTCTCTTCACCCTGATCTGAGTTATCTGAGTTGCTGATGCTTCATTGCTTCCTTTCGATACACCAGTGCAATAGACTTTTCTTTGCTTTAGTCCTTCATGATTTCTTTATGTAGAGCTTCGGTCTCTTCATAATTTCGCAGATTACCGAACAAGGAATTTAGATCCATGGTATCAATCTTTTCACCATTCTTAAGAACATCAGTGTGATGTTCCCAACTTTTTACGAGAGAATCCAAAAACTTTAGAACCAATTGAGATGAATTCTTGACGATTCCGAGCCTACGCATATCATTAACCAAAAAGTTAAATCTATTAAAGGTTTGGGGTTAAAGTCTCACCTTGTTGAGCAAAGAAATGCTCATATCTCTGATTGAGATTGTTGATGGTTGTGCCTTGAACTTCCATAGTGCGTTTGTAAGCTACTGTTAGGGTATCCATCATCTCTTAGGCTGATTCATAATTCTATATGTGATGATACGCGTGTTATGGAAGAGAGTTTCCAATAGCAGCCCTGGCTTTTACATCAAGACTAAGCAGTCTCATGTCATCGTCATCATAACTTGTCTCTGGATTTTGCTTCAGGGGGCAACAGGAGCATTGTTGGCCATGGGTTGGTACATAGTAACATGGGGACCTTTTTCAACAATATTTCTCATCTCATAGTCAAATGGTTTCAAGAACAACCATTGGCTTCGTCTTCCACATAGTGAAATTGTGTTCATCAAATGAAGGAATTTTTTTAAGACCAGAGGATTTGGGATTCGACATGATTACTTGAGTGTATCACAAACCTACTCTGATACCAATTGAAGGTTTGTATCGATCGGATACACTTCAAGTATAAAGAGCAAACGTAAACTAATCTAAGAAAATAAAGAACAAAAAGTAAATGACAGAGAGAGTTCTCCAAATTGTTCTTTCAACAAGAAAGGGTTTTGTATTCACCAAGAAGTCGGGTTGTCAGAAAGACGATTGACACAAATACAAACTCTCTACATTAGGGTTTACCCTAATGTAGATTATATACTAATCTATATATATATATATATATATATATATATATATATATATATATATATATATATCAATCCTATGATTTAAGTGATTGTATCTTATCTATACTAAGAACCGATCTTCACAACAAAGATACCAGATCTGCTATCTACTCTATACTTATCTATATCATTGCCTAATATACAAAAGATTAGATAGAATAACTATGATATTTTCTGAAGCTGATAAGCTTGATACGTTGGCGATGTCGATGTTGTAGAGTACACGCTCACGCTGACGGATGTGTAGAATGTTTGACTCATCAGATCATAAGGTGTGACCTTACACTAATTTATCAACGACACAAAATATTTTCATAAAAATAAAAAACACAAGCATGCATTTGACATAAATAAGCTTTAAACTAGATAAAACTTTTGTGAGCCAACACAAAAGTGTTAAGTCCTTCCTAAGGGACAAAAAGGACCAAATATTACAACTTGTTCTTCATGTGATCTTCAAGCTCCGACTTGCAATTACAACCAACTTTATTGCAATTTTATAAAAACTTTATAAAAGTTATGAACTTTTATAAAATCTTTATAAAACCGTGGCCTCCTCTTCATATCTTCAAAAATGGCCTCCGTCTTCATCTTGTTACATTTTTCATAAAATAAATCTAGTGTAAAATTAATCTATTACATAAAAATAACAAGAATAAAAACTAGATACTTTCATTACATACTTTATGAATAAAAGAATATTACAAGCCATTTTCAACCAAATCATACAAACAGCAAAACAAGTTGTCCAAGGCTTGTTTATGCACTCTAAAATACATATAAACATAAAACAACCTTTATTTTTCTAAGATAACTTTAAGTGACAAAAAATGCATGTAAGTTTTTGTCACATAAAATAACAATTAAGAAGTT
Source organism: Lactuca virosa (assembly GCF_052849685.1). Classification (NCBI taxonomy): domain Eukaryota; kingdom Viridiplantae; phylum Streptophyta; class Magnoliopsida; order Asterales; family Asteraceae; genus Lactuca; species Lactuca virosa. The sequence goes on along the minus strand of NC_136430.1, from coordinate 348,612,088 downwards.
GTCAAAGAAAATATGTATGAACTTATTTTTATATAAAAAAACAAGGTATCCATATTCTCTAAAAACCAAGATTTCCAAAAATCATAAAATTTAACCAAACTTGCAAGGTGACTCTTTGATACCAATTTTTGGGTTTTAGTTCAAAATTAGTTTCAAAAACTCATAAATATGGCAAAAGGAAGTCTCAAAATTTCGAACTTAATAAGCTTGTTACAACCCACCAAGGGTCATCTTGCAAGTAACTGAAAGATAAAAGCACAAACATACAAGGAAGAAGATGATAACAACCTTTAATGATATTTGGGTCTTCTAGGGGAGGCTTGGAAGATGATGGAGATGTTTGAACCTTTGAAACACCAACAAGTTGTTAACTTGATAAAAGATGCTAATCTTGTAAGTAAAACTCTTAAGCTTTGAACCAAACCCAAGTATGGTTCAAAGAGAGCAAAAGGCAAGAAACAATTCTTCAATAACTCAAAGCAAGATAAGAGATGGGGTGAGGAGGAATGCTCTCGGAAATAGCTGCTCAAGAATGCAAAAAATGAAAGCCTCGAGCCATGTTTAAAGTAGAATTAGTGTCCATAAGTACTTAACCATTTAAGCACTTATGACACTAGACCAACATGTCTCCTAAGCATGAAAGTCATGCTTCATACTATTAATTATACAATTTGCAAGACCATACTCTCTAACATCTCCTAGTTTCGACTTTTTCAAGAAAAGAAAGCATTGTTTAAATTTTATAAACTCAAATTTTATAAAATATAAACTTTGTATTTAGGTAAAAGACAAAAGGATTCAACTAGTCCAAAAGATTGTACATGACTTATTAATTCATACCATATGAAATAATGTGTAACTTGTAATTGTAAAATAATTATTTCCATGAAATAAATAGTTTCCCAAATTATTATAATAGTTTATGAATATTTATTAAGATCAACTTCCAATAAATAATCTATTGTATCATGTTGTTGCTAGTGTGACCCTTAGGATCATATGTTAATTATCAATATCATTTTAATATGACTCTTGAGCATATTATATCTTTCATATGTAGCGTCCCCAATAAATTGTTGCAGCCTACTCAGTAAGAGGATGCTACTTTGAGGTAGATTGAGAGTGTCCCATGGATAGATGTTACAGATTACGCTAATGTTTGAGTTCTGTTTTTTTCTTGTCTTGTGTATGTTTTTAAACAACTTACTTATAACAATGTAGCAAAAACAAGTTTATATTTCCGAAAAATGTAAAATATTCTAATTTCGTATAAATATCTATTGGATTATGGTGTCTAAGGACCTAACTAAATTGGTATAATGTTGATGAATAAAAGTAAAGTCCTTTTTGGTTTGCCCTGATAACCAGGAAATGGCTTGGATTTATCAAAGGAGAGAGATAAATAATTTTTTAATTTGTTATGTGATTAATAAATTAATTATAAATAGTTAATAATTAATATGATCTAATTAAAAATAGTTAGAATTGATTAATTATTAATCATAAGTAATCTGGAATTAATTCGGGATAAATCAGAATTAATCAAAGGTGCAATGGGTGAATTGTAGTTGTTCAATAGTTGAAAAAAGAAGCAATTCTAGAACCATCCATGGTATGGATGTTTTAGAGGCATTCTAAGGGTTTATGGAAAGCTCTTGGTTGCTGATAAGGAAATGATTTGAATTTGGATTAAATCTATTATTTAATTATTTGAATCTGGATTCATCTGCAAGTTACCTAAACAATAAGTAGAACCTTTGGGTACCAAGGTTTCATGGATTTCTCATACCTAAAGGTGGAGAATGAATTTCTCCTCCTCCTCTCCCCTCTCTCCTCCAATCCTAGGGTTTCTTGAGTTTTGGGTGTGAACCATTAGAGGCTCGCATACTATTGGATCTATGTTTTCCAAGGAGACAAGAAGGTTTTGATTAGCTTGATTGGTACCAACAATATATATATATATATATATATATATATATATATATATATATTCATAACCATGAATTTAGATTCATAGGGTTCTAGTTTATGTTCTTCATAAGTATGTTGCTATTAGACGTGAAAAACACATAGATCCATTTTAGGTTGCATGTACCCTTAAGAGTTAAGAGATATTCCACATGTACAATAGTTTTGTAACCTAAAATCCCCAATAGTGGTATTAGAGCCTTGATTTTCACATTAATGGAATATAATATATGAAACCAACAAACACAAAAATTCGACAATGTGTGTCATCATGACGTGACAAATCTTCCGTCACGACGTGAGATATGTATGGAATCCGAATTTCGAGATTTTATTGCCTTATTCAAAAGTTAGGATAATTATTAGTTAATCCATGTTATTTTAAAAGTCTAAAATCTGAATATGTTAACTAGATAATTAAGAATCCTAATTTGAAGATGAAAGGAAGATTAAATTAGATAATTATCTATTATAATATAATATAAGTATCATTTTAAGATTTAAAAAATTAATTAAAGTCTCATTAAAAGATAATTCTTAAATCCTATTTAATTCAAATATTAATTATTAAATGTTAATTGAATTAATATGATTTGAACCTTGTATTTTCAAAAGTTTTAAAATACACCCTATACATATGTATAAATATATGTTACTATATGCATCATTAAAAGTCAGTCGAATCAATAGTAGGTCTCATTCACGAAGCCACACTATAAGAGAGGCATAAGGAAACGGCCTATAAAATGACCTTTAAATGGGTGTCCTTTTCACCCATTGCTTCTTTGTTTGGTGAAGGGTCATTAGTTGAACGGGTTTAATTGGACATAATCATATTAAAAGTATAGTGTGTGAAGTAATAGTTATAGAACCTTTTAAAAATCCCACTCTAGTTTCTTTAGGAAAAATGTGAAATTGTATGCTAATCCATAAAACACACATCATTTTTTGTGAGTTGTTAGTGGAGTGTGCATGGTTAACCGACACACTAATGTGGGACTACAAATATGAAATTATGGTACCTACTCAAATTTATGGTTGTTGATGAAGTATGTTTGGTTAACCGGCACATCAATGTGAGATCATAAACGACCTCGAGGATGTCACGCAGTTTTGCATGGTTATTCACATCTTATTTGTGATCCTCAGCATCCCAGTCACAAACCGAAGAGCATAATCCGAGATTAACATGTCGTTGATTATTCAATGATTTCAAAATATCTAGGAGTTTCATTTTAATTGGAACTGGTAAAATGCTTTACCTACCTAAAATAGTTTCGTGATATGAATACAACATCCCACTTCATATTGTGAATCCTCTTTATGGATCCTAGCCTTAATTTAAAATTGGGTTAACAATTAAGGAATAAATAGAATTAATTAAACTTTCCCTTTAGGTTAAATTGAATCCTCTCCCACCTCCTCACTCACTTTTTAATTCTAGCTTCTTATTGTTCTCCCTCGGGAATGACTCATTTGTTATGGGATCTTCCTCGATTTTGACATTAGAAAAGATGACCATAATGGTCATATCACCTTAAAATCAATAACGCATCAACTTTGAATAAGTTTTTATTCCCAAAAACATGTAGATTTGCCAAATATGGTTCTCTTGCATCATTATTTCTATGTCCTCAATATTATGAATTGACCTTTTGCGAACATGTGAACATATGAAATGAATTTGCATTTGAATAAAATGTTTCATCAAAAGGCAAGACCAGAGTAATTTGAAAATCATGTCAATAGTATGGAGGAAAATATTGATGAGATTCTTAAACCTTTTCCAAACTGATAGAAACCGGAAAGGAATTAGATTTCTAATCCAATTCCATATATCGCTTTTGAATGTTGGTGGAATGAATAGGAAACGTTCGAATCCTAAATTGAAAGGAACGGTTTCGGCCAGAACTTCCCATTATGAAGGAATGGAATTGGTAGGTTCTCTATTCCATGTAACCATGATTAAAAAGAGGCAGTTTGAAATTAATGCAATGACAATGATCATAGAAAACGAAGATTTCCCTAAGTATTTCGGGATGGTAAAGTCAAAAGTTTGACTTTACATTAAGTACTTGTAACATCTAACTCCAAATTCTTTCAATTCATGTTTCCTTAATTGACGATATGGAAATCACATTTGGATGAAATTATAGGATCTATATGAAGGAAGGAAGTTTAAGCATCTAAAGTTGTGACATCCCCAATTTCACGGCCAGAAAAGACCGGTTTGTTTATGCTTTATATGAAAATCAGAGTAAACTTTTGAAGAAATATGTTGCGGAATTTGTTCCCAAAAATATGATAAAGATCTTATCAAATCATTTACGAAGAAATGTATTTTAATTATATTAAAAACCTCAGGATGTCATTTTCAATACAGATCAAAAGCATAAACAGAAACTACATAGGCCTTACAACATCTATTATTCTACCGGCCTATAATCCATTGATCTCTCATCAGATCACTACTCTTGTGCTCTTTTTCCACTACCTGTAATACAAGAAACTGAGTGGGTCAGGCTTGGGATCCTGGTGAGCACATAGAGTTTTCAACCCACAATAATTAAGTTCTTTAATTTCATAAAATCATTCAACCCGATTACTCGTTCCTGTTATCCTCACTTTCTATCCCTAAAGCATCTAATTCAAGGGACATAGCCTAAGGATCATCATCGGGAAGACAATACTGCTTAGGGGATTCCTCAGTAATATATGTCAGTAAGGCAACCATGAGAGGGATGGAGTACACCGGTGAATACATTGTTCACAAACACCTACAGGTTGCTAGCATGTCAGCGTTCCACTAGACTGTCTAGAATAGTCTGTGGTCATCATCTATGCTCTGCTACATGACTAAATCAGCTTAAACATCGATTCCTCTCATCAATTTATTTCATCGCTCATCATCTATTTCATCTAACCATCTTTACCCATCATAATTATAGGTATAAAATACATATATACAGTTGAAATCAAATAAAACATGTATATTTTGTTCATCCAACATAAATATCAAGAACACATATAATATGCACACAAAGCACTTAATATATATTAAATACTTCATATCTATGTGTAAGATTAAAGTAAATATGCACTCACTTGTTAAAGTGATGATTCCAAACTCGAACAGAGCTTCGCTTCTAACAATTCTATTTTCCTTCGACGAAATCTAGTATCATTACCACTAGATTTTAGTCTAAAATTTATTGTGACTATTTTTGAGCGATATTGTTTTATAAGTGTTAAACAATAATTTTCAACCACTATGTATACACATGGTCCAAAGATGAAACACCGGAGGGCAAGACCATTTTGGCATTTAAGCACTTCTAAAATCCAACAACCCTATGCGGTTCTTCAAACCAGATTCCCCGTACCGCTACTAGTTAAAATATATTATAATAACACTTTGTATATTATATTTTACAATAAATATATTGTTTATAGGTTCATAATAACGATATTGAACTTAAAAATAAGCTATACTTAAAGTAGGGTAAGCATAACTCACTTACCAGGAGGTTTGGCTAGGAACCGGGCTCTGCGGGGGCAGAACTTCCGAGCCGAAAGCTCTTCTTCTCGGAGCCTTCTGGCGCTACGGGACTCGCCTATAACACTTAGGAAGTGCTAGGGAAGGGGAGGGAGAGTTTGGGAGTATTGAGAGAGAAAGAAGGGTTGAGGTGTGAAGAAAATGGATGATTTGTGCCTCTATTTATAGGCTAACTGGACGCAGCTAAAACAACCAACTTTAAAAAATTCATAACTTTTGCATACGAGCTCCGTTTTTGATATTCTTTATATCCACACGTAGGTATTGACAAAATCTATAACTTTCGTTTTGACCCTATTGGCTAATTCTCGACCGATTTTTAAATTCAACAGTCTGAGAAGATTACACTGTTAACGACCGTGTAAAATTCATAACTTCTACATACGGACTCCGTTTTCGATTGTGTTTTTATCGTTTAAATTCTATTAACGAGATCTTCAATTCTCATTTAGGTTGTTTCGACTAAAAATCGATCCATCTAAAATTCGATTTCCGGGCTGTGCACTGTTATACCAAATCTTAGAAAAATCATAACTTCCTCATACGAAGTCAGATTTGGACGTTCTTTTTATGCATGCTCTCGGTTTAACGTATACCATGACTTTCATTTAGACCGCTAAGGCTAAAATGTATTTTATCGCAAACTCACTTTTTACGATTCCCGGTGTCGTGCCAGTTTTGCCGAAAAACTTCGAAAGGTCATAACTTCTTCGTTATAAGTCGGATTTCAGCGTTCCTTATATCCCCAGAATCCTTGTTACGACTACTTAAACTTTCTTCATAGATATTGGGTCTATCTATTATTTTATTTTTTAATGCTTATTATTATTATTTTATTACATCGTTAATAGCAAGTATAATGCACATAAATCATATAATTCACATACTACTCAAATAATGTCCCTTTATTACTTCAAAATAGTTTAAAATTGTTGAACCTAACTATTACATCGTCATAATGCTTAGCCTAGAAACACGGGTGTTAAAAAAGCTAAACCCAATCATTGGAATGGACGAATGCCACATGTCTCTATGATTGAGGATTTCGAGCTTGTGCTTAATAATAGAGTTAGGTTTAAACTAGTTATCTTCTATTACTCTTCAGAGATATCTAGAAATCAAAATTTCATCTTATGTTTTGTATAAAAATGAATTTCAATTTCCATTTGATAATGGAAATGTTACGATTCTAGTTTATAAATATGGTTGTTTTATGTTTAAAACTTCTTCTTATAACTGGAACTCATGAAATTGTAGTTTGTGTTTCTAATAATAGCAGTGATGACATGAATATTGATTCCTTTAATAGATTAGATATGATCGCTTTCACCGCATTAGTGAGAATCGGATCACTAAGCTCCAATTGGACCGGACTTGGAATCTTTCGAATTTGAGTTGGATGATGTATGCAAATCTTATACATTGGCAAGACAACTTAGTCACCATTCACATGAACATGTAATGGAGAAATAGGATTGTTTGATCTTGTACACATTAATTTATGTTGACCCATCAGATCCACCATAAGGGACGACATATACTACGATGTCATATTTATTGATAGGTTCAGTAGATATGGTTATGCTTATATGATTAAGCATAATTCTGACACTTTCAAAAGTTTCAAAGAATATTAGAACAAAGTGGGGAATCAATTAGGCATGAAGATAAAGGGTCCATAATCTGAAGGGAAAGTAGAATGCCTTAGCATCGAGTTCTACGATCATATTAGAGATTTTGGAATGGTTTCCATAATAATCTTCTCCGATGATACCATATTGTAATTATATTGCTAAAAAGAGAATCGAATGTGTAAAATCCCAAAAACATAAATAAAAAATTTTCATTTTTAATTCATTAAATCACATAGTGTTTATCCCAAAAACCCATCATAGTAAAAAAAAATGTATCATATTCATCAGAGTACAAAAACAATCATCATGCAGAAAATCATCAGGGGTGGGGGAGGGTTCCCTTTGGAATTGGAAGTATTTGAAAATGTTCAAACCATAAAACCATAAGCACAAAGCTTACTGAGTTCCCTAAAATACCACATACCATATATACATTTCCATGCGGTACCCCATGGTCTTGCATACAAGTGCCATGGGCTATCCCCATGGTCTTTCCTTGCATTACCTTGGATACTCCTTAGGCTTATATACAAGTTTCATGGGCTACCCCCATGGTCTTTCATACAAATGCCATGGGCTACCCTTAGGGTCTTCTATTTAAGTATCACAAAGACAAGTAGCATCTTACACAATATAGTAAGAAGACTCACCTATCTCACAAAGTTAGATAAACCACACCTAACTGCCACGAAACCGGTGCTACAACATACCTAACAATCAAACAAGGTCTTGTCTTAGTCTATACCCTAGAATTAACACTTTGACCAAAAGTCAACCCAGTTCAAAAGATCAAACAGTCCAAATTTGACTTCAAAGGGTCGCCATGCCACAATATCCTATTGGTCACGTCCTGGCACTATACGGACAAAATAGTCGTGCATCTTTCCCAGTCACCACGTCGTGGAAACTGGGTTCAATAGCTTAATGGATTAAGCCATTTCCACCTATTTCATGGGCTCCAAAAATCATATCTGGTTATTCCCAAGGTCTTAATGGATAAAGTTTCCAACTTTATCCATTAAAACATCCCTCTAAGCCAAGATCTCAAATCCAAGGTCCTTAATGGCAACTTAATGCATGTAATCAATAATTAAGCACTTAATTCTTAAAGAATTCAATCCATAACTTCTAGAAGGGTTTTAGGGACCCTAATGATCCCTAAAAATGCAAACTTTATGGATTTGCATGCCCCATGCATATCCTTTCCCAAATCTAGGTCAAAAGATGCAAAATAACCTAAAATCCATGCAAAATCCCCAAACCACAACCACATTCTATATTTATGAGATATAATGTTTGTGGGACTTAGATAAATCATAAAGTTGCAAACTTTATCTCTTTTTCTCAGTCTATCTTCACAAATAAGGCAAAATATGGCATAAAATAGAGATCCAAAAAGCATACAACAAAAAGATGAGGGTTTGAGGACTTACAAGAAGTCCAGGAGCTACACACAATGATGATGAGGGGTTGCTTGGAGGAACTAATCACCAATTCTTCTTCTCCTTCCTTCAAAACCACCACAATCTTGAAAAAGTGAGCTCAAAAGCCTCAAGAGGACTATGGTTTGGCCAAAGGGGCTTTTGGAGGTGGTGGAGGCTGAGGCTGGGGGAAACCCTAGCCATCACTTCCTTTAAATAAGGCTTAGGGCCCAAAAATTAGGGTTTTGCATAAAATGGTTGCCACATATGGCCAACATATTTCCACGTCATGGCACTCATTTAAGATGCACGCCTCAAGAAAGTTTTGCCATGTCGTGGTGATACCTTCACCACGTCATGGCCAACCAAAATTTTTTAAAATACTTTTGAAGTTCATACTTCAGAACTTGTATGTTACAAAATGTTAAATGATTCGATCTATGATGAGTCGTGCTTCGCTACCATTCACAATTTTTTGGGAATATACAGTTGGAATAGTAGAACATATTTTGAACCTTGTATCCAGCTAAGCAGGTTTGAAAACACCTCATGAAATATGGAGTTGGAAAGTTCCCTCACATTTGGATCAGGTGTTGTGAGGTCTTTCTTTAGATGAGAAACCAATGACCAACTTGAATCGATATATATGAAGTGTTACATTGTTGCGTATTCATTGAAGACTTTTGATATATATATATATATATATATATATATATATAATGCTTATAGCTCAAAAGGAATGTCAATTGAGAGAAAGAACATATAAATATCAAGAAGTCAGTAGGATTCATATTGAACTTGAAGAAATTCAAGATATGACCGACAAGGAACCTATGGTTGGCACTAGCTCTTAACCTAATGTTAGAAAACTAGTTGATTCAAATGACATTGTCTTATTTCTTTGCAAATCTAGTAGACTTAGTGCACCTTCAACTTTTATGAGTTTTATCTAACTATGGAAGGATATGCGTTGATTAGTGATAAAACATTGATCAATTTGGATAAGGCTAGTAGCTACTAGGAAACAATGGTGCGTCTTATGGCTGCCATTAGAAGAGTCTAAGGATAGCAAAATTATGTCTATGAAGGATAACTAATTTTGAAATTGCTTGATCCTAAGCCTAGTCTAGTGATAGTGGGTAGTAATTAGATCTTCATTTTGAAGATTAACATGGATAGGAATGTACACACATTCAAAGCTAGTATGGTACAAATGGGTTTCACTCATAATCGAGTAATTAATTATGAGGAAGCATTCTCATCAGTAGTTGAGAAATGTCTATTTGGTTATTTGTTACCAATGTTACCTTCTTTGATTAAAGATATGGTAAAGTGGATGTTTAAACTATTTTCATCAATAAGAAACTTTCAAATGATATATGACATATTTGAAAAAAAAAATTTAAAAAGTATCCAAATAAGGTGTATAATCTTGAGAAATCTATTCATAGATTTAGACAAGAATCGCAAAGCAGGAACCTATTCCTCCATGAGAAAGTCAAGAGTGTTGTCTTTCTAGAAGTCCACATGAGTCTTGAGTGCATGTCAAATCTAGTGGGAGTGTCATTGTCTTCATGGTATTACATGTTGATGACAATATTGCTCATAGGAAACATTGACTTTGAGTTACAAAGTGAAAAAGCTCGGGTATATTTTTGTTATGACGGACATTGGTATTCAGATTTAAAAGTATAAATCAAAATGTTTAATAGGACTCAGTCAATACACAATGTGTGTTGGAAGGTTTTGGAAAATTCCAAAGAGATTGTTCATATGCTTCATAGCAAGGAGTTAAGTGAATCTCAAAAAGTCCTTTTGTTCTGATCATGAAAATGATCGAACAAGTCGAGTCATATATGCTTTGGATATAAGATCGATCGTGAATGCTATGACTTGTGCTTATTCTGATGTCTCATATGTTTTGAGCACCGTGAGATTGTATCAGAAAATGGCATGACTGAATCGCTAGATAATTGTCAAGAATATTTTGAGGTATTAAAAGAAATCGATGAATGGTTGCTTGTAGACAGTAGAGAACATGACTGAGAAGATTTATAGTGACATGAATTTTAGAGATGAATTTGAGTCATAGTCTAAATGGATATTCATTTTGAGTTGTATCATGAAAGTTTTCATGAAGGAGATGGTGGTAGATTCGACAATGTGGGTAAGAGCACATTAGTGCAAGTAAAGTATCCAAAGAGCGTACATGGACTATAAAACTTCATAGTTGACATTGGATTTGTTTTAGTTAACAAATTGTCATTAGAAACATTATGTGAAAGTGAAGTCATATTGACTAAGGATTCTTGAGATCACTGAAGGTCAATGCATAGAAGGAGGAAATTCCTTTACATTCAAGAAAATATTGAGGATGGAGATCTAGTTGTGAAGTGAATATATTTTCGATGATTCGTTCACAATAGTGATGGCCAAAGGAAAACATGATATGCATACTAAAAGATTATTGACATAAGAAATGTTGAAAAATTTATTTGTTAAGTCGATCACCTCGAAACATTTATATAGTAGATAAATTTGTAAATTGTTGTGGTGATTAAATAATAGTGAATTATTTATATTCAAAGTGTATGATGTTGTAGAACAATTAGTTTATTATTGTGTTTCATTTTACGTGTTACTTCCTGAATATTAATTTATTCGAAATGCCATAGTCATTCATACTTTTAGGAGTAGGTATTGATTTAAGATTGTCGTGAATTGATTGTAGATTGTCCATAGGGATTGGACATTGCATAAGGATTACTGCAATATGCATGAGTACTAGAAAATAGGGATTTTGAGTATTAACCCGGGCTTAGAGATTACTTCATGGATTCAATCACAAGTAATTCTAAGACGATAATATCTTCTATTATTCAAACGGAGATATATAAGTAATATTTTGCAAATAAGTTGTGCATTGGTTTACTCGCATCTCGTAATTGGGTGTTATAAAGTGTAATTTCATGCATGATTTAGTGAGTAAAATGTATGATTATATATTCAAATTTTATTCATTCCTTTTGCCTTAACAGAAAAAGAGATATATTTGGGCCCCTCAATGATTTATTGCCGACATCTGAAGTGTTTGGCCGAGCCTGGACTAAATTGATGTGTTCAATTAGTAATTTTAATACGGTCTTCATGAATCGGGAGATAAAGAAACAAAATATTGGACTATGAGATTGATTCTAATCCATGTCTCATGTCCATATGATATCTTGTAGAATGAAGGGATAGTTGATCACTTATCTTAGGACTAATGTTTAATCAGATTTTGGCAGTGTGTTTAGAAAACACTATTTACTGGTGATTCGGAGTTGTACTTGTAATTATAGTTAGTAACTTATACAAGTGGGAGACTGTTGGATTAAGGTGTCTAAGGTCCTAACTAAATTGGTATAATGTTGATGAATAAAAGTAAAGACCTTTTTGGTTTGCCTTGATAACCAGGAAATGGCTTGGATTGACCAAAAGAGAGAGATAAATGATTTTTTAATTTATTATGTGATTAATAAATTAATTAGAAATAGTTAATAATTAATATTATCTAATTAAAGATAGTTAGAATTGATTAATTATTAATCATAATTAATCTGAAATTAATTCGGGATTAATTAGAATTAATCAAAGGTGTAATGGGTTAATTGTAATTGTTCAATAGTTGAAAAAAGAAGCAATTCTAGAACCATCCATGGTATGGATGTTTTAGAGGCCTTCTAAGGGTTTCTTGAAGGCTCTTGTTTGTTGATAAGGAAAGGATTTGAATTTGGATTAAATCTATTGTTTAATTATTTAAATCTGGATTCATCTGCAAGTTAACTAAACTATAAATAGGACTTTTGGGTACCAAGGTTTCATGGCTTTCTCATACCTAAAGGTGGAGAATGAAATTTGTTGGGTTTTATGTACTCTAACATTCCTATGACGCACATACAACCCTAATGCTTTGGATCTAAGTTTTCTCTAATTATACATGCAATATTCATTTCCAAAGCATGAAGCCTAAACTAGCATGCAAGGTGATATTTGAATCATAAAAACTAATTAGTATATTACCTTGTGTAGTAGCTTGAATAACTTGGCCTCAAGAAAGCTTAACACCAATAGTGTGATGCCTCAAATGGAATCACAAAGCACCAAGAGCAATTAGGATGAATATGAGAGAGGTTTAGGAGACTAGGAAAAAAGATTTCTTCTTGGAAATCCAAGTAGTGCCCGTTTTTCCTCTTAGCATAACACACACACACACAGATATATATATATATATATATATATATATATATATATATATATATATATATATATATATATATGTAGAATATCAAGGGTCATGTGTAACCCTAATCCATACACATTAGCCCATGACCCATCCATTTGATTTGAATAAATGCTCTGTGGATTAATCCATAAGCCCATCACAAATCAAACCATGGATCACTAGCCCATCTCATATGTTTCAATTTAATTAGTGTCTTTTGATCACTAAATTAATTATTGACCAATACTAATTAAATAATATGATTCCTCAATTAATATATTATACTTATAATATATTAATAAATCATAAATAACCTCTTACTCAAATATTCTTCCTAACAAATTGATTTGATGAATGCAACCCAAATGGACCACACTACTATCGGGTCAAGTACATACCAATTATAGTTATGGCCTTAGACACTTTTTTCCAACAGTCTCCCACTTGGATAAGTCTAATAACTATAATTGTCAATGCGACTTAAAATCCGATTAACAATCGTAGCTCTCAGAAGCCCTTGTCGAACTTTGATGCGTCCATTAGATAAGGGATCATATATTCCTCCATTCTAGATATCGTATGGACACGAGACATGGATTATAATCATTCTCTCTGCCCATGTGTTGTTTCCCGATTTCCGATTTATGACGACCGACTAATTGAACAAATCAAATCAGTCCAGGCTTGGCCAAGCACTTAGGGTTGTCATCACTAAATGATCGAGGGGCCCACAAATATCGCTTTTATCCCACATTAGGTAAAAGGAACGGATAAACCTTGACTCAAATGCTTGCTTGTACTTACTCATCAAATCACACACAGCAATCAGTTTTATAACACCGAGTTACTGGTGCGTTTTCGTATCATCAATATGCAATCGACTTGTATAATACAACTCACATGTCTTGGTTTCAAGAATATAAGATATTATCGTCTCACAATCACTCATGATAAAATCCATGAAGTGATTCACATGAGCGTGGGTTTAATCAAATACTTAAATCTTATTACAGGAGCACTCATGAATGTTTGTAGCAATCTTTTGCTATGTCTAACACCTTAGACAATCATACAAAAACCCATTCATGAGAGTCTTCTTTCATAACCTACTTCCAAAGTATGATTGACTGTGGATAGTTTGAATAATCTTCTCATTCGGGAAGTCAAAACATGCGAAGTGAAACACAAGAACAATTAAATCCAATATGGTCTCAAAACTTTTGAATATAAATAAAAACACCTTTTATTTAATCACCATATTGATTACACATTATTCATTGTATAATGTTTCGAACAATCAATTTAATCCTTGAATTATAACAATAGTTACCCCATGCTCCAAGCATGCACACTATGTTTACCTAGGGTCCTTACTTTGTGGAATAGATCAATTGAAAACATTTCCAATGATGCTCATTCCACAATTCCAAATCCTTATCATAAATGTAAGAATACCAAATTCTTGCCATTTACTGAAATATGTTAGATTCTAAACTTATATGCAATGATCCTCTTGTAATGACTATGCACAAAAGTCATAGAGACTTGGAAAAAAAACATTACAAAGTATTCCAATGGAGAGCAATTCCTTGGAAACGAAGTCTCATATTCAAAGTCCATTCCTTTGAACATCCTTCTTGCATTAAGTTTTTCTAATCTTACACAGATTTAAAGAATAACTTCCATTTATGGAAACATTTCCATATTCCCATTTTGACTGTCATTTCTGAACAAGAGTTACCTCTTCTCAGAGTATGTCAATATGGTCCTTCCAAAATTTACACTATACTTCTAACTGTCCATAAGCAACCAATCTTTGGTAAACCTCAGTTTGTCCTCGACAATTGCTTAACCATTTTAGTCATATCTCGTTCTAGTCCCTTTTCCCTCTTAATTCCCCAGGAATTTGGAAAATTAGAACAAATTAATATTATAGCATATGCAATCGATCCTACACCCGAAGCATATGGGATACGATACATAATGTTTTACATAAAGACGTGATACTTTACCAGTCTCTTGCTATAACAATTCCATATATAGAATTTCCTTATGTCAAATATTTTCAACATAGCATTCATATATCCTTGACTAAATTTGATTAAAATCTCAATCTAAACTTTTAGATTTGAAATGAAGTATGAATTGCTCTCCCTTAATTATAACAAAACAACTTTTCAAACCCAACAACTTTGCGAATTGAAACTTTTGTTTTCTATAATTAACATTGCTAACTCGCAACAATTAATGTAATAATTGTGCTCCCACTAGCATAATGGTTACTATCTTACTAGCATAACACTTATGCTCCCACTAGCTTTGACATGTATCCAAAATCAGCTGGACTTCTAGAAATCAATACTTTATTGACTTTCTCACCAAAGTTCAGATTTCTGATACGAGATGCTTCGATAAGCCTTTATCTAAGCTCATACACATTTTATTAGAAAGCTTATATGTGTGTCTAAACTATTCAAACTTACAACAATAAGTTCCGAATGTTCAAACTATTTGCCATTTCTCACAATTCGAACTATGAAGAGGGATGTCGTAGTCATAATCGAATTTGAGAATGCAAATATCACAATTGCTAACTTTTTAAAAGTACTTAGTGAAAGTGTTTTCCCACAATCATTTTCATGAATTGGAGAGAAACCTTATGACACTTATATTTTTATGGTGTATGTGTTCCTATCCATGTGAGTTTGTCAAAACCATAATCACAAGACAAGGTTAGTGACAAATCCAAACTTATATGGACTGAACTTGTTCAATCTTAATTTCTTGCCACCTGGCAGCACAGGGGCCTACCATGTCTTCCAAGTTTTTTTAGCAGTTAATTGAGTACTCATAGAACTCACATGCATAGTCAACCAACTGGAATGGCAAAGAAACAAGAATATGTCAACGCGATAGGTTACAAACTTCAACTGTTGCTAGTGATTAACAATAGGTTTATTCTTGATTAGTTCTTGAAGCTTTTCAAGGTATTTAAGACTCCCACTGACCTCTTGACATATAATATTCTCTTTTTCAAGAAACATTCCTTGACAAACAAATATTCAAGAGTTAGTGCGCTTTCTTATCAAGACAAACACTTCACACAATTGGTCTTAGTTGGTCTTTGTTTTTTTTTCAAAACATCTCAACTAACAATTTTAAATGTACAAGAGTAGAAAACATTTTACTCTTCATTTGATAAGTGTTATAAACCTTTATTAAGATTATGTCACTCAAGGCTCGATCTTGGAGTACGACTCTAAGACTTGATTTTGGAACGAAGTATGATTCACTTTTTGATTTAACCATTTCAACAATTCACGATTCCTCTTCTTAGCCATACGAATGCACTAAGATGTCCTTAGAGGATCAATTGTGATATGGTTTCAAATTCACTAAGATAATCATAAAACGTGATACTCAAGTACTCTCCCTTCCTTTCAGATTGGAGAAACTTTTATCTTTCTGCCTAATTTGATTCTTCTTATTCGTTCTGCTATACATTGAAACTTTTTCAATGATTCAGAGTTATACTTAATCTTGTAAGCATAACCATATTTACTAAAACTTTTAGTAAATCATGACGAATAGTCTTTATCATTCTTTGTGGTGGACTTGACCAGTGCACAACCAAGTGTACCCGATCCCCTAGTCCTTCACTTGACTCACATATACATGTGAACAAGGAATTAGTCTTAATTTCCCAAAGATGAAGATTCTCATTCATCATACAATACAAGTTGCATGATTCCAAGTTTCTATCCAATTGAAACTTGGGTGATGAGAATCTTTCCTTATTTGGCAAATTGACACTACCACAAACGAAAGAATCAAATCCATATTGCTAAAAATAGATACATACAAACATCAATTTTCACAAATGTAATTGTAAGGAAATATAAAATAAGATAAAATCAAAATTTTCTTTATTTATAAAATTGCGGAAAAACTTGTCCTTACAATGCAATTACAAATGAAAACTAGGTTACTACATATTTCTAAGAAATTTATCATAACTCTTAAGTAGCAGCTCAAAAATCCGATCATCAAACCATGCGATCGAAATCCATCTCTTCGCGATCAGACTCAGCTTACTCTTCCTTTAAGCTTTCTTTCTTTTCTTTGATCCTAAAAAACATCAAAATGCAATCTTATCACGTCATGTATTAAGAATCTACAAATAGGAACTTAATAGAGTTAGATAGTTGACTTACCTGAAGCAGAGTCAAACATTTTGACTTTTCCATCCTTATGATCTTTCAGGTAAATAGGGAAGCTTTGCAACCAATGCCCCTTCACTTGGCAATAGAAACATATGGACTCTTTAGGAATGGTACACAGGACAATATCAGACTTAGCCTTTCTCTTTACCATTTGGTCAAGTGACTTGACCATGGCCAATCCCTTTCCATTGGGAAGAGAAAGCTTTTATGGACTTCCAATGTTGCCATTGTCAATGTCCGTGGAAGTTTGGGAGATTGATCTTCCAGACAAATTTTCAATACCAGTGCGCCAAATAATTGCTGATTCAGCAGCAATTAGCAAATAAGTAAGATCAATAAGGGTCATGTTGTGGTCTGTCATATAGTAATCTTTAATGAACTCACTATATGAATTAGGGAGTGACTGAAGAACCAAGTCAACAGCCAGCTTCCTCAAGACATCGACTCCTAACATTCCCAGCCTGTCAATGTGTGACTTCATCTCCAAGACATGAGTACACACAGACCTTCCATCTTGATGTTTCATTGCAAGTAGGGCTTGAGTGACCTTGAAATTTTCAAGTCTTTAAACTTATGGGTTAAGGAGAATTATTAGAGGAGGTGGAGGAAGTGAAGAATGATTTCTAGGAACATCATCTTCATGAGGAAAGCTTTTTCCAGAAGATTCGGGAGGACCATAGTTGTCAGGACTAGACATCTACGAGGGAGAAATTCAAGTTAGTTGATTTAAGTCCTTAATATAGCACCCAACATGAAATATTAAGGCTAGGAACCAACAAAATATTCTACAATTCGGAAGAGGGATGCCGTAATCTAATTGTAAAATATTAGAAGGTAGGTAAATGACGATTTACCAATTTCCACCATGAAAAATGAAATTGATTATTAAGTTTTAAATGAATTGAAATTCCTAGATTCTTTGAGATTCATTAAACTTTTCAATGGCATGTTTAAATATTGATTATGCCCTCTCATGTTTGTGACTGGGATACCGAGGATCACAAACAAGGTGTGAATAACCATGCAATTTAGCTTGGTACACTTAATGTTACAAATCATCCAATCAATGTGTCGGTTAACCACACACGCTCCATTGATCCATGATTAACATCAAGCTACCATTTGCCACACATTGTCAGTCCCAAATTAGTGTGTCGGTTAACCACACACGCTCCACTAACGACTTAAATGGTGCAAAGTGCAATTTCATGGGTTAGCATAAAATTCATATTTTTCCTAAGTAACTAAGATTGGGAATTTATAAGTATTTAGTTACTTAGTCTTTTCATTATACTTTTAATGGAAGTTTGTTTCCTATCCTACCCGTTCGGCTAACGACCCTCCACCAATCAAGGAAGTGGTGAGTGAGAGTGGACACCCATTAAATCACTATTTTATAGGCAGTAACCTTATACCCCCCTTATAGACCGGCTTCAACAAAACCATAATTAAAGCTTTTAATTCCAAACTTAAGTTATGAAGTCAAAAGGTTTAGTATTTAATATTTGACAATTAAAAACTTTTTTAATCAAATTTTTAATTCCAAAACTTGAGGGAAAGTTTTGTAATTCTTCTAAAAAACCCTTGAGTTTTATAACTTATAATTTATGTTACATAAATAAGACTTTCCAAGTTCCATAACTTGAGGACAAGTTATAAAACTCTTCAAGACCTTTGGACTTCAAAACTTAATGGCTAGACTTGTAACCTTTTATGACTCCTGAATTGCATAACTTAAAGAACTAATTAGTTTTATGAATGAGACCTTTCATATCCATAACTTATGGAGGTTTCATAAACTATTTAGATCAAACATATAAACTAATAAAATTAATCATATTATTTTATCTTTTACTAAATCGATCTAATTCAATTCTTGTAGCAAAATGATTCAAATTTTACAAATAATTAGTTTTTCATAAAACCAAGTAATTATCTTAAAATTTGACAATCATCATGTTATTGGATGGGGATAATCATTACCATATTAGTAATATTAAAATTTATGAACCAAAACAGTTTGTGGTAATGATCCTAATCCAAAACAGGCCAAAAACTCGAAAAATCTGCCAACAGGCTGCCCAACTCGTAGAATCTTATAATGGACTCGTCGAGTTCATGAATTTATGAGCCAACTCGACGAGTTCATTCATGGACTTGTCGAGTCCAGCAGTCAGACAACATTTTTCTTATTTTTTCAACTTTGAAAATAACACAATTGCATCAATATAATAGAAAACACCCATGGCTCTGATACCACGGTTGGGTTTTATGTACTCTAACATTCCTATGGTGCACATACAACCCTAATGCTTTGGATCTAAGTTTTCTCTAAATATACATGCAATATTCATTTCCAAAGCACGAAGCCTAAACTAGCATGCAAGGTGATATTTGAATCACAAAAACTAGTTAGTATATTACCTTCTGTAGTAGCTTGAATAACTTGGCCTCAAGAAAGCTTAGCACCAATAGTTTGATGCCTTAAATGGAATCACAAAACACCAAGAGCAATTAGGATGAATATGAGAGAGGTTTAGGAGACTAGGAAAATACAATTTATTCTTGGAAATCCAAGTAGTGCCCGTTTTTCCTCTTAGCATAACATATATATATATATATATATATATATATATATATATATATATATATATATGTGTGTGTGTGTGTGTGTGTGTGTAGAATATCAAGGGTCATGTGTAACCCTAATCCATACACATTAGCCCATGACCCATCCATTTGATTTGGATAAATTCTCCATGGATTAATCCATAAGCCCATCACAAATCAAACCATGGATCACTAGCCTATCTCATATGTTTCAATTTAATTAATGTCTTTTGATCACTAATTTAATTATAAATTAATTCTTGACCAATACTAATTAAATAATATGATTCCTCAATTAATATATTATACTTATAATATATTAATAAATCATAAATAACCTCTTACTCAAATATTCTTCCTAACAAATTGATTTGATGAATGCAACCCAAATAGACCATGCTACTATCGGGTTAAGTAGATACCAATTATAGTTATGCGCTTAGACACCTTTTTCCAATAAAATTATCCTCCTTTTCTCCCCTCTCTCCTTCAATCCTAGGGTTTCTTGAGTTTTGGGTGTGAACCATTAGAGGCTCGCATACTATTGGATCTATGTTTTCCAAGGAGACAAGAAGGTTTTGATTAGCTTGATTGGAATCAACAAAATATATCTATTCATAACCATGAATTTAGATTCATACGGTTCTAGTTTGTGTTCTTCATAAGTATATCTCAGTTCCTTGATAACCTTCTTAACAAACTCAATAATATCCTTTTTGCTTTTATCTATAAAAAAATTTATATGTATATCTTGTAATGCACAGTTTATTATACCAAAAAATATCATGGAAGTATTATAATATAAATAGTTACCTCCAACATTACATCGATGACACCACCATTGTTGCATAGTTGCTCGAAAGAAATCAATCAACATTGTTATTGGTAGTTTACGTGCGTCTCTTAATAACACATTGATGGACTCGACACTATTTGATGTCATAATATTGTATGAAACTGTAGAGAAACATGACCTTGCCTATTTCTCGTAACCGATTCTGTCTAGCCATATATGACAGTCTTCGTTTAGTGCACGACGTAGCCTACCCAAACTTTCTTTGAAATCAGATTGTCAGTAAGCTTTTGCAGCCTCCCAAAACAAAATCTCTATTCTCTCTTACTTGCCGATATTTGATCTCATATTCATCAACAAATGGGGACAACACAATCTGTGATATGCATTCAGGAACACAGCTTGAATAGCCATTTCAATTGAACTGGCTTTATCTGATATGATAGCCAAAGACGGCATGACCCCAATACATTCTTTGAGTCTTGATAAAAACCATATCCATGACTCCCCACTTTTAGTTTTCCCAACACCAAATGCAATAGGGAGAATTTGGTTATTACTATCTATGACTGCTGCTAGGAACATGGTGCCCAAGTATTTTTCTCTAAGGTGTGCTCCATCAGTGATAATAATTGGACAAAAACTTGTTTGAAATGCTCGAACCTAAAAATCATTGACTATGATATCATTAAAGTGAACACAAGTGTAACAACATTAAATATAAAGAAGTCATTATATAAGAAATATTACCACGCAACCGATAGCCATAAAAAAGTATTCAAATTTTTTTCATAACTTGTCTTTATATGTGTAACCGTCCCTAGATTCTTCTTCTCCAAGTTGAAACAATACAAAGGTAGTCTTTAAAAGATTTCTTTAGGGGTCCCTCTCAACGGATACATAATATACATTTTAACAATCAATGCTTGGCAGTATGAAATATGTACACTAAGACGGTCATTTAAAGTTGTTTGCATTTGTTTCACCCACAACATATTACATGTACTATCAGCTAATATGCCCTTCAACAAGTGACCCAATATCATTTTGTTGGTTTGTCGGTGATGAGGACGTAGCTGTGTGTTTGAGAAAGTGTGTTTCTCCAATAGTTTAACCACTTGAAATGTATCATTAGTATTATGTTTTGTTGACCGTATCCGCCTGTCACAATTATCCATAAAGCAAACAACTTTAAACCTATCTTTTGTGGATTTTTTACTTTATATTGGAAGCCTTCATTAACACTTTTTAATCCTAAGTTAAGCTTAATTTGTTCTTTTCTTTTAAAGAGTTGGAATAACTTCACATAGGAAGTATAACTGTGGGCTATGGCACCTTTACGTTTTTGTTGAGCTAGTTCGGGCAATGGTAAAAGTTCAGGCATACCCTAATGGGTGGTTTGTGTTTCTTTAGAATCAGAAAAAAGGGACACTTTTCCTGTTGTGATTTTCGGGGTTGTAAGGCCTCCGTTTCTTCCTCTTTACCTTCAGTATTTTCCCCATCAAATTCAGTGTAACTCAAACATGTTCAACTGGCTCTCCATATTGAATTATATTACCATCATCAACCAACATCATTATTTGTGCATCACCATTTGCAAATTTATCAACATCAACTGTAGGGGAAGCATCAACAACAACCTTACCTTTATTCATATAATCACCCCCATCTACACTACCATTATAAGAATGAACATGGTTGGTTGTCATAGGTAATAAATTACACATTTTGGTTACTTCCAGCACCAGAAGACCATTTCCACTAGAACGATTTTCCCCGGAAAATCGATGAATACAACTTTCCATAACGTTACTAACAACAAACATTTGTATTGTGTTGGGAGACGTACTACTAAACTAAGAAAATATCTTACATCACTATCGTCTAGAATCTAATAATTATATTTGATCTAGAACATTGAAAATATAGATGTATTTAGTTACTTGGAAGCAACCAACATAATTAACTCGATGAAGTTGATATCATTGCTTATATCTACACCAAAGCATGTGTAGTCTGGAGCAATATATCGCATAGATCCTTCGATACGTTGTCGTTGTCCTCCATTAGAAACTGGCACTCGAAAAAATCTTGTATACGTACTCATTCTGGAACGTGTAATGAAGGTATCAAAAACAAAAATATATTGCATATATGGACATATGGAGCAAAAACACACAAACACCCTAATTTTAGCTCTCCGAAACAGACCTCCGGAATGTACGACCATTCTAGAATACAGTCCGAAATACACTTTTTGAATGTACGGAGTGTCAGATTCCGAACCTAATTCCTATCAACCATCCACAGCTCGGGAACGAAAATAAATGCTTCAGAATATCGTAATCCCGGAATACATTGACCGACCTAAGTTCGTAATGTTCTTACGTGCTCCGGAATACGTTATTCTGGAGAAAATAGTCATATCTTAAGAAAAAAAATTATTAACAAAGTCGTTTATAAAGTTAGTCGACTCAATTTCATATATGATCGATATTAGAAGGGATAATTATAGTGCACATTTACCAATTTGCTCGATGGAAACAACGAAGGGTTTCAGGTTTCTTTATTTATTTATTTATTTATTTTTTATTTTAAAGGTCTCCTAACTTCACCAGGACCTATTGTACAAGAGAAATTAAATATCCTCCTACTTTTCTTCCTAAATATCCTCTTACCCATTTGAAATGATGACAAATGTACTAAAATAATGATAATCTTATCCAAATATGACACATGTCACCATTTTACATGGGTAGGAACATAAGTAGGAAGAAAATGTAGGAGGATATTTAATTTCTCATTGTACAATTTAATACAAACAAAATTTTACTCGGGTCATAACCTTATGTTTATACATACTAAACTATAAATTTGATGTTAACTAAAAATTATACCCTTTGATTCGACTGGGATCTATTAATTGATAATATCTCATGTCAAACAATATCAACTTTTTGAATCATGAACAGCTTCAATTTTTTTAATTGGTTTTTAGTTTCAATTTTTCATTTTTTCAAGTTCCACATTTTATATCTTATACTTCTTTATCTATCCCTTTCTCTATTAATTGTATTATTTGAATAAAATGTTGTCCAGATAAATCATTGTAAAATATACTTGAAAGAAATGCTAGGCACATTTGGGGAAATGAAGAAAGCAATGAGAATAAATTTGAGAATAAAAAGTTATAACCTAATTGGGTGACAACCATTTCTCTATTTTATTTTTCATTAAGACATTTTCAAAGCATTTCATAAAAAGAAAACACATACTAGCTTATCTCATTAAGTTCAATAATCTACAAATAAAACCTACTTAAATCAATCAGCTCTTGTGTTTTTAGTACTCAACTGAAAGAAAAATAAGCTATCTAACACAAGTCAAAAGAATATGCCATTTTCCCATCACTCAATAAGTCTATAATGCACATATATATACAATTTCACAAACTCGGAATTTTTTTTATAAAATAAATGGCAACTTTGAATCTATGTACATTCCCGCAAGCCTAAAATTATATTTTATGTCTCGAGATCTCTTTCATTTATTAAGTGTATCTTCTTACAGAATATTCTTAAAAGACTTAAAGACGTTAAGCTATATAATATATAACAAGATTATAAGAAGATGAGAGTAGCAGTTGACTAAAAACCTTAGAGATTGTAGAGTCACATGCCAAATGGTAGGCTCAATTATAACGAGGAGTTGATGGATCTAAAGTGATGCGATTAACATTGGGTGTCTATGGCATATAAATCTCAATCCGTATGCAACCATTTGCCTTTGTAAACTCACAAGTTGCTTGCAAAGTCCACTTCATTTGTAATCACATTACTAATTACTATATAAAACACTATATATTTAGTGAGTATTACAAGTGTTTTAAGACATAAAAAAAATTGTATAAAATATATTCAAAACACATGCCATAAAACATATAGGAACTATCATTGGTTTATACAGCACCTTCAAGCTAGTCTGACCAAACAATTTGTTTTTTAAAATAATTTGTTTTTTAAAACCTCATCATCATGTTTTTTAAAATAATTTGTTTTTTAAAATAATTTGAATTATTAGGTTAGTATTTTGTTTTGAATTTGAATATGTACAGATGATAATAAAAATAACTCCGGTTTGTTGAAGTCTAGTGGCTTAGACTCGTGTATGTATTGAGCATATTTAATAAAATATTTAGAGGTTAAAGAATCTCTACTTTAATGGTCAATGGCTCAATGAAACCACTTTAGTTAAGCATCAATTTAACATGTTAGGCCTAAGAATTTATAGGAAGGGGACCATTTAATTTCTGACCATCTTTTTAATTATATATGCTAGGTTTTTAATTAATTATTTTTCCTATTATGTTGCTTAATATAAAATTTGTTTTTTCTAGCTACTATCTTTTCTATAATAATATTTTTTCTAAGAAAATTATTCTCCATGATTTAACATGCTTTACTCAAGGTTGTCAAGTTAGAGTTTGCTTCATTTAATGAGTCTTATGGGTGGACAGGAAACTATTTGTACTGTTTTTGTCATTCGTCGTTTGTCATGCCTATAATTTATGTGTTTTAATTCACATTTATGAGTTTTATCCTTTTAAATAAACTGTTCTTATAAAGTGATTTAAGTTTTCTTTTGAACAAAGAAGAGATTTTTATTAATAATGAAAAACTAGCAAACCAACAAAATGGTAGAGAGCAAATACAATTAAAGAGAACATGCTATAAAAGAAAAGAGTTAATTACCATACTTTTATATATTGGGATTTTCTAAATTAAACTTAAATTTATATTATTTTTTAAAAATAGCCTTATAGTTATTTATTTATTTTATTTTATTCTTTTAGTAGGTTTACTTTTAACCTTTTGGTTTTATACAAAAAAATGAATAAATGTAAGGTTGTTTTTAGAAAAAATAAATAAACTATGTTTAATCCAAAAAAACCAAATATATGATATTTTTTTCGAATTAAATTTTAATTTTATTTTATTATCTAAAGATGACCTTAAAAAGTTTTTTATAATTAGTCCAAAAAAAGCTAAGCACCAATTTAAATATGCATTAACCCATAAGTTGAATTCCACTGGTTTCATTCCGTAAATTTATTGATTGTCTTCAATACTACAACCCAAAAACAGAAGAGATGACTGATGAGATCTCATCGTATATAAGTTCTGCCTTGAACTTTTGAGTTTTGAGTGCATGCCATCTAATCTTGAACTCCAAGTCCAATATCGATTATTGAGAAACTGATACATAATGAATTGATGAAAGGGGGCAAAATCCAGCTCGGTCCATTTACAAGCCCAAGCCCATATTTCTTCAATAGTACTTTAACTAGATTATAACCCGCGTTAAACGCGGGAAACGTATTAAAAAAATAACCAAAACATTTATATATATTGCATAATAATTATAAAAGAAAGTTTATGGCTATTGTTATTATTGAAAGGTGAAAAATAAACACTTTAATCGATAAATAACTATAAACGTTGCAGGACCTCTTTGTAGACAACGTTTTTTGTTTTATTAGTTGAACGACCTTCTTCATCACATATGAGTACCTTCAAACCTTTTTTGCTTGTTACACGAGAAACAGCTACATATAACTGACCATGTGTGAAGACAGGTCTACGTAAGTATAATCCAACATTTGATAATGATTGTCCTTGACTTTTGTTAATGGTCATAGCGAAACAAACTGCTATTGGGAATTGCTTACGTTGAAAACGGAAAAACAAACTGCTATTGGGAATTTTTTTATCGGATGGGGTCAACTTCATGCGAGGTATGTAAGTAGTCTCGTTGAAAAATCTACCAGATATGATTCGTGCTTCAATGACGTGTCTTCCAAGCCTTACGATTTTTAATCTAGTACCATTGCATAGTCCTCTGGTTTGGTCAATATTACGAAGCAACATGACTGGAACACCTTTTTTTAGTATAAGTTTATGGTTGGGAATTCTGAAGGCCTTAAAAGCGTTCAACACATCCGGAGAGTATACTGATTCCTCAAAAGAATCTTCTGCCTCGGTCTCACATAAGGAATCTGAACTCAGATATGTTTTCCCTTCATCTTTCATCAATTCTAACATGTAGTTGTTGATAGCATCAACTTCTTCATTAGTAGGGACCAAAATATCTTAATCTTGAAAATACGATGGATCATCAAGATGGTTCTGAAAAGATGAATAAACGCAGGATACAATTGAATGAATATGGTCACCCGTAGAGGGAACGATCACATCTTCTGGAAATTCAACTTCAACTTCACCATCATTAGGATCACCGATAGTACCTTCACCAATTTTAAGAATCCAATCAGCAAATGATTTTGTCTCTTCGAAATCATTGTTTGGACAACCGAACTGAAGCCTCATGTTTACAGTCAAACGTAAAACTGTACATTCACGCCATAATCTTGATGAATGCAATGATGCCTGCACAATATCTGAACGATTTCCTCTTTGTATTACTGGTAGAATTTGTCGAAAGTCACCTCCAAATACAATGGTCTTGCCTCCAAATGGTTTATCATTGTTCTTTGGAAGGATAATATCTCTAAGTGTCCTATCAACTGCTTCGAAACAATGACGATGCATCATTGGGGCTTCGTCCCAAATTAAAAGGCTTGCTTTGTTCAACAGGGCAGCTACATCGTTACCTGGCGTAATAGAACAAAACGAATTCTCATTCACGTTAATTGGTATATGAAATCTTGAATGCGCTGTCCTACCACCAGAAAGCAAGAGTGTTGCAATTCCGCTTGAAGCAACATTAATAACTACTTCACCTTTAGATCTAATAGCAGCAGACAATGTCTTCCAAACAAATGTTTTTCCTGTTCCTCCGTAACCATAGAGGAAAAAGACACCACCTTTTTTGTTGTTAACTGCATTCATAATTATATCATAAACATTTTTTTGCTCGACATTTAATTTTGAATGCAGTTGTTGATGTTCAGATTCAAGACTGGACAGATCATAATTAAGCTCATCTTGAATTAACATATTGCAAGAATCTTGAATATATTTGTAATCAGGTAATGGCATATTGGGTATTTGCTTAAGACTCAGTCCACAGCTCAATAAAGATTTCTCAATGTACGACAACGTTAGGTGGTAAATTGCTTCCGGTTTTAGCTTCAAGCCTGAAAACAATAAAAAGTAATGAAATAATTTATTTATAATATCAATTAAAGTGGGAACGTTTTTTTTTTGTGTGAATGTACCTTTCACGCCTATTTCTTGTTCACGAACGTGAACAACATCATCAGAAAGACAATTATATGTCTCTTTAAAAACATGATGAGGTCGGGATAGACTATCTGATGTAATCAACATAACGAATAGAGACCTGCGGAAAGAAGCGGTGGCCCAATGATGTGTTTCTTGTATAGAAGATATGTACTCTCTATCATCGTCTAATAGACCAAGAGCGTAGCAAGCATCTTTGTAAGAGTCATAAACAGTCCCATTAACCGTTCTAATATCTTCATAGCAAGTAGGACCCTTTACTTTGTTGAGCAAAATGCGCAAGTAATAAACATCACCAGACTTGGGAGACACATGATTGGAGACACATGATTAATTCTTCCAAGTGACTTTGTCTTTGTTTTTCTTCTTGTCCATACTTTATCTGATTTATTCCAAACATATTGAGTTGGAAATTCAACATAGGATAACTCCCTTGCCTTTTCGTCGTAGCTATTACATTCCATCCAGGCCAAAAATTGAGAAGCAGCAATAGTTGGTTTAGAAACAACATTAGTAACACGTTGGGATGGTTTAAACACAACATGTTGTTTGTCTTGTAGGTGAAACGACAATCTTTCAACAGGTGGTGTTCTATAATGAATGTCATACCTAAAAAGTCTCCAACATGCCTCACAAGCAGAAATATAACGACAATTGTAATACTCAACAATTTCGTCACGATCGTTATTTTCTTTATGTTGTTTTTTGTTATTTTTGGCGTCGTAAAAAGACGCGGTGATCCTGTCTGGACCTTTGTTAATATACTTAAAAAGGTACTTTATCGATCCAAGCTGATTACACCACTCAAGATTCATAAGGGCTTGGTATTGCTTTAAAAGTGTCTTATTATATGGAACAACATATCTGAAAAAAGAAACAAAATGTCATAAAGAAAATTAAGATCATTTAACATATCTTTCCTATAAAAGATAACATTTATAAGGAAATAAATGTTTATATAAAAAAATTTTAATTTTTATACCTATTGTCCAAAGAAACTCCATTTTTCACGACATTGTTTCCGTTGTCACGTCTTCGGTAAACTGGATAACCATCATCATCAATATATGTTTCATTTGTAAAGTCTTTTGGAAATCCTTTAGAACATTTGCCATTTTTCATACATGGCATAAATGGAAAATCATTGCCTCAAGGTCCATGTATCATGTTGTCACAAACAATTTGATACAGATCTGGTTCAAGTTCCTTATCTGGCAATTCAGCACATATAACGCGATCTATGTCTTCAGAATTTGGAAGTTTAGACTTTTTTTTCTAAAAATAGGCATATGTGATAATGTGGAAGACCCCTTTTTTGAAACTCGATCGTATATTGTAATGTCCGTGTTTCTAGGCTAGGCATTAATATTGACATTATAGTCTAGGTTAACCTTTGTGACTCATTTTGGAGAAATGAAAAGGAATTATGTGAATATTATGTGTTTTATGCTTAATTATTAGGGTTTAATTAATTAAGAATAAAAATGAGCGTCAAAATTAAAATTTTAGATAAAGCCGATATCTATTAAGAAACTTGTAGTGGGCGTGACAAGGATTACGGATATATAAAGAATGCCGAAATCCGAGTTATAACGAAGAAGTTATGACCTGTCAAAGTTTCGCGACAAAACCGGCACGGGGCCGAATGTCGTAAAAAGTGAGTTTTTGATAAACTACTTTTTGGCCTTAGTGATCTAAACGAAACTCGTAGTGTTCGTTAAACCGAGAGTATGCATAAAAAGAACGCCCAAACCGAGAGTATGCATAAAAAGAACGCCCAAACCCGAGGTGGTAGTGGGTGGTGCCCCTCAAGCAAAACCCTAATGGACCTAGCCAAAACCCTAATGGGCTTAAAGATTAATTTTGGGTCTATTGGGCCATGTTTAAGTGGAAACCCTAGTTAGGGTTTAGAAAACCCTAATTGTGAGTAATTGGGACTTAGACTTATTGGACCCACCTTTGGGCCATTGGGATTGGATTGTATATTAAGCCCAATTTCTCCATATCATTGATCTAGTAGAGTAAAGGACTTAATGGATTAAGTCCTTAATGGGTTAAGTAAGAAACACTTAACCCTAATCGTCATTTTATGTGAAACCCTAGTTTCACTTGGGCCTTGAGTTGGGCCTTTCGATTGGGCTTTGGTAATTGGGCCAATAATGGGCCATCCAAGAATGATTATATGGATTAGAATATTTAGATGGGCTTTCGGGTAAGGCCCATATGAGGGTTTGGGCCCAATTTAGAAAATTGGGCCATAGAGAGGCTATAGTTTGAGCCTTGATGATTATAAGATGTTGGACCATGAGAATGTCAAGTGTTGGACCAAAAATGAATGATTGGGCCTTAAGGCAAGACTATGTGGAAGTTGGGCCCAATTTAGAAAATTGGGCCATAGTTGGGCTTTGGTCCACTATTAGACTTTTGGGCCTTTGGGTTGGGCCTTGGGCTGGAGTCAAGCTAAGATAGGGGTAAAGTAGTGTTTTACCCAACTATGGACTTATGGTTATGAGTTGGAACCCAATTATTAATTGGGTGTTATTTTGGTGTTGACAGTTCGGGAATCTGTCATCCAGCAGCTGGGGTTGAGTCTGCTGGACTTCAGCAGTGTGGGATTGTGTCTACGGGACTTCAGCAGTGTGAGGTGAGTTTCCTTTCAGTAGGAACGGGTCTACGGCCACAATGCCGGCCCGTTTAAGTTAGCAGTAATTCCAGACTTCAGTCTGATGCAGTAATTCAGTATGCTTGGTGCCTTTGTGATACAGGCATGGTATGTGTTATGTGTTCCGGACTATGGTCCGATGCAGTATGCAGTATATGTGTTCATATTATATGCCATGATCATGTTATGCTATGT
The DNA here is from genome assembly GCF_052849685.1 of Lactuca virosa. NCBI lineage: Eukaryota > Viridiplantae > Streptophyta > Magnoliopsida > Asterales > Asteraceae > Lactuca > Lactuca virosa. The sequence continues at coordinate 348,581,500 of NC_136430.1, read as the reverse complement.
TCAGTCAGTTCCAGACTTCGGTCTGATGCAGTAGTTCAGTGTGCTTGATGTCTTTGTGATTCAAGTATGACTTTGTGTTATGTGTTATGGACTTCGGTCCGATGCAGTATGTAGTATCTGTGTTTATGCTAGTAGTTATGATTATGCTATGCTATGTTCAGTCAGTTCCGGACTTCGGTCTGATGCAGAGGGCAAGGCCCTGGTTAGTTCCGGACTTCGGTCCGATGCAGTTTCCGGACTTCGGTCCGATGCAGAGGGCAAGGCCCTGGTTAGTTCCGGACTTCGGTCCGATGCAGTTTCCGGACTTCGGTCCGATGCAGTGGGCGAGGCCCAGTATGTGCTTTATATGTTATTGTATGGTATGTGGTAGTTGGGGAGACTCATTAAGCTTCGTGCTTACAGTTTTCAGTTTTGGTTTCAGGTACTCAGTTTTCAAAAGAGGAGCTCGGAAAGATTGCAGTGCACACACCATTTGTTCAGCCTGGGATGTTTATACTCTGATATATTTGACAGTTGTTATGATGTTTTGAGATACATTGTTTATGATTCTTATTTGACGTTTGATGAATATGGTTTCATTACTAATTTAAAACGAAATTTTCAGACTGTATTTTTGGGATGTTTCAACATGTATGGCTGAGGAAACCCCTTAGCAGTAGTGTCCATCCCGATGATATTCTTTAGGCTAGGTCCCTTGTGAAAATTGTTTAGGGACGTAAAGTGAGGATAACGGGAACGGGTAATCAGGGTTATTGTTGATTGGTGAACTTAATAAGTTTATTATTACTGTGGGCTGAAAACCCTATATGCTCACCAGGCTCCCAAGCCTGACCCACTCAGCTTTTTATGTTACAGGTAGTGGACCCCAAGCATAGTCGGAGGACGACGAGAGATTTTTGGATTATAGGCCAGTAGTTGTAAATAACTGTAGTAAGGCTTATAATGTCTTGTTTATGCTTTTGATCTGTATCGGAACATGACATCCCGAGGTTTTGATATATATGGAAAATATATACCTTCTTAATGAAGGGTTTTGATAAACTTTTATCATATGTTGTTTGGGGACCAATTCCACAGCATCTTTTGAAAATATTCCTCTGATTTTATTTTAAAAAGCATAAATTAAATCGGTCTTTTCTGGCCGAGAAATTAGGGGATGTCACAGTTGGTATCAGAGCATTAGTTTAAGCGAACTAAGAAATTGTAGGATTTCTAGACTTAAACTTAGAATGCTAAGTGATGATTGTGAGATGAGTGTCTACCATATTTTAGACACGAGCACTAGTTTATTTTAGGAAAGATGCCTAAAATGCCCTTATGTGCTAAATGCTATGTGTTTGCCATGTGTGCCATTATTTGTTCGGATCTATGGTCTGTTGCCGACCGGATCTGGAAACCTTATGTGTGTAGGATTCTAAGCGTACGATTACGACATTAGAACTAACATGTAAACGTTTCGGAGTGATAAGGGAATTGAAATGTCTAACAAGGATAAAGACCTAAATTCGCCTTATTCGGTATATAGATTGTAATGGCAAGAACTCGTAGTGGAGTTGCAAATGCAAATGGAAACAGGGATCAACAGCATCAACCTCAAGTAGTTGAGCAAGTACCTGTTGTCGAAGCTGCACCTGAGCCAATGACGATGGCTGGGGTACAAGCAATGATACAGACGATGCTGGATCGCCAAATGGAGGAGACGAGGCGATTGCTACAACAGAATAGGGAAGAGACTACGATACATGTTGAACAGCCCGTATTGAATGAAAGGCAATTAGTAGGAGGGAACTATAGTGGGACTCTTGGTCAAGCCAACCCACCGATAGTTAGACAAAACAACCATGATGGAGGAGTTGATGGACGCAGGTGCAAATACAAAGATTTCATGGCATCTAAACCACCGTGTCTATCTGGGAGTCCGACACCGATGGAAGTCATGAATTGGATCTCTGAAATGGAGACGATGTTTGAAAGCTGTGAGTGCAGCGAAAAACAAAAGACCGCACTTGCAATTCCTCTGTTAAAGTCTGGTGTGTTGAACTTGTGGAAGTTACTAGCTAATTCGATGCCTAAGGGAGAAGCTAGTAAGATGTCTTGGGAAGATTTTGTGGTACAACTGAAATTGCAGTACTGCTCTGAGCAGGATCTTCTGGAAATTAATAATGAGTTCCAGAATTTAAAGAAGGGAAAGATGAGTGTTACTGAATACGCTGCTAGTTTTACTGAAAAGATGAAGCTTGTTCCTTACCTAGTTCCAACTGAACTCTCTAAGGTTAACAAGTTTGCCCTCGGATTACCAGCGGACTTTGGTCCGATGGTTAAGCAAGCACCCACTTTGAAAGCCGCCATCTGGGCTGCTAAGAATGTGGAGGTTCAGATCAGGGAGAAAGGTCTGGAGAGGGCAGAAGTTGGTGAAAAGAGAAAATTTGAAGGAACTTCAGGTTCCAACAAGAAAATCAAATTTTCTAAGTCTAAGAAGTTTGGAGGAGGAGGAGGTGAAGTGAAATGGTGTGAGAAGTGCAAGAAAAAGCACTCTGGGAAATGTAGCGAGGAGGTGACTTGCTACAAATGTGGAAAGACTGGGCATTATGCCAATATGTGTCCGTCCGACAAGAGGGTATGTTTTGAGTGCCGTGAAGAAGGACATGTTTTTAAAGACTATGCAAAGAGGAAGGATGCAGCAAAGCCCAATTTACCACCAAAGCCGAAGGCGAGAGCCTTTCAGATGACCCTTGAAGCTGCAAAAGAAGAAGTCGATGTCGCTTCAGGTACCTTTCTCGTAAATGAATTGCCTGCCCAAATTTTGTTTGATTCTGGAGCCAATTACTCCTTTATTTCGCATAAATTTGGTAGAAAACTAGCTTTGCCTGTTGATAGACTAGTTAATGCTTTATTAGTCGAAATTGCTAGTGGCAAATTTGTACCTGTTAGCCATCGTATGAAAAACATCATCATTGACTTGGATGGGAATAAGTTCCACGAGGAATTATTGCCTATCGAGTTAAATGGTTTCGACATAGTTTTAGGAATGGATTGGCTTAGCGCCAATGATGCCGAGATACTGTGTAGGCAGAAAATAGTAAAAGTAAACCCGCCAGGGAAAGAGTCGTTTATGGTGTATGGAGACAAACGCAGAGTAAATTCTGGAATCATTTCCCTAATGAAAGCCAGAAAGTGTTTGGCCAAGGGGTGTACATCATATTTAGCATTCATGATCGATGCTAAGAAGGAAAAGAAGGAGGTGCAGAATATTCCGGTGGTGTGTGAATATCCGGAAGTCTTTCCCGAAGATCTTCCCGGATTGCCCCCTGATCGACAAGTAGAATTTCGTATCGACTTGTTACCAGGAACGACGCCGATAGCAAAAGCACCGTATCGATTAGCGCCAACCGAGATGAAGGAACTTATGACACAACTTCAGGAGTTATTGGACAAAGGTTTCATTCGACCTAGTTCATCACCCTGGGGAGCCCCTGTGTTATTTGTAAAGAAGAAAGACGGGAGCATGAGAATGTGCATCGATTACAGAGAGCTGAATAAAGTGACAATAAAGAACAAGTATCTGTTGCCGAGGATCGATGACCTGTTTGACCAGTTGCAAGGTTCGAGCTATTTCTCGAAGATCGATCTTAGGTTAGGATACCATCAACTAAAGGTGAGGGAGCAGGATATCGAAAAGACTGCGTTCAGAATAAGATATGGACACTAAGAATTTTTGGTTATGTCGTTCGGATTAACCAATGCCCCAGCAGCTTTCATGGATTTGATGAACAGGGTCTGTAAACCATACCTTGATAAATCCGTGATAGTATTCATAGACGATATCTTGATCTATTCGAAAAGCAAGCAGGAGCACGAAAAGCATCTGCGTGAGGTGCTAGAAGTTCTGAAAAAGGAGAAGTTGTATGCAAAGTTCTCCAAATGTGAATTTTGGATTCAAGAAGACCAATTTTTAGGTCACGTGGTTAACCAAGAAGGAATAATGGTTGACCCAGCAAAGATCGAAGCTGTGATGAAGTGGGAACAACCAAAAAGTCCTACGGAGATTCGAAGCTTTTTAGGATTAGCCGGATATTATCGCCGATTTATCCAAGGCTTTTCTTTGATCGCTACTCCATTAACAGCTTTGACCCACAAAGGAGCTACTTATGCTTGGAATGAAAAGCATAAGGAAGCCTTTGAAAAGTTAAAGAAGAGACTGTGTGAAGCACCGATTCTTTCGTTACCTGAAGGAGTTGATGACTTTGCAGTCTATAGTGATGCCTCTGGAGTTGGGTTAGGATGTGTTCTGACCCAAAGGGATAAAGTGATAGTGTATGTATCGAGGCAGTTGAAAGAGCATGAGAATAACTACCCCACTCATGATCTGGAGTTGGCAGCGGTAGTATTCGCCTTAAAGATATGGAGGCATTATCTTTATGGTACTAAGTGTAAACTTTTCACTGATCATAAGAGTCTTCAATATCTCTTTAATCAGAAGGAATTGAACATGAGACAGCGACGATGGCTGGAACTACTCAAGGACTACGACTGTGAGATACTTTACCACCCCGGTAAAGCAAATGTTGTTGCTGATGCTCTCAGTCGGAAGGTAAATCTTGAAAAGAGAAGGCCAAGAGCGTTGAGAATTGAAGTCGTCTCGACAATTGTGGAAAGTATAAAGAAAGCTCAGGAGGAAGCTTTAGAAAAGAATGACCGAAAGGAGGAACGTTTGGGAAAAACGTTGGTGTTTGATACAAACGGTCAGGGATTGAAGGTATTCAAAGATAGGATTTGGGTACCTAAGACGGGAGGAGTAAGAGGTCTTCTGATGGAAGAAGCTCACAAAACCATGTACTCGATTCATCCCGGCAGTACGAAAATGTATAGGGATTTAAAACCCTATTACTGGTGGCCGACGATGAAGCTCGATGTTGCTAAGTATGTGGCCGAGTGTGTAACTTGTGCTAGGGTTAAGGCACAACATCAGAAACCATATGGGAGTTTAGAACCTTTACCTGTACCCATGGGTAAATGGGAAGATATCACTATGGATTTTGTGACTAAACTGCCCAGAACAAGGAACGGTCACGACATGATTTGGGTGGTCGTTGATCGCTTCACTAAGAGTGCGCATTTCATAGCCGCTAACGAGAAATGGTCTATGGATAAACTTGCGAACTCTTATGTGAAGGAAATTGTGAGGCTACTCGGTGTTCCGTTAACGATTGTATCCGATCGTGACAGCCGTTTTACCTCAAGGTTTTGGAGGAGTCTACAAGAGTAATTGGGTACCAAGTTGTGTTTGAGTACAGCTTACCATCCGCAAACTGATGGTCAGAGCGAACGAACGATTCAAACATTGGAGGATATGCTGAGAGCATGTACCCTAGAATTCCAAGGTAACTGAGATGAACACTTACCTCTAGTAGAATTTTCCTATAATAATAGTTTTCACTCGAGCATCAAGATGGCACCTTATCACGCTTTGTATGGAGAAAAGTGTCGAACGCCATCATGCTGGCTGTAAGCTGGGGAAAAGCAGTTTATGGGACCTGAGATAGTCCATCAAACTGCTGAAAAGTTGAAAGTGATAAGGGAAAGGATGTTAGCTGCTCAAGATCGACAAAAGAGTTATGCTGACAAGAAAAGACAACCGATATCCTTCGAAGTTGGAGATTCGGTTTTACTTAAAGTCTCGCCGTGGAAGGGACTTATAAGATTCGGTAAAAGAGGAAAGTTGAGTCCAAGGTTTATTGGACCATTTAAAATTCTTCAGAGGATCGGGAATCAAGCTTACAAGCTAGAATTACCGGAAGAACTGGAGGGTATTCATAATACCTTTCATGTGTTCTATTTGAGAAAGTTCACAGGAGATGTGCCCGACATAATTCCGATTTCTGAGTTAAGGTTGGATGAAAACAAGAGGTTGATTGAAGAACTTGAGGCAATCGTTGACCGTAAGACTAAGAAGCTGAGACGCAAGATGGTCGATTTAGTGCTTGTGCGTTGGAAACATACGAATGGGCCAAATCTCACTTGGGAAACGGAGAGTGACATGATGAGTCGCTACCCGCATTTGTTTGCTGATGTGTCATTCCGGGGACGGAATCATCCTAAGGGGGAGAGAATTGTAATGCACGTGTTTCTAGGCTAGGCATTAATATTGACATTATAGTATAGGTTAACCTTTGTGACTCATTTTGGAGAAATGAAAAGGAATTATGTGAATATTATGTGTTTTATGTGTTTTATGCTTAATTATTAGGGTTTAATTAATTAAGAATAAAAATGAGCGTCAAAATTAAAATTTTAGATAAAGCCGATATCTATTAAGAAACTTGTAGTGGGCGTGACAAGGATTACAGATATATAAAGAATACCGAAATCCGAGTTATAACGAAGAAGTTATGACCTGTCAAAGTTTCGCGACAGAACCGGCACGGGGCCGAATGTCGTAAAAAGTGAGTTTTTGATAAACTACTTTTTGGCCTTAGTGATCTAAACGAAACTCGTAGTGTTCGTTAAACCGAGAGTATGCATAAAAAGAACACCCAAATCTGACTTCGTATGAGGAAGTTATGATTTTTCGAAGTTTTAGCTTAGCAGTAGACAGCTAAAAACTCGAATTTTAGATCGAGTGATTTTTAGCCGACACGACCTAAACGAGAATCGAAGGTCTCGTCATTAATAGCTCAACGGTAAAAAGTCTGACGAAAACGGACGTCGGATGAAGAAGTTATGAATTTTTAACGGATTTCCTGTCCCGGTCTGTTAAAAATAATAATATAAAAATTAAAGTCAAAATTAGCCGACGAAGTCTAAAGAGCGTAATTTTACCTACGCGTGCATATAAATAACGTCAAAAACGGAGCTCGTATGCGAAAGTTATGGATTTTAGAAGTTTTTGCACAAAAATCGAGAAAATTCGCATAGTCACATTTTTGCCACGTCACCCTCGCTTAGATTGTGCCACGTGTCCGAAATTGGTGAGTCATGCGAGCCACGTGTCCGAGCTGCTGAGTCATACGATCTCCTGAGCTGATCTGAAGTGGTCCACTAGGAGTCCGACGCTTGCCCTATTCCTCGTGTCCGAGTCTCGCAGAAGGAGGCCACGTCCGAAGTCTCGGACTAGACCTCGGTCCAATCAGCAGCTGCCACCGAGACCTTCGCACATGCGAGCCATGTGCTGCGCACCCTCGCCCTGCTGCCGCGTGTCCTCGCCTGATGACTCCCGCTTCTAAGACCGACTTCGGACCCCTATAAATAGAAGGGTCATGCGAGCCTTCTCGGGTACTTTTGGGAAATTGTCACTTTTAGCCCATTTTTCCATATTTTCTTCATCTTAGCATCCCCCAAAGCCCCGGTATCGATTATAACCCCCAGAATACGCCACGAGGAGCCCGAGAAGCCCGAAAAATTTATCTTTTCGGTTTTGAAGCCAGACCCTCGCAGAGCCCGGTTTCTGAATAAAACTCCCGATTTTATTAGAAACAATCGTTTTTAGGAAACGAATTGCTACCCGATTTTCATTAAATCAAGTGAGTGTATAGTCATTTTCATTTTACACATAGATATGAAGTATTTACCTTATAATACGTGCTATGTGTAAATATATTAATTGTTTATTTGAGGTGACTGTTGAGTTGATGTTTTATACAAGTTTTAAACTGTATAAGTATTTTTATCTACAAATATGTTGGGTAGAACATGGGTAGATAGTTGGTGTGTGATAAACTAAAGTGATGAGAGGTCTCGATGTGATTTGAGATTCAGTCATCTAGCGGGTGTGTGTGTGCTTGTAATCTTGTTAGTGTGTGTTAGTATAGCCGGAAAAGCAAGAAAGGCCACCGCCACCACCGTGAGGTGGTGGCTGCCACCCTCTACCACCGCCAGCCACCACTAGGGTGGTTGTGTGTGTGTGTTAGTTAGTTAGTGTGTGTTTATCCTTGAGTAAAACATTGTAATTGTAATTTCCAAAAGATTAATGAAAAGAAACTCAAACCACCACCGTAAGGTGGTGGCCGCCGCCGTGAGCCGCCATGGACCACCACTACCCGAGGTGGTAGTGGGTGGTGCCCCTCAAGCAAAACCCTAATGGACCTAGCCAAAACCCTAATGGGCTTAAAGATTAATTTTGGGTCTATTGGGCCATGTTTGAGTGGAAACCCTAGTTAGGGTTTAGAAAACCCTAATTGTGAGTAATTGGGCCTTAGACTTATTGGACCCATCTTTGGGCCATTGGGATTGGATTGTATATTAAGCCCAATTTCTCCATATCATTGATCTAGTAGAGTAAAGGACTTAATGGATTAAGTCCTTAATGGGTTAAGTAAGAAACACTTAACCCTAATCGTCATTTTATGTGAAACCATAGTTTCACTTGGGCCTTGAGTTGGGCCTTTCGATTAGGCTTTGGTAATTGGGCCAATAATGGGCCATCCAAGAATGATTATATGGATTAGAATATTTAGATGGGCTTTCGGGTAAGGCCCATATGAGGGTTTGGGCCCAATTTAGAAAATTAGGCCATAGAGAGGCTATAGTTTGAGCCTTGATGATTATGAGATGTTGGACCATGTGAATGTCAAGTGTTGGACCAAAAATGAATGATTGGGCCTTAAGGCAAGACTATGTGGAGGTTGGGCCCAATTTAGAAAATTGGGCCATAGTTGGGCTTTGGTCCACTATTAGACTTTTGGGCCTTTGGGTTAGGCCTTGGGCTGGAGTCAAGCTAAGATAGGGGTAAAGTAGTGTTTTACCCAACTATGGACTTATGGTTATGAGTTGGAACCCAATTATTAATTGGGTGTTATTTTGGTGTTGACAGTTCGGGAATCTGTCATCCAGCAGCTGGGGTTGAGTCTGCTGGACTTCAGCAGTGTGGGATTGTGTCTACGGGACTTCAGCAGTGTGAGGTGAGTTTCCTTTCAGTAGGAACGGGTCTATGGCCACAATGTCGGCCCGTTTAAGTTAGCAGTAATTCCGGACTTCAGTCTGATGCAGTAATTCAGTATGCTTGGTGCCTTTGTGATACAGGCATGGTATGTGTTATGTGTTCCGGACTATGGTCCGATGCAGTATGCAGTATATGTGTTCATATTATATGTCATGATCATGTTATGCTATGTTCAGTCAGTTCCAGACTTCGGTCTGATGCAGTAGTTCAGTGTGCTTGATGTATTTGTGATTCAAGTATGACTTTGTGTTATGTGTTCTGGACTTCGGTCCGATGCAGTATGCAGTATCTGTGTTTATGCTAGTAGTTATGATTATGCTATGCTATGTTCAGTCAGTTCCGGACTTCGGTCCGATGCAGAGGGAAAGGCCCTGGTTAGTTCCGGACTTCGGTCCGATGCAGTTTCCGGACTTCGGTCCGATGCAGAGGGCAAGGCCCTGGTTAGTTCCGGACTTCGGTCCGATGCAGAGGGCAAGACCCTGGTTAGTTCCGGACTTCGGTCTGATGCAGTTTCCGGACTTCGGTCCGATGCAGTGGGCGAGGCTCAGTATGTGCTTTATATGTTATTTTATGGTATGTGGTAGTTGGGGAGACTCACTAAGCTTCGTGCTTATAGTTTTCAGTTTTGGTTTCAGGTACTCCGTTTTCAAAAGAGGAGCTCGGAAAGATTGCAGTGCACACACCATTTGTTCAGCCTGGAATGTTTATACTCTGATATATTTGACAGTTGTTATGATGTTTTGAGATACATTGTTTATGATTCTTATTTGACGTTTGATGAATATGGTTTCATTACTAATTTAAAACGAAATTTTCAGACTGTATTTTTGGGATGTTTCAAGTTGGTATCAGAGCCTTGGTTTGAGGGATTCGGGCACACTCTCGGGTGTGTCTGGACTCAAACTGTGGAATTGGTATGGAAATTTTTAAAAGGGAAATCATTTTTTATAAAGAGAGCTATGAGAAAAGAAAAGAATTTCTAGAAAAAGAAAAGAGTTTTGGAAAAGAGAAAAAACTTTTGAAAAAAAGAGAAAAGGGTGTGGTGCATGCAATCAGTCGAGCTCAAGTAAGTACTCCCAAATCACCCATACAAGTTTATGTTATGATATGAGTACCAGCTTTATGAGAACTGCATGCTAGATTAGGACTAAGGATCTAGGAAGGATGCCTTATGTGCCTATTGTATGTGTATCAGCTTTATGAGAACTGTATGCTAGTTTAGGGCTAAGGATCTAGGAAGGATTCCTTATGTGCCTGCTATATGTGTTTCAGCTTTATGAGAACTGCATGCTAGTACAGATTAGTCAGTATGATAGCGAGAGTAGTAGATGCTTGATTATGTGTACTCGATGCTCGAATGCTGCTTGCTTTGTGCTTTTAGGAGTTCCAGTTGTCTTTCACTAGGTGGTATGTTGCCGAGTATAGTGACGCTACGTGGTAGACCAGATGGTAGTTCTGGTGTCGACGAGGGATCAGGCTCGGACTCTGGAGTCGGGCAGATTGATGATCAGATGAGGGAGTTCATTCCATCTGAGAATTACGCGCAGTATCATTGACCAGACTCCTGTGATCCTCAGTGTGATCAAGGAGGGCACTATAGAGATTTGTGATGAGAGGCCGAGTGCATTCTGCACTGAGATAACAGTCATGATAGAGACCCGTACGTTGATGCTTTGGGAATTCAGAGGTTGTGAGGCTTCATATTGCCATGGGGGTTAGGGACCCCATTGTTAGCAGCAGATGGTTGGCAGATGTCGCCAACACTTTTGTACCAGACGTTGTCTCGAAAGGAGACAAGATCTGACTTACTTCCTGTCTCCTGAGGGGTAGAGCACGAGATTGATAGGAAGAGGTTGGTAGTGAGTTGAGTGATGATGCGGTTAATGCTATGTCATGGGATGACTTTTAGACCAGATTATGGGCAGAGTGTGCCCAGGCGATTGAGGCGCAGCAGTTGGCGCAAAAGTTGTTAGATCTCCGCCAAACGACTGAGACTGTGGCAGAGATCACTGCCAAGTCTCGGGAAAGAGCTTATATGGTACCACAGTATGCAGCAGATGAGGAAATGAAGAAGGTAAGTTATCAGAACATACTGTAGAATGATAGCAGGGAGATCATGAGTATCTCGGGGTGCAAGACCCTGAATGATATGACTTCTTGAGCCTGAGAACGAGATATGGACTTGGAGCACATTGGTAAGAGGGAACCAGATCAGTTGCTTATACTGAGGGGTCTCGGGAGGGGATCGTAGATTTCAGATCAGCTTCTGAGAGGCCAGCGGGGTCAAATTCGGTGCAGCACTTGCGGAAAACTGCACAAGGGAGCCTTTCGTTTCAAGGGTTTGAGTAAGTGTAACCCTGAGTTATCCTCGGTTTGTGTCTAAATTATATTTTCAAGAGATGTCGTATGCCAATTGCATGCCGAGAAGCATTAGCGAATAGTGATAGAGCAATTCCCCAGATTACGGGATTTGGAAAGTATACCATCATCTTGGTTTATTCCAAGACTGAGGAGCAGCACGAGAAGCACCTGAGGGACGTGCTAGAGACTTTGAGGAGGGAGAGAATTTTTGCAAGGTTCTCCAATTGTGAGTTCTGGTTGCGCGGGGTGCAATTTCTTGGGCACCTTGTCAATCGGAAGGATATTCTAGTTGATCCGGCCAAGATAGAGGCTGTGATCCAGTGGGAGATTCCGAGGTCTCCAATTGAGATTCGGAACTTCCTGGGTCCAGCGGGTTATTACCGGAGATTTATTCGGATTTTTAGAAGTTGTGTGACCTTTTGGACTGGCTAGTATTGAAACACTAGCAATGGTAAGCGTGGTTTGTAGCAGATTGGTCATGGGTGGTGAGAAGGATTGGGAATTCTTCCAATTTTGTGTGCTGTAAGGCATTAGCTGAATCAAAGCGGGGGAGAATCGCCCAAGGATTCAGAAGCGGGTGCAGTTTTGAGACTAGGATAAGTTTTGCATCCTTGTCTGAAAGGAAGACGGCCCATGTGGCTGTATGGTTCGAGGAGAGTGTGATATGGAAGTTTGGAAAAACTTGCCAATGATGAGATCGCGTTCTCGGAATGTTTGCTAGCAAGCCTTAGGGAATCCGGTTGGGGATTCCAGTCAGGACATGAGTTCAGCAGAGTGCGGGTCAAGTGTGTGTTCGATCCAGTATAGATAGTGTTAGAGTGTTGTAAGTCTGCGGGTGTAGCCGTAACATTCACTAGCAGCCAGATAGTGGTAGAGTGTTGTAAGTCTGCGGGAGTAGCCGTAGCATTCACTAGGTTATTAGATAACGTGAGTGCGTCGTTAGGACGCGGGAAGGACAGTAGTACCCACCAGTTCGGGTATAGCAGTGAGGATATGGAAATCCACAGATTGGATTTCGGAGTTTCCTAGACGGATTAAACTTGGTTAAGCCAGTGATAAGACGGTAGAAGCGCCACTACAGAGAAGAGAGCAAAGAAGAAGTGGACTGCTTAAGGTTATTTATGACATAAGGCTACCAATGGTTATGTAGCAATCACTTTTAGCCTTGGGTTTGGTGACGTCAGGATTCGACGTATGGACTCGATCGGTTAGATCAGAAAGTTATTAGAGCCTCAGTGGCATGGTAACTAGTGGCAGCTAGTTCTAGAGAAGGAATTTGTTTAGAAGTCGTGTGAGGTGGCTAAGCAGGGAGTCCTTTGGCTCCGCAGTTGGGCTGGAACCCGATATTTCAGATGATTAGCGGAAAATTGAGACCAGATAGGTCTCGGTAGATGTTGGAGAGCAGCCATGTGGCAGCATACAGTTTCAGACAGCTCAGTGTTTCGGGCAGTTCCGTGGTCAGATAGTTCAGTGTTTCGGGCAGTTCAGTGTTCAGGTAGTTCAGTGTTCAGACAGTTCAGTATTTCGGGCAGTTTAGTGTTCAGACAGTTCAGTGTTTCAGGCAGATCAGTGATTCAGATAGTTTTGGGTCTAAAACAGTAATGGTATTGAGGGTCTCATGTATAATAAGTGTAACAGATTGCTGAGTAATTCTTAGTCACCCACCGCGGGGTTCATCTATAATGATTCAGTGTGATTGGTCTGTTAGGGATTCAGATCATCTAGAGATAGCAAATTTCAGATAGAGTACATGCAATCTTGTTACGTGGAAATTAGTTCGCCTGCAGGTTATAGGGCTTTGCGAAGATTGATCACAGCCACCATGGGAAGGTTAGGGTGTGCCCAGGATAGTGACCATGTTACTAGAATGGTTGGGGCGTGTAAGGAATGGTAAGGAATGATTTCGATGACGAAATCTAATTTAAGTGGGGGAGAGTTGTAACGCCCCGTTTATTTAAATAAATTAATAAATGTAAGTCCCAGACTAATTTGTGAAGAATTTAGAAATTGGAGGTTAAAAGTGTAAAATCCGGATTAGTTTTGTAAGTATTTATGAAGGCAGGGAGTAAATGGTAATTTATGGGACTTCATTTGAAGAAATTATGGAATATAGGGGGCTGTTTGGTAATTTTCATACCTAAAATGTAAAGGATTTAATGCTGAGGGTTCATTTGGTAATAATTGGATTGAATTTGAAAGAAAAGGGAAGGGGGAGGGACTGATATTGTTATTATGGCATAATGTTTTGGAGGGATCGGGTATATAGCTTAATGAAACCCTAACCCTATCGACCATTTTTGCAGCCGCCAAGATCCTTCAATACGGCGCCGCACCACCCTACACCCCATCCTTCCTCCGCCACCACTCCTTGCCACCATTGAAGCCAAGTCGTCGGAGTCCAACCCCCCTCTACGTCCGAGGTTGCTTCTGCCTTGCGCAGTTGTTGTTGAAGCGGGAGACACCGAGAAGCACCGTAGCTATCCGGCCGCCGCTGTGCTGTCGAACCCTTGCCGCCATGCTGCTGTCGCTGCAGCCATTTCCGATGAGAAGGAAGGCTGAGGATCAGAGTCGGACGCTGCCAATCGCTTTCATTCCAACCTAAGCCGCCGAGCGGCTGCTCCTTTTGCTGCGACCATCGACTGTCATCTGCCACCGTGTGGGTGGCGGTGACGTGTGCATCACTATTGCATCTGTCGTCGGACATCATTAGTAGCCGAGAGAACCACCATGGCGGCTGGCCATGGTGGCCGTCGTTGTTGACACCGCAACTGCCGCTGTTTTGTGTTGCTGTTGCCACCGTAGGCCACCAAGGGGTGGCTGGAGTTGCTTTGCGACCTCATAGCGGGTGTGTGTGTGTGCTTGTAATCTTGTTAGTGTGTGTTAGTATAGCCGGAAAAGCAAGAAAGGCCACCGCCACCACCGTGAGGTGGTGGCTGCCACCCTCTACCACCGCCAGCCACCACTAGGGTGGTTGTGTGTGTGTGTGTGTTAGTTAGGTAGTGTGTGTTTATCCTTGAGTAAAGCATTGTAATTGTAATTTCCAAAAGATTAATGAAAAGAAACTCAAACCACCACCGTAAGGTGGTGGCCGCCGCCGTGAGCCACCATGGACCACCACTACCCAAGGTGGTAGTGGGTGGTGCCCCTCAAGCAAAACCCTAATGGACCTAGCTAAAACCCTAATGGGCTTAAAGATTAATTTTGGGTCTATTGGGCCATGTTTGAGTGGAAACCCTAGTTAGGGTTTAGAAAACCCTAATTCTGAGTAATTGGGCCTTAGACTTATTGGACCCACCTTTGGGCCATTGGGATTGGATTGTATATTAAGCCCAATTTCTCCATATCATTGATCTAGTAGAGTAAAGGACTTAATGGATTAAGTCCTTAATGGGTTAAGTAAGAAACACTTAACCCTAATCGTCATTTTATGTGAAACCCTAGTTTCACTTGGGCCTTGAGTTGGGCCTTTTGATTGGGCTTTGGTAATTGGGCCAATAATGGGCCATCCAAGAATGATTATATGGATTAGAATATTTAGATGGGCTTTCGGGTAAGGCCCATATGAGGGTTTGGGCCCAATTTAGAAAATTGGGCCATAGAGAGGCTATAGTTTGAGCCTTGATGATTATGAGATGTTGGACCATGTGAATGTCAAGTGTTGGACCAAAAATGAATGTTTGGGCCTTAAGGCAAGACTATGTGGAGGTTGGGCCCAATTTAGAAAATTGGGCCATAGTTGGGCTTTGGTCCACTATTAGACTTTTGGGCCTTGGGCTGGAGTCAAGCTAAGATAGGGGTAAAGTAGTGTTTTACCTAACTATGGACTTATGGTTATGAGTTGGAACCCAATTATTAATTGGGCGTTATTTTGGTGTTGACAGTTCGGGAATCTGTCATCCAGCAGCTGGGGTTGAGTCTGCTGGACTTCAGCAGTGTGGGATTGTGTCTACGGGACTTCAGCAGTGTGAGGTGAGTTTCCTTTCAGTAGGAACGGGTCTACGGCCACAATGCCGGCCCGTTTAAGTTAGCAGTAATTCCGGACTTCAGTCTGATGCAGTAATTCAGTATGCTTGGTGCCTTTGTGATACAGGCATGGTATGTGTTATGTGTTCCGGACTATGGTCCGATGCAGTATGCAGTATATGTGTTCATATTATATGCCATGATCATGTTATGCTATGTTCAGTCAGTTCCAGACTTCGGTCTGATGCAGTAGTTCAGTGTGCTTGATGTCTTTGTGATTCAAGTATGACT
This sequence comes from Lactuca virosa, assembly GCF_052849685.1. Taxonomy (NCBI): domain Eukaryota; kingdom Viridiplantae; phylum Streptophyta; class Magnoliopsida; order Asterales; family Asteraceae; genus Lactuca; species Lactuca virosa. The sequence goes on along the minus strand of NC_136430.1, from coordinate 348,565,947 downwards.
TTGTGTTATGTGTTCTGGACTTCGGTCCGATGCAGTATGCAGTATCTGTGTTTATGCTAGTAGTTATGATTATGTTATGCTATGTTCAGTCAGTTCCAGACTTCGGTCCGATGCAGTTTCCGGACTTCGGTCCGATGCAGAGGGCAAGGCCCTGGTTAGTTCCGGACTTCGGTCCGATGCAGTTTCCGGACTTCGGTCCGATGCAGTGGGCGAGGCCTAGTATGTGCTTTATATGTTATTGTATGGTATGTGGTAGTTGGGGAGACTCACTAAGCTTCGTGCTTACAGTTTTCAGTTTGGTTTCAGGTACTCAGTTTTCAAAAGAGGAGCTCGGAAAGATTGCAGTGCACACACCATTTGTTCAGCCTGGGATGTTTATACTCTGATATATTTGACAGTTGTTATGATGTTTTGAGATACATTGTTTATGATTCTTATTTGACGTTTGATGAATATGGTTTCATTACTAATTTAAAACGAAATTTTTAGACTGTATTTTTGGGATGTTTCAACATGTATGGCTGAGGAAACCCCTTAGCAGTAGTGTCCATCCCGATGATATTCTTTAGGCTAGGTCCCTTGTGAAAAGTGTTTAGGGACGTAAAGTGAGGATAACGGGAACGGGTAATCAGGGTTATTGTTGATTGGTGAACTTAATAAGTTTATTATTACTGTGGGTTGAAAACCCTATATGCTCACCAGGCTCCCAAGCCTGACCCACTCAACTTTTTATGTTACAGGTAGTGGACCCCGAGCATTGTCGGAGGACGACGAGAGATTTTTGGATTATAGGCCAGTAGTTGTAAATAACTGTAGTAAGGCTTATAATGTCTTGTTTATGCTTTTGATCTGTATCGGAACATGACATCCCGAGGTTTTGATATATGTGGAAAATATATACCTTCTTAATGAAGGGTTTTGATAAACTTTTATCATATGTTGTTTGGGGACCAATTCCGCAGCATCTTTTGAAAAGATTCCTCTGATTTTATTTTAAAAAGCATAAATTAAATCGGTCTTTTCTGGCCGAGAAATTAGGGGATGTCACATATATATATAACTGTATGATGCAAATATGTACTCTGGTTAACGCATGATATTATAAAATCAAAATAAAATAAAATGAATAATGAGATTTTAGATTTATACCTCCATCGACTTCACCCAAAAAAATTTCTTCCTTGAGTCTAGTGATTAGTGAATCAAGTTTTATTTTGAATATTCTTATCAAAATATCGGGCCTGTCTTCGGGTTTAAGATTTTCAGATTAAACGAATCTAATTACCTCTGGCCATTTAGGATTACATGTAACGGTTAAAAAAAGATCAGGATAACCAAACCACTTAACCAAAGTCATTGTGTCTAAGTAATTCTGTTGCATGTAACGGCTGCCACCAGTAAAAGAAGACGGAATAATAATACGGTTTCCCATCGCAGAATCATCTTCACTTCCTTCTTGAGCAGCCTCGGCCAAGTCTCCATAAGGAGCTACACGTAATGTTGGTTGGTTAAACCGAATATAATTTAGCCGGTCATTTTCAACCATTGTATACGAATCAACCAAAAACTGTTGGAAGAGTTTTCTGGAACGTAATATCAAAGATATTTCATTAGTTCTCTGTTGTATACGATAAGCAAAAAACTCTCGCATTGTCAGTGTTATTCGTCCTTTGGAGTTTGGTTCTTCAACAACACGATGTAAAATATATAATCGAAATCCATCTTCGACATAAGGGAACAATAAAGGATATTGAAGTGAAAGATATTGCGGATGCAACTCATTAATGCGTTGAAGTTGACGACTTTGAGTTTCCAAAACAATATCTCATGAATCGGAACCGTCAATGTCACCTACAATAAGTGCAACAACCTTACTTGTGGTAGGAAGATTATACTGTCTACCGTCCTTTTCTCTTGTCCCAATTAATTTAAGCCTAATACGCTCTGTTGGATTCGATCCAAATCGATCGCGTGCCATTCTACATTGCTTAACTAATGGATTTATAACATCCAATAAACCCATTAGCTCATGAACAGTCAAGAACTCCAGTGAAAAAGGATTTCCCATTGAATTAAGAGATGTTGACTTTTTCTTTTTTGAACTACATTAATAGGAAAACAAAATCATGGATATAAATATTATGAGACATAATAAAAATTTTAAACATATATATATATATATATATATATATATATATATATATATATGTGTGTGTGTGTGTGTGTGTGCGTGCGTGTGTGTGTATGTGTGTGTATTTAATGCTATTATATAATAGAATGTATTTACATACTCCTATGCATTGAATCTGTTGTCAACCTCGTGATCTGTATCATATATATATACAATTGGCAAAATTTCGGTAATTCACCTTCCTCTGGTAGTAAGCTGCCTGCAATACGATAATTTTGTCCATGCATTCGATAAACATAAGGACCACCTCCAGAGTTAATGGCATGATCAGTCTTACCAGCCATAGATGTAAATGCAAACATCATATTGTATCTACGAATATTTTTTATAAAGTTCTGACTTTTTTCAGTAACTCCGCTATATAAATCAAGCAATAACTGAGGTGGATGAATCAAGTTTGGTAATTCTACTTTTCCATTGTAACAACATATGGAATAAGAGGTTTTCCTTAAATCTTTATTTCCTCTTATTGCTTCTCCCTTCCAAACCCTAGCTTTACATACAGAGCAAACGTATACCGCATCACCAGAATCCAAATAATCTATAAAGAAAAAAAAAGTAATCAAATAATATATACTATAAGCGTAATATGAAAAGGGTGACATCATATTGAAAGGATAATTTTCATTGGATAACCAAAATTTTTAATTTTAAATAGAAATAAACAACACCTTTACTTATGCCAATACATTTAGTCTAGGTGTCAATCCGTACATCATTTTGAGCAACTGAATTATAAGGCACGAATGTTTGTTTCTTTTTTCTTGGTGCTGCAAAATAAACATAATTTAAATTATTAATAAGACAAATAATATTATAAAATTAAGTGCAAAAATGTATAAGTGGACGTATTAACAAAATAGATGATAACATACCTTGGTAATCAACCTTATCAGTATAATCGCAGGAAGGTTGAGAACGAATAGTAGTATTGCTTGAGTTCTCCACAAAATCTTCATTCAAAACAAAAAAAGGAATATCCTTTGTATTGAACTGTTTTCGTTTCCCTCTTGTCGTTTTTATTGTGTTATTTTCTTGAAATGTAGCACATTTTTTTGAAAAAATAATGATTAGATAAGATCAATGATTGTGTTGGTAATAATTGTGAAGCAACTTTTAAACGTGAAAAAAAGGAATAAAGTGAAATATAGCAAATGTAATTATATGATAAAATAAAAAATACTATGTATTAATTAATAATGACATAATTTGAAATATATGACCGTAGTTCAGATAGGTCTTGCCTGCGTTGAAAGTTGTTGCATTTTGAATTGTTTGGTAATTTGAAATTGGCAATGTACTTGAACTGTTTACAACTGTTCATTGGTAATTTTTTATGTTACTAAATATTGAATGTATTAAAGTTTTTATATTATCTAAATTGTTTAGGTAAACCTAATAAAAAATAATTATGAAAAACTTACCCTGACCGGTGATATGTGACAGTGGTGACCTTGAGGTAATTAATGAATGTTGCTGATTTTGTCGTATACGGTTATGAGAGGATGATGTTGAAGGTGATGGAGTAACTTCCCGAATAACTGGAGAAACAGGCGTTATGAAGATACGATTTTCTGGAAAAAAAAATTGAATTGTAAAAGACAATGAAAATATGAATATGGATATGTAATATTAAAGTACATATATTGAAATTAAATTTATAATTATTTAAATACAAAAAATATGATAAGCAGTAATATAACAATATGATAACTATTACCAGAGTTGTGATGCGTCCTTACATCCTTGAAAGTTGTTGCATTTTTGTTTGTTTGGACATTTGAAGTCGGTGACGTATACGAATCGTTTATAACTGTTTGTTAGTATCGTAACAGTTATTAAATTTGGAAAAATTAATAGTCTTTATATGGTTTTGACTGGCAGTTAGAGAATAATATAAAAGTAATTATTAATAATTTACCCTTATTGGTTATTTGTGAAAGTGGCGACCTTGATGAAATTGTTGTAGGTTGCAAATTCGGTTGTAGGACGTTATGGGATGATGAGTTTGAATGTAATTCCGGGCATTTTAGAATAACTCGACAATTAGTGGGGATGTAGAAATTATTTTCTTCAAAAAAAATAATAAGTATGATAAAGGTGGATGAAATGAAAATATATTAGATATTAAATATGAAATCTAACGGGATTATATATTACATAAAAAGAAAATCAATAAATTATATGTATTGAACATCTAATGATAATATTTAATTAAAAGTTTATCGTTTGTGATGTTCGACAGTGGTGGGCATGACGATGTTTTTGATTTGGTTCTTCCATTGTTGGTATTCATATATGTTGTATCCTGTAGAATGTAAGATGAAGTACATAAAGTTGGAGAGAAGAGTAAATGCATAAATGGATATCATAACACACCATAAAAATTATTTTACAAAAAATGGAATTAAACCATATTGGTGAAGAAAATAACAAATTAAAGTTGGTTAACAAATATAGATAGTTTACAAATTTTTTACTTTCAAGTATGAATTATGGACTTTGTTTAAGTATGTTGACTTCCATTATTTTTGTATTTTTTATTTATAATGAATTTTTATATATTTGTTTTCTGTTAGTTTTTTATATGTGTTTTGTTGACACAAATCTATTTAAATGAACACAATTACACTTTTGAATGTAAATAAAATAAACCTAATTAAAAACTATAAATCACGGAAAAATAAGTATAAACAATGAAATGCGTACATTTTTGCCTTTGATTAACCAAGCTAACAATTGTTTACTGCTATAGAAGGTTGTAGAAAGGAAGAAGTATTGATTTAGTATCGTGAATATCAATATAAACAAAGAGGTAAAAACATAGATAAAACGCAATAAAATACCCACTTTTTGCAGGAGCGTGGAAGGAAAAATAAGAATGAGTTTTGGCGAAATATGTCATATATATGTATTGAATCGAAGTTGGTTTTGGAAGGATAAGATAAAAGTCATTTTAATCTTATCCCTTAAATGTTGAATTTCAAAATGTAGTTGACATAGATAATGTAGAACATTTTAGGATTATTTTTTAAATTTTAAAATTAGGATAATGTTGATGGTTAGTGTATTGAATCCAAGTTGGTTACGGAGGGATAAGATAAAAGTCATTTTTATCTTATCCCTTAAATGTTGAATTTCACAATGTAGTTAGGATAGATAATGTAGAACATTTTAGGAATATTTTTTAAAATTTAAAATTAGGATAATGTTGATGGTTAGTTTGGAAAAAGGATAATTTTTATAACAGCCCAAGAATATATTATTTACCAAAACAGCCCATGACTTTACATTTAATACCAAACAACCCCTACTACATACTGTTTATTATGTAAGAATTTTACTTTGAAAAGTGTACAAATTAAGACATTGTGTTTTCATTTTTCTTATTAAAGACATATTTCATTTGGAAAAGCCATGTACTTTATTTAATTATTTGTTTGTCATTGCAGGTATGCTATTTTTGTTTTTTTATAGAATTGCATGTGAATAGTTTGTTATGAACAATAAAAAAAATTATTTTTATAAAATCTTGTTTATGGAATAACAAACTCAGTGACTTAAGCCAAAGATTAAGGAGATTACCTTTAAACTTAAAACAAATTGACAATAATAGACTTGGTCAACATAGTTTGTTATTTAAACTTAAAACAAATTGACAATAATAGACTTTGTCAACATAGTTTGTAACATAAGTTGAGGTGAAAATATATCAAAAGATGTAAAAATTAAAATTCATAAAAAGAATTCAACATAATTATGAACTTGTCTCAAATAACACGACTACTATCGTGTTATAATTAAATGAAAACAAACATAATCTTCAAAATGAAAACAATGTACTTTTCAAAGAAATCCTTAAGCAAATAATAAAAACTCAAAGAAAAATCGTCAATGATAAATGTCAAATAATCATAACTGCTAAATTTATTCTAGTTTTTCCATTTTTGGAATCTTAAGGGTATGTGGAGCAACACCATCTTTTGAGGAAGACCATTCAAACGATTCAGTGGTGCTAACAATCTCAATAGGGCGTTTCAGGGAAGTAGTTGTCGGTGTCACCGCATCAAGATCAAAAACATTAATATTGTCACCTTCAACAGAAACACTATTTTCCTGTATCAAATTAATAAAACAATGTTAATTAACAACATTAATATTGTAACCGCATCAAGAATAAATGTTTATTAACAATGTTAAAATACTAAATTATATGAATTTAAAGTAAATTAATAACATAAAATATACTACATATAAACTCTTACGATGGCATATGACAATCGAATGACCTTGAAATGTAACGGGTTTGAACTGATAACTACCAAAGCAAACTTTACCACAGTGTATTCAGAGCTTGGAAACGGTATCCATTTGGCATCTGTAGTCGTTGGTTTCAAAACAAATAAAAACTTTGAAATGTATTCATTTGGATCATAGGATTTAGCAAGAAGGAGTCTGCACAAGGATGATGCTAAAATCGTACAAGTATTTGGTAGCCAATCAATGTCAAGATTGTTGCTAGCAGAAGGCGGAACAAACTGACGCTCTATATTTCTCCATGGTTTTTTTTGTTGAACGATAACTCCACAAACCAAATTATTTCTACGCTTGTGGTTATGAAGAACATGGTTGTTGTATGTTAGATTTCCATAATATTTATTTGTACAACGCATAGTAACAAATGTTTGTAATGATGTTCGTGAAAGAATTTCAATAATTAGTTCAGAACTCAATAATGATAACTGCAAAAGAAAGAAATAATAAGATAATAATATTAGAAAATCTTGAAATATAATCTTTCATGACATACGAATTGAAATGATAATAAATATACTGTTTGTAGTATTGATGATATAGAATTTTACCCGATCCATTTTCAATATTTTTTCCAATTCATCAATGATTGTATTGTTAGACGTGATCCTTGAGATAGCATAACAATCTGTTTTGTTCTTCAAATTGTCATGTGAAATTTGAATTTTTAACGCCAACTTTTTTTCCAATAGTATATTCAGAGTAGATGGATAAATTTCGTTATTACCATCCTAAAAAAAAGAAAGTTTATAAAAATAAATATACAAAATAATAAATTTGTTTTATGTAAATTAAGTTAATATCGATAACCTCATAAAACTGATGAACTAATTCTTGTGCTTTTTTTATAAGCTTCTTTGCGTCACAATCAAATAAGGTAAGTGCCACCAAACCGGTAATATCTTCAACTATAATGGTGATTTTAAAACTGAAAACGTTGATGTAAACAGATTTAGTAATATAAATTTATATAATTTAACAGAACAATATAATAATATTTATAAAATAAGTTTCAAAACCTGGGAACAACATAAATGACTTTGTCCGTGCAGGTTGAAGTGTTACAATAAAAAACTTGTTTATCTTGAAACAGATCATCATGGATAAAAATTTGGTTTACGGCTTTCTGTTGACATGTAGTACAAGTAAAACAGTACCATTCCCCTTCAGCACATACTTGTTTAATCGTACCCACAACAATCAAAGTTTTTTCCTGAAAAATGTTAATGGAAGTTTAAATTTTAGTATAAAATAATAATAATCAAGGATTAAGATATAAATAATACAAAACCAATTTCACATAATTTATATGTTGTAAATGAAAGTGATGTATATAAACCTGATGTACTTGTTGGAGATCAGCAATACTATGGAAATCAAAGTTATGAAGAAAATCTTCATTTTCAGAGCACATGATCAAGGACGAAGGGTTGCAACAATTAGCAATTGTGCTTTGAGCCATTTATCTGTTTCTGGACAAAAATAATGATTGTTTGAAGTTAAATGTTTATGAAGTATATGAGCTTGGTGAATGTGTGGCTGTCATGTATCTATTGTTAGGTATAGAACCATTAAAACTACATTACAATAAAATACAAATCGCTTTTACAAAATTAAAAAGAAATCTAGATCAATGGTGCATTAAAATAATCACAATCACTTTAACAATTAACGTATACGAATCATAAGATAATGTCAACCAAAATTATCCTCAATTTTGTTATTTTCGAATTTGGAGTTGTATAAAATTTTAAATTTTGATTATGCGGAAAAATAGTTATTGATAAGATAAGACAATGGTAAACTTTGGGAATATGACTTATTAAGGTAATTAACTTTTCGGTAAGTTTATATCTGGGTAACTATCTTTTTTTTGTACACATCTAGGTAACAAACTTGTTGGAAGTGTTCACATATGACCATTATGACCTGCTATAGCAGGTTAAATCATAGATGTGAACGCTTTCAACAAGTTCGTTACCTAGATATGTACAAAAAAAATAGTTACCCAAATATGAACAAAACGAAAAGTAAAAAATAAATTACACGAATGGTCCCTGTGGTTGGGGGAATTTGTGTTTTGGGTCCCTAACTTAATTTTTTACCTTGGATGGTCCCTATTGTTTATTTTTGTTGCGCGTTTGGTCACTGTCTTACCTAAAAAGACTATTGTGCCCTTATTAATTTATTTTTTAATTAATTTTCTTATTTATGCATTTATTTTTTACATATTTAAAAATTTTAATAGACCCACATATTTGTATCTCTTCGGATGATCCCTACTGTTTATTTTTTAATTAATTTATTTTTTTAACTCGGATGGTCCCTACTGTTTTTTTTTGTTACGCGTTTGGTCCCTGTCTTACCTAAAAAGACTATCAAACAACCCCTAAGATTACTTAAAAGTAAAAATTAAATTACACGAATGATATGTGGGGTATATTAATTTTTTAAATATATAAAAAATAAATACATAAATAATAAAATTAATTAAAAAATAAATTAATAAGGGCAAAATAGTCTTTTTAGGTAAGACAGAGACCAAACGCGCAACAAAAATAAACAGTAGGGATCATCCAAGTTAAAAAAATAAGTTAGGGACAAAAACACAAATTCCCCCGAACCACAGGGACCATTCGTGTAATTTAATTTTTACTTTTCGTTTTTTTTCATATTTGGGTAACTATTTTTTTTTGTACACATCTAGGTAACGAACTTGTTGAAAGCGTTCACATCTAGGATTTTACCTGCTATAGCAGGTCATAATGGTCATATGTGAACACTTCCAACAAGTTTATTACCTAGATGTGTACAAAAAAAAGATAGTTACTCAGATGTAAACATACCGAAAAGTTAATTACCTTAATAAGTCATATTCCCGTAAACTTTTAGTCCACAATCCCACATCGATTAATTGATAATGCTTGAGCCCTCACAGTTATTTTAAAAAAACAATTATTATTATACAAATATCAAAACAATGAGTCAACAAAAGTATGAGAATTATAAGGCCACGTATACTTTATAACCGTCGCCTTCACCTATTTCATTTTAATTTAATTGGCTATTAATAAATAGTGATATATATCAATTCATATATATAAATTTGTAAGTTGTAAGAATACGGTCATTTTTTTTAAATAATGTTTATTAATTCTTTGTGTTTTCTTTTTTTTTTTTCTTTTTTTTTAATTTAGACTTATACTATTTTTATATTACTAAGACTATCAACATCCCTTATATTTAAATTCTGGCTTCGCCCTACGTGATTTCAAAATTAAAATATTAATATCTTTTTCTTGGATATTATGTGATTTTAATTGAAACATTGAAAATAGCTGTTGGGTATGTTAATATTAGTATCAAATAAAATAGAACATGACGCAATGAATGAATCAAATAATACATGTAATATGTAATTAACACAAGAAGTGACATAAAATCAAAATGAAAGACAAAATAACTTACCTTTTTATTACTTGAATGCTAACGTCCAAATATGATGAAGTTTGCCGGCAGTAATGTAATGTATATATACTAATTATTTTGGTTTGTTACTAAGGAATAAAATTTATCCATTATTTGAATTTTGAATTTTTAAATTTTGAATTAGTCTGGATAAATGAATACGATAAGGTTTATATTTGAATTATCTAATTTATTTGGATAGAAAAATAGGATAAGATATATATTTGAATATATTTTGTTTTAGAGAATAAGAAAACGTAACAAAAATTATCCTCTATTTTGTTATTTTCGAATTTGGAGTTGTATAAATTTTGAAATTTTGAACGTCTTCTTTAATTTCCTAATTTTTCTCTATAACAGTTCCACTTAATCCGGACGTATCCATGGCAATTTTTTGGATTGTTGCCTGTAACACCTTTGATGTGATATATAGCAAAATTTATGCCTTTGATGTTGCACAAAAACAGCAAGGAAATTATTGAAAATATGGAAGTAATTAGTACAGATTTTAAAAATTTAGTCCATCAAGTTCCACATAAATATCGTCTATTAACTTTTTTATTTTTCTTTCACAATGTAAGATGCAAATGGTTGTTTATGAGCATTTCTTCATTTGGGCTTTACAATCCAGGCATCACGGTTTTACCTTCAATGACTCTCTTGCTTTCCGTTGAAAGAAATAATGATTATCTTCATTATTAATTTATTATATACAAATAAGTCAATGTATGTTGACTTTTATCCCGCTATGTCCACCAGCCGGTGTAAGATGATGGTGCTTCCAACTCCTCCCTTTATCATTTTTTCGTCAATTAAATAAAAGCTGGAATAGTTTGATTGTCAAATAAGTCAATGTATTTTGGTTATTTTTTTTAATACTTATAACAATGTACTATCTAAAAAGTCTCATTTTTGACATATTTGGTCTGCTCATGGAAAGTTTTTAGCATTTAAGTCCACTTATAACAATGTTTTATATAAAGAAGTCTTTGTAGAGTTATGAATTATACCTTCCTGTTTTTCATTTTGAATATTATTATTGTAACTTTTTAATGTACTTGCTTTTTCTATTAAATTTCGATCATATGTTATCTGAAAATATTATTTTTATTTCATTAAATATGAATCGGTGACTATTTCAATGTTGTTTTACTTTGTCAACCGTGTAGTACACAGGTTATAACCTAGTAAATTAAACCAAACAACCCGAAGCAAACATACATATCATATGGAATCTATAAATTAAGGATCAACATAAACCGAACCGAAAATATAAAAAGAAAAAAAAAACCAAAAAACCAAAAATTCAGTTACTATAATAAGCAACAATAAAACAAAAATTCAGTTACAACTAAAAAAATAAATAAAAATAGGATACTATAATAAGCAACCAAATCAAAGTATGATGATACAATAGACACTAAATCAAACTATTTAGGTTCAAAATGAAACTAAAAATCATCTACAAAAGGCACTAAATCAAATTATGTTTAGGTTATGTTCATGTAAAGGTCTTCATCCAATTTTCTGTATTTACCTAAGAGGAAGCCATTCTTGTCAACAATCATATAACGACCATACTGCATCCACCAATTTAGTTCTTTATCTGTTTCCTCATTTGCATTTGATGACTTATTGGACTGTCTCAGGATAGGTTGCATATGGACAATTGCATTGTGATTTGGAAGATCATAGCCCTCGCCATTTTTGCACTCTTCACATAACCATCCATGTTTGGGAACTTCATTTGGCATTTTCTTCATACAATAAGTGTGTTCAGCGCCATCCATGCATCTACTACATATAGCAATTAAATGTTCATGCCCTACATCTCCACATATATCACACATAATGACATCGACAACAACTTCAACATCCATTTCTGAGTAGTTTTAATCTGAAAAAATTTCAAAAATTCTTTATCAAATAAGGTTTATTTTCAGTAGAAAGACCTTGTAGTAATCAGAAAGATAGAACAAAAAAAATTGAATACCATTAATTAACAACCTCAATAAGAAGCATTCGTGAACCAGAAATTCTCAAAGTGATTCCACCATCGTTAACACCCGTCTCTGGTTAAACCAATTGATGAGATGAGAATCCCAATATGACAATATAACTGAACCAGTGTTTGCCTCCTGCAATAGGAGAACGTCAAAAAGAAATATGAATTTTAGAAAGAGGGAGATAAGGTTATGATAAGGTAGCGAGAACGAAGGAAAATTGTGACCTCACAATTGTTTGTTTCAATGACGATTTGATGTTATCGGGACCAAACTTCTTTATTCGAAAGACGAAGAACTCCCCACCCAGGTGTTTGAGAGTGGGAAGGATCTGATGTAGAAAGCAGATAAGAAGAAGCGCTGTAGGTCCTTATTCTTTAACAGATTTCGTCAAACTCTACAATCACACACACGGAATTCATTAGTTTCATGAATCAATCGTCTCCATTTGATCAGTAAAGGTACGATTCATCATGCAATACGACATAACTACAAAATCATCTTCTAAATAACTCAAAAGTCGCCAATAAGGCAATAATTAAAATCAAATTTCTATGCACACAAACATGATTCATCAATAACACCCTCTAACTGATCACTAAGGGTATAATTCAGTCCATATAATTTCAAGATTATGTTTGATCTTCAAATCAGTACAGTTAAGATTAGCATATATTACTAACATGTCTGACAGAGATCATTATCCTCGACATAACTAAAAATCGCCATTAATTGAAATCGAGTTTGTGTACGAAAAAAACAGAGGAAGTGTGTGCTTGTGATTCATGCATGCATGCATGCATGACAATACTCAATAAAATAATAAGAAATAAGAATTGAACACTAAAATTGTCCAGTAGAAACAGAAGAAATAAAAGAAAACAACGAATTGAAGGAATTTTCGAAGTAAATAATGAACTCATACAGACCTTTTTGTCTTCCTGAAGATCATCAGGAAGGTGGTGGAAATATTGGGGGCGCTGATGTTTAGATAATGATCGTATTCCGTATTTGGTGGCTAATTTTTCTAATTGATAAGATTTGAAGGAGTTATAACACCTAATTCGAATTTAGTATTTCTTGAATAAAAAATGAAGTGTTTTTAAGGATGACATCACCACAAATATTAAAAACGATCTAAGGGTTAAAATCAATCAAAGAAATCTAATGAATGGTTCTGATTGTTGAAGGTGACATCATCAAGTTTCTGTTTTAATATATATATAGATGTCAACTCCAGGGTCAATTCACAAATTACATACACTGAAATCTGGATGAAATTGTCACTTCCCTATTTGCCGTTTCCTGTCATTTCCAAAAATAATAATAATAATAATAATAATAATTAATAATATCTCCAAACAAAACAATAGATGTTTTTGAGGAACCCAATTTCCCCAATGCATATATATGGGTAATGGAACATGAAGGTAGCAATTTGTAACTTTTTTTTTTTGGTATCTACACCCCAACTCAACCTATAAATAATAAACGTTTTAGATAAATGCTTACCCAGTTCTGGTAGCTCTTTGACTTCTAACCCTTTCAAATGTTTCGTTTCCATAGCCAAACCCACTTGGAAGTTGAGTTGGTCGTAACTGCCCGACATTGAGAAATGAGGTAGTATTTTTATGGATTCCAATGCATATAACTTTGGGAATTTTAGCCGTAATTATAAAGCTTGAGTCCACTTATCGTTGTCAAAATAATGTTTTTTCCTATTTCCAAAATTTCATTTGAAAAGATTGTTAAGATCAGTTCTCAAGTCATCAAGATCTACCAACCCGTTGAGATGATGCACGAAGTTCCATTCAGCACTTGGGGTGATATATCATAGTTGTAATGTCTAAGTATGTTGAACCACAAAATTTTTTGATAAAAGAAAACTATTTAATTAAATGACTATTTCTTAATTAACAATAACTATAATTGATCTTACCCCTACTATGCACCGGGGGGGGGGGGGGGGGGGGACAGGTCGAAATAAGAAAATCTAGGGACAAAACTTGCCAATATACAAAGTCATGTGGCCAAAGTCTGAAACCCAAAGCAATATACGAAAGTCTAGGGAGCAAACCTTTCAATATACAAAAGTCTTGTGTTGAATATTTGAAACCCAAAAATTTTAGGGACCAAACCTGCCAATATATAAAACAGTTGTGGCCAAAGTATGAAAGCTAAAAGTATACTATTCATTTATTGATATACGAAAGTATAGGGATGTTTATATATGAAAGCCTAGGGACCAAACCTATCAATATACAAAAGTCATGTGGTAAAAGTTTGATACCCAAAAATTCTAAGGACCAAACTTATCAATATGCAAAACTATTATAGCCAAAATATGAAAGTTTAAAATATACTATTCATTTGTAAGTTGGAATTAATATACAAAATAATTTGCTATGTATAAAAATGTCATGTGTATTTTATTTATCACATTCAAAAGCAAATTTGTGAACACGAATCTTTAAGAAGGGAGGAGTTTGAGGTAGATCTAATAGGAAATGGTAAGATGACAATGGGGAAATATAGGATATAAGATAAGAACTATGATAATATTTGGAACTAAGTGGTTAAGATTAAAAGAGAGATAATAATGTCAAGGAATAGGAACATTAAGAACAAAGAGAGAGGGACAAAGAAGATTCTTTATGTACCATAACTTTATAGGAAAACTAGGCGAATGTCCGCGCGTTACACGGAAACACTTATATAGTTGAAATCTTTACAAATATATGCTTTTTTAAATATAACAATAACGTTGTTGTTAAATTTGATATAATAATTCATATACTAAATTGATATAATATATTGATTATTTTGAATTATATGATAATATATAGTTATATACATCTATTATAACTGTATAATTCTAACCGTTTGAATGACTTCTATCTGTGAGTTACTCATGAATAAAATAAAATATAATATATAGCCTAATGTTATTTATAGTTTTTGTTATTGTTAATTAGTTTTTTAAAATTTATTTTCTTAACGTTTTAATTTCTATCATTATAGTTATTTAAAACATCAGACATTGTTTTTTTATTTTAAAGGTAACAATATAATCATTTATATAGAGTTATTTTTAACTATTGTCATTGTAAGTTATTTTAAGCTACTTATTTGAAAACTTTTAACGATTATACAAATATCTTTAGGAAATATTTTTATTATATTGATATTATAATTTAGTTTTTGCATTTAGCACTACAATTTATCACTTTTAACTATTCACAAAATATTCATTGAGTTTTTTAAGTGGAACTGAAGTTTATATTTAAGTTGACACTGTCATGTTATATTTAAATTAACAGTTTAAGTATTTTTTTTTTCAAACTGTTCCAAAGTTGTAGCTTTAAATTGATAATTGTTTACATACAACAACATATTAAATCTAATAAATTATGTATAATATGTTAAAAGTTAAAGACATAACTTTATAAGTAGAAATAAATATATTATTTTAATATTGAAATTTAGTTTATTTATGATTACACTTTAGGTTTGATACTTATTCAACCTTATTAACCAAATTATAATCATTATTAGAAAGACACTTCAATTTATCACCTTTAACTATTTACAAAATATTATTTGGGTTGCTTAAGTTAAACTAAAATTTATATTTAAGTTGGTCATGTAATTTTATATTTAAGTTTATAATTTAAATATGTTATACAAATTGTTCAAAAGTTGTAGCTTTAAAATGATAATGGTTTACATCCAACAATATATTAAAACTAATAAATTAAGTATAATATGTAAAAAGTTAAAAAAAACATAACTTTATAAGTAGAAGTCAAGATATTCTTTTAATATTGAAATTTAGTTTATATATGATTACACTTTAGGTTTGATATTTATTTAATCTTATTAACCAACTTATAATCATTATTAGAAAGAAATTGAAAAGTCATGGGAGTTTCAAATGAATGTGGTGAAAAGAAAAATGCATAGGAGTTTCAAATGAATGTGGTGAAAGAAAAAATGTTTCCTTTATAATATTGAAAAGTCATGGGAGTTTCGAATGAATGTGGTGAAAGGAAAAATGCATAGGAGTTTCAAATGAATGTGGTGAAAGAAAAAATGTTTCCTTTATAATATAGTATGATATCCATATATTTTGGTTTTATTAACAAAAAAAAAATTCACTGTTCTTTTTTTTTTTTTTTTTTTTTTTTTTTGCAATTTAGCCATTGTAAACACTTGTAAAATAACATTTGTAACCAATTAGTGCCGGTTTTAAGGGTTAAATTACAAAAAAGGATAATAATAATAATAATAATAATAATAATAATATATGGATGAATTTTTCGTTAATAAAATTAAAGTTTAAGGATTTTTCTGAATATTTTCTTTTTTATATATACTAAATTTATTTAAAAAAAAACTTATGTTTATTTATTAAAAAAACATAAAATAATCATTTACGCCTTTCACTAAAAATCTTATATTTTTTTTTATTAAAAAACACAATAATGATAATTTATATATCATTTTTGGGATTTTTTTTGGATTCTCTTTAATAAATATTATTATTATAATCATAAAGATATTATCTAAATACAATTCCTAAATAAAGTTTCATGATATATGTGGCTTAGAACGTATTCCTTATAACAAAAGTCATATTAATTGTATTTAACATGTGTTTTTATAACTACTGTAACTCTTATATTTAGGTTATTGTCATAAAAAACCCTCATATTTACATGAAATATATGGGTATGTCCTAAGTCCAAATTCGTGTTCATTAATGCCTCACATTTATATAAGGTTTGTCATTTTGGGCTTTTTACCAGGTTGTGAAGAGAAAAAATAGTAGGTAGATGATGGTGATGATGGTAGGTCGGAGATGAAGACTGTAGAAGGTGGGTCGAAGATTGTGTTGATGGGAGCTACCAGTGTTTTGTGGTGAATATGGTGTTGTTTGTGGCAAATGGTTGTGGTGATGACAGAGTGTGGTGGTGGTGGTGATGTGTAAATATGAGGACTTTTATAGCAATGGTGACTGGCTGAGACGGTGCAAAACCTGAAAAAATGTTAAAATGATTTTTTTTGACAAATATGAGGTATTAATAAACACAAACATGGACGTTTTTTGATTTATCGTAAGAAGTGTGTTTCTAAGCTACATAGTATGTATAATAGAGCTCTATTTAGGAATAACAATATCTAATAAACCTTTATTTTCGGATGTGTCGTTCGATTGTGAAATGATATTCGGTAAGTTGTAGTTTCAAAGAGAATCACAAAAATTCCAAAAATGATATATAAATTATCATTATTGTGTTTTTCATAAAAAAAAATTATCTTTATTTTGAGTTTTTAAATAAATAAATATAAGTTTTCTTCCAATAAATTTAGTATATATAAAAAAGAAAATCTCCAAAAAAAAATCCTTAAATTTTAATCTTATTAACGAAAAAATCATCTATGAATTTTTTTAACCTTAAAACCAGCACTAAACGGTTAAAATGGTTATTTTGCAAATGTTTATCGGTTTTAATGGTTAAATTGTAAAAAATAAAGATAAAAATCAGGAATGACTTTTTTGTCAATAGAGCCAAAATATAATGATTTATTTATTTATTTATTTATTTATTTATTATTATTATTATTTTTATTTATTTATTTTTTTTTTGCAGATTTCCCTAACCTTTTTATAACTTTTTTTCTAATTTTCAAACCCCATAAATATATAACAAAATGACCAATATAGTTTTGCAAATTTATGTTTCCTGTTTTTAGTTTATTTTAGCATTTCAATGGAAAATGATTATCCCGTGATTTCTAGCACACAAAAATGAGTATGATAAGGTTCCTAATCAATTATTTAAATATGACATAAAATTTAGAAGATTTATAAAATCATACAAAAAAAAAAATCTTAAGCCCTAAACAGTTTCGAATAACCGAAAAACACCTTATAACATGGCAAATGGATATGTTTTGTTAATCATCATGTTTCTCATTGAGTGCTCAAATTTGTTTTTTTTTTCGTATACCATAAATTAGCTAAGTGTATTTAGGAGGATATTATTAAGTCTTTGATCATATTAATGATAACATCATCAGGAATTGTACTCATAACTTCATAAGTTGTGCCTTACGTGTGTGTGTTTATATATATATATATATATATATATATATATATATATATATATATATATATATACACACACACGAAGAACATGTTCGAAATCCATAGGAAAAACATGTTTGAAAATTATATCCAACAAAGAGCTTGTTCAAAACTCATTGACAGAACATGTTCGAAATTCATTGGAGTTCGAAACCTCAGATTTTCGAGCTAGTTTTTAAAAATTAATAGAAATTTGAAAATCTAAAGTTTGGAGATTTAGATTTTGTTAGAAAAATAATGTTTGTACTTGTTTTTTTTCCAGAAAATATAAGTTTGAAAATCAGATAAGAAGTTTGAAAATGTGATTTTTTGAACTCTTGTGGTCATTTTTGAAAATTGCCTACGAGTACCATAATAGATAGTCGCAATTTGGTGAATATCTATTTTTCTTCATCTAGCACATATGCAATGACATAAAAAATATAGTATGTTAGGTAGCAAAATCTAAGTAAGTTATACATAGATTATATTCGATAAAACATCTAGAAATCAAGCAAAATGTGATAGCAAACCAAAAATGACTCATGGCCAAACAAATGATTTACACATACAAGATACACCGTTTAGAAATTAATCTCAGTGAAAGTAAAACAAAAATAACTCATGGAAAATAGGCGATCTATACACACAATGTGCACCATGAATGATGAATGCATATGATATACACACATGTAAGGTTTATCATACATGTGACAAGTGATCTACACACAATGTACACTAAATATTCATGTGATCTATAGACGTGTGTAAGGATCATCCAAATTGGCGGCAAGTGGTATGCACACACATTGTACGCATAACTGCATGTGATTTTCAGACAATGTAATGTAGAAGACAAGAAAATAATAATAGCAATTAAAATTAAAAACCAATACATAACATATGTATCAAAATCTATCCTAATAAATCAAAATCATTTTTTTTTTGTCAAATATCATATTCTCATTCCATTTGAAACATGTCATTTTTTAGGATTTTTAGGATTTTTTGTTTTTCAACTTGTCATTTTATGTTTTTTTTTTCTATTTTATTAAATTCCACATAATATTTAAATATAATAATTGTAACAATAAATACATATATTAAATTCCACATAATCTTTAAATATAATAATTGTAACAATAAATACATACTAATTTCATCAATGCAACTTTTTTTTGTGATTTCTAAATTTCTAAATTGAATCCAATTATTTCATTTTTTTATTTATTTAAATTTAAAAGAGAAATAAAAAAAACTAAAAATAATAAATTGAATATTACAATTCAATAATTCAATATTTTTCTTTATTTCATTATAAATTCAAACTTTCTAAATTTTCAGATCTTCATATATAATTAATATTTTTTACTAAACGCGTATAATACATAAGTCTTACAACTAGTAATATATATACTCGTCTTTGTTTGTGTAGATTGTTGTCTTAACATGCTCTCTTGAGTATGTGGAAACTCAAATAACACCTACAATTTAAAAGAGAAATGAAAAAAAAGTTAAAAAACTAATAATTGAATATTACATTTCAATAATTCAATATTTTTTTTATTTTCTTATAAATTCAAACTTTCTAAATTTTTAGATCTTCATATAGTATATATATATATATATATATATATATATATATATATATATATATATATATATTAGACTAAAATCGTATAATACACAGGTCTTACAACTTTTAATATATATACTCTTTGTTACCTTAACATGCTCTCTTGAGTATGTGGAAACTCAAATAACACCTTACAATTTATCAATTAAATATGCTTACATCGTTAAGTTGTCTCAATCAATTAAATTACGTTATCTAAAACCTAATTTATCTCAAATATCTCTTAATCACTTTATGCGGGTCTTAGGAACCCATTGGTAGAATCCAAATGGCCATCAAATCAAGTTGTAATTTTTGTATGGCTTAACAGAAGATTACATGATTGTTTATCCTTGTGCTTGCCCGTTTACACGACCATGTAAATGTATATTCTCTTGAATTATGAGCAAATACGCCATATGGTCACTCTTCCCATCTAATTCATTTCTAACACCTAAGGGATTTAGGATTGATCTATTATATTGGAAACATTGTTCTAAAATTGCTCAATTTCATATTTCATAGTGGAGTCTTCAATTCTGCAATGGCCCGCTACAAAATATGTGGCTACTTTGAGGCATTAGAAAAAACAATATTCTTTCTTTCACATCTCAATCATATTTTATTTGTATTCTATTTATGTGGAAAAAAGTAAGTATAACTTGTTTACCTGATTGACCTAATTAACTTTCGACTAATTTTATTTAATTGCTACAATTTCTAACTTTTTTATAATTATTTTTTGGTAAAATTAGGGATTTTTTTTCTAATCAACTGATATGAAATTTCTAACAATTTAATTAGAGTAAATTATAGAAATGTGGTCCATATGTTTGTAGGTAAATGCATTGGTAATCCACATTTTTTTTTCTTCTAAACATATGGATGAAATGGGTTCTTTCCTAAATTTATAAAACAATATTGTCTATCACCATTAGGCTTCCAAGGAATGTAGCGGTGTAACGTACCAAAAATAAGACCCAAAATTTTATTTTTAATTTAAATAAAACGGTAATTCAAAACATTGTCAAACAACCAAGATAGACCAAAGTATGTCACTACATCATATCATATCAGAGTAAATTACAAAATGCAGAATAAGGTGGTGTGTGCTCTGCAATCATCATGAGTTCTTCCCTTTCGAACCAGGAGTACCTGAAACATAAACTGAAAACCGTAAGTCCAAAGCTTAGTGAGTTCCCCAAACTACCACATACCATACGTAATAAACACATATTGGGCCCCCGCCCCACATCGAGTCCCACTCGGCCTTAGTCCCCGCCCGACATCAAGTCTCACTCGGCTTCGGGCCCTGCCCGACATCGAGGCCCGCTCGGATTACGGATATGTCATTCATTAGGCCCCGCCCGTTAAACATAATAAATATACAAACATATAATCAAGCTAACACATGCAATAATCAAAAATACAATAACCTACAATACAATCATTGGGCCTCGCCCGACATCGAGCCTCGCTCGGTATACATACGAGCACAAAACACATGCAAGAGTCACACAGACATCTAGCCTCTTATCATAATAATCATGGGCCGGCATTGGTGCATTCTACCCGCTAAACACAGTGAGAAAACTCACATCAGACTGCTGAATCTCATAGATAAATCTCTGGCTGCTGGCCAGCTAAAATCCCCATGCTATCAACATAAAATAACATCCAATTAATAATTGGATACCGAATCACACTAAGAGTCCAAACTAGGGTAAAAGACCTTTTTACCATTTACCTAATTTGTCCCAAAGCCAAGCCCCAATCCAACTATCCAAAAAGCCCAAATTCCAAAATGCTCACCCAAAGCCCAAATATGCCCCAATTTTCCAAATTGGGCCCAAATCCCTTCATGGTCCTTCAACCAAAAGAGTCCAATAAAATAGCATCAGCCCAAAAATAGAATTCGGATGGCCCAACAAAGCCCTAGACTCCTAAGGTCCAACATGGGCCCAATACCGCGAAGCCGAAAAATCCAAGCCCAACATGGGCGTACTCAGCTTGTACACTTAGCGTACATGCTCTAGGGCTTGTATGCGCAGCGTACCAGCTTCTTGTCACACCCCCAAACTAAGGATGGCGGAAACGTCCGGGGGTGGCGGACTTCATGTATAGTATCACAACAACAAGTATAATAGTGCTCATAGTAAATACAACCATCATAAATATATTTGTAAAAGTTACACCATGGTATGAATTTACATGTTTCAAAATCAATTACATTATGATGACAAAAATGTATAAATTGACGTCTTGCGTCCCATCCTCAAAAACAGTTGGTTACCTGTTTTACTGGTTCCCTGAGAATACAAGTAGTTTTGAAAGAATGTCAACAATTAAGTTGGTGAGTTCATAAGCTTTTGGTTGTAGTGATTGGAAAACCCTTATTTGTAAATGTAATGTATACACAAGAAAATCCAATATTTTCCTTATAAAATGTTATGTAGTCTTAAATCCCAAGACCGAATGTATGAGTGTGTTTCGTAATTGTATCGAAGAATGCAGTTTTAAATAGATAAAACCCTTTTTAAAGTATAAATTCCCGTAAACTTTAAGTGTTGTTAACTCCCTATGTGAGTCGCTATAACCATACTACAACCGGATGACCTGCTACAACGTTTTTCAGGCGTTAGAATTTGTTATGACTTTTGTCACCCGTAGACCTGCAGGTCCCGCTGTAACTAGCAGCAAGGTGTGGGGTGTCAATCCCAATATAGATCTATACACAATTATCACGCCCCCCCTACAAGAGATTTTGGTTATAACTTACAGGAATTTTTAACCCGTACTCTAAGAGTACAAATGAAGAATTGTCTCACAACTTACGTTAACGAGTTTACGTGTAGTGTTTGAGTAAAACTCTTTTCTGAGGTGGAAGTGAAATCTCCCTTTGTGTACTAAATTAGTAATGTGAATTTCATAAACTATACCTATTATAGTTTATCATGTAGTAATTGAAAATCCGTTTATATTATGGTAAGACCCTTCATGTGTATGTAATAGTTTAATCAATGCATAACTATACTTATTATATTTCATCTTGCATTATTTGTATTTACAAAGGACTCTTATACTTCATAGAGTATTTTCTGTCATAAAAATATACCACAACAGAAAAACACATGCAAAACATGAAGTCATCAAAGATTACACTTTGCTCAACATGTTACAAAGTGTTATGAAAATTGTAAGCTGTTAACTCGTTTTTAACTTTTCTACACTCTTTTAGAAAAATCATAGAAAAATCATACGAAGTCAAAAACCAAATCCGTAAACTCTGAGAGTTTTGAAAACGTGTCTAGTTTGTTCATACATTTTATTATGATTTTTGGAAGTCTCTAACTTGTGTGAAAATGTTCATATTCACAGACTGGTCTGAATTCGTTTCTGAAATGATAGACAGTTTTGTAAAAATCACCATAAATTGTAGAAAAATCGTATGGAGATGTGAAAGTAGTGATTTTAAAGTTATGAACCTGAAATATTTGCATATTAAACAGTTTTGAAAGATATTAAGTTTAAGATTGTCAAACCAGTCCGTGAATAGGACTCAACTTTTCTGATGAAAGCTATTGTTTGAGTTTAGTTGAGTTTTTGGTATTTTAACTTTTATTCTCCGCCTAAAACTTGAAGAAAACATGAAAATGTGGGGGTATGAACTCACCTTGAGTGATCTATTAAGATGGATGATGAAGAGAAGAAGTTTCCAAGTCAAGAACACTTGGGAGATGCTTGAAGATTCGGAGATCTAAGAACAAATATGTCGGTAGTTGTGTAAGAAAATCTATGATTTTAGTAAAGTTGTGTAGAATGTTATGTGTAGGAAGGAAAATCTTACCAGCAACAGGGGAAGAACTTGTGACTCCTAGAGGAAACTCGAGTTTTTAGAGAGAAGTATGAGAGTGTGTAAAAAGTGTGTCTTGGGAGGAGGAAAGTGGGGTTTTATAGGGAGGAGAGTGAGGGATTTAGAGAGTGAGCTGATGAAAAAGATATGGGGAGATCTTGATTTGACTAAGGTAAGGTGGGAATAGTGACATGAAGTGGTCATGGAGTGGTATGGGAGGTAACTTGTGTCATAGACTTATAGAAAAGTCAACACTCCACCTCCAAATCTAACCCACTAGATATTATTCTTAGACAAGGATTTCCCTTACTATGTGCTTAAATTATGAATATATAGGGTCTCTTATGCCAAAATACGAGTTTGGATGAAAATCTCACGTTAAAATCACGAAAAACGAGCTTAAAACGAAGTCGGGGTTGAAAACCGGGAAATAGGGGCGAAGTTTGCGAAAATACGGGTTTAGGGCCGAAGGTTCGGTCCTTGGATGCCTAGAACCGAAGGGAGGTTCGGGTGTTTTATGAGAACCGAGAGGAGGGTTCGGTCCTAGCAGACTCGCAGGCGAACACGGAGGTGGGACCGAAAGCAAGGGGAGCGAAGGCGAAGTCGTCCGAACCGAAGGCGAAATGGAACGAAGGTACCCGAGAGCGAAATGGACCGAGTGCTCGGTTCATTTCGGTCCTAAGGAGGTTTCGGTTCTTCAGCAGTTCGGTCCAAGCAGGTTCAGTTCTCACTAGGAGCTTCGGTCCA
Source organism: Lactuca virosa (assembly GCF_052849685.1). Taxonomy (NCBI): domain Eukaryota; kingdom Viridiplantae; phylum Streptophyta; class Magnoliopsida; order Asterales; family Asteraceae; genus Lactuca; species Lactuca virosa. The sequence goes on along the minus strand of NC_136430.1, from coordinate 348,541,626 downwards.
TGAGAGGTGTTTCGGTCCAAGAGGCTTCTTAGGGTTTCGCCTCTAAGAGGGTTCCGCTTCTATACAGCTGTTTTTCGCACAAACTTCCTGTTTTGAGTTGTTTTTTACTAAGTTAAGGGTCGGGATGCCCCAAATGATTATAAAAGTTTTGAGAGAGATTTGGGAGAGACTTCGTTTGAGACCTTTTTGGATGTTTAGTTTCGCTACGCAAGGTTTGTAAACCCCGTTAAGCCTCGTTATGAATGTGATACGCCCCCGAGGGGTACAAAATAGTGTTTTACCAAGTAGTTTCATCACTTACCCTGATTAGGGTTTGAGAATTCTGAACATATGAATTTTTCAAGTGATAACTTCTTATTAAAATAGCGAGTTGTATAGTAGTAACATAATGTAAACCCTAATATACAACGTTAATTGAGTTGACCGGTTTGACTTGTTGACTTTATTTGACTTTGACTTGACTAGAAATTGACGGTTATCACATCATCCCCCTGTTAGAAGGAATTTCGTCCCGAAATTAGCGTTTTGACTGGGACTTCAAGAGTTGGGGGAAAGATGCGAGTATTTTTGTTTCATTTGATCCTCGCGTTCCCAGGTGAATTCGGGTCCTCGTTTTGCGTTCCAACGGACCTTCACAATAGGAATATGACTTTGTTTCGTCCTCTTGATCTCTCGATCCATGATTTCTACCGGTTCTTCTATGAAGTGGAGACTCTCGTTGACCTCGATTTCCTCGAGTGGGATCACAAGAGTCTCGTCAGACACACACTTCTTTAAATTTGACACGTGGAAGGTCGGATGTACGTTGTTAAGTTCTTAGGGTAGCCAAAGTTTGTATGCCACCGGGCCAATCCTGTCAAGGATTTCGAACGGCTCGATATACCTTGGGTTTAGGTTACCACGTTTACCAAAACGTATCGTTCCTTTCCATGGTGAGACCTTCAATAGCACTCGGTCCCCAACCTAGAATTCCAAGGGTGTGCGTCGCTTATCGGCGTAGCTCTTTTGTCTATCTCGAGATGCTTTCAGTCTTTCTCGAATTTGAACAATCTTTTCCGTAGTTTCCCTTATGATTTCAGGGCCAGTGAGGGTGCTGTTAGGGACTTGCCCTTTTGCTAACTGTGTATCTCCCACTTCAGCCCAGCACAGTGGTGATCTGCACTTGCGGCCATAAAGAGCTTCATATGGCGCGACCTTGATGCTAGTATGATAGCTGTTGTTGTATGAGAATTCAATAAGTGGTAAATGGGTATCCCAAGCTTTACCGAAGTCTATCACACACGCTCTTAGCATATCTTCCAGGGTTTGAATAGTTCTTTCACTCTGCCCGTCAGTTTGAGGATGGTAGGTCGTACTCAACGGCTAGCCTGGTCCCTAGAGCTTTCTGTAAGGACTGCCAGAACCATGAAGTGAATCTACTATCTCCGTCAGAGATAATGGATATCGTCACACCATGTAGTCGTACAACCTCTTTGATGTACGTCCTAGTCAACTTTTCCATCTTGTCGGTCTCCTTTATTGGCAGGAAGTGCGCGGATTTAGTCAATCTATCGACGATTACCCAAATGGTATCAAGACCACCCGTTGTCTTAGGCAGTTTGGTTATGAAATCCATGGTTATTCGTTCCCACTTCCATTCGGGTATCGCAGGTTGCTGTAGCAAACCCGAAGGCTTTTGGTACTCTACCTTAACCTTGGCACAAGTCAGACACTTGCTCACGAATGTAGCGATTTCGGCTTTCATGTTCGGCCACCAGTAGAGTTTCTTCAGGTCCAGGTACATCTTGTCTGAACCGGAATGACGGAGTATCGTGTTTTGTGTGCTTCATTCAGGACGACATCCCTGAACCCGCCGAATTTCGGTGTCCAAATTCGGTTCATGAGATAACGAGCTTCGTCGTCCTTGACTTCTAGATTCTTATCCATTCCTCTTAAAGCCTCACCTGCCACATTCTCAGGATTCAAAGCTTCCAGCTGGGCCTCTTTGATTTGCATGGACAGGTGCGAATGGGTTGTCATTGTTAATGACTTTACTCGGCAACCCGAGTATTCTTTTCGACTTAATGCGTCAGCTACCACGTTGGCCTTGCCTGGGTGATTACGAATCTCACACTCGTAATCATTCAGTAATTCTACCCATCGTCTCTGCCTCATGTTGATCGGTAAAGATGGTACACTTTGTCCAGTAAAGGTAGTGCCTCCATATCTTTAGGGAGAATACTACTGCTCCCAATTCGAGGTCATGTGTGGCATAGTTGACCTGGTGCATTTTTAATTGCCTCAATGCGTAGGCAATGACCTTTCCTCGTTGCATTAACACACACCCCAGACCCTGGTTTGATGCGTCGCAGTAGACCACGAAGTCTTCAGTTCCCTCGGGTAGGGATAAAACCAGGGCGCTGCACAGGGCCAACTTTAATGTTTGGAAAGAGGTTTCTTGTTTCTCTCCCCAGCTGAAAGTCACACTCTTTTGGGTCAGGGTGGTAAGTGGTTTGGCAATCTTGGAGAATTTCTGGATGAACCTTCGGTAGTAGCCAGCGAGGCCTAAGAATTGGCGGATTTCTGTAGGCGTCCTTGGTGCTGGCCAGTTCTCAATCGCCTTGATTTTGGAGGGATCCACGTGTATCCCTTTCTCGCTAACCACATAACCAAGGAAGTCCACTTCTCGGATCCAAAATTCACACTTCCAAAAATTTTGCATACAATTTTTCTGCCCTTAGAGTCTCCAATACCTGTCGTAGATGTTGGCTATGCTCTTCCTTACTCCTGGAATAGACCAGGATGTCGTCTATGAAGACAATCACGAACTTGTCTAGGTAAGGCCGGCACACCCGATTCATTAGATCCATGAACACTGCGGGTGCGTTTGTTAATCCGAACGGCATTACTACAAACTCGTAGTGACCGTACTGAGTTCTGAACGCCGTTTTGGGAACATCCTCCTCCTGAACTCGTAGCTGATGGTATCCCGAACTCAGGTTGATCTTTGAGAAGTAAGATGCTCCTTGGAGTTGGTCAAATAGGTCGTCGATTTGGGGCAAAGGGTATCAGTTTTTGATGGTAAGCTTATTTAGCTCACGGTAGTCGATGCACATGCGAAACGATCCATCCTTCTTTTTCACAAACAGAACTGGTGCTCCCTAAGGCGAGAAGCTGGGTCTAATGAACCCTTTGCTCAGCAGTTCGTTTAGCTGGCTGGATAGTTCTTGCATCTCGGCTGGCGCTAGACGGTAGGGCACTCTGGCTACGGGGGTAGCTCCGGGGATTAGGTCGATCCGGAATATGACTTGTCGTGCGGGTGGAACTCCGGGAAGGTCTTCTGGGAATACATCAGAGAAGTTACAGACCTCCGGAATATCCTTGATGTTTTTCACCTCTTGTTTCTTATCCACAACGTGGGCTAAGAAGGCGTGGTATTCCTTGCGGAGATACTTTTTGGCTTTAACGCAAGAGATGATTTGTAGGTTTGCACTGGGTTTGTCGCCGTAGACGACAAGAGTTTCGCCACTCGACAGATTAAGTCGTACAGCCCTTTCGTAACACAGAATGTCAGCACGATTTGAACTTAACCAATCCATGCCAATGATGATGTCAAATCTTTTTATTGAGACTGGCAATAGATCGATTTTGGATGAGTGATTGTCTAGAGTGAGGGTACATCCTGAGTATATGTCATTAGTGCTTTCTGATTTTCCATTAGCCATCTCTACTACGTATGTATCTTTTAGTGATTAGGGAATTTGTTTTAATAATTGTTTGAATTCGTGGCTAACGAAACTCCTCTCCGCTCCACTATCGAATAATATGCATGCATATGAGTTAATGAGGAGAAACATACCGGTAACCACCATGGGATCCTCCCTTACTTCTCCTTGCCCTATGGCCAAGATCCTTCCGACACCGCCGGTGTTTGCATTTCCAGCCTTTGGGAAATCCCTCTTGTAGTGCCCAGTCTCCCCGCAACCGTAACAGGCTCGGCTTGCTCCGGCGTTGGCGTCCGGGTTGGCTTGTTGGGCAGACGCCCTGCAGAAACGGGCGGTATGCCCCTTTTTTTTACAGCGGGTGCAGTTCATTTCTCGGCAAGGGACGTTGTGATGAAAGTTGCACTTGGGAAGGGTTCCAGCATATTGTCTCAATGGTGTTGGAGTGGAAGGAGTAGTGGCAGCATGGATGGCAACAGTTTGCTGCTTCTTTGCGGGGTCCTACGCCGGTTTCTTCTTTTTATTATCCAAGAACTTCCTCTTGTTTTTCCCCTGTCGTGCTTGATCGGAGGTGGTTATCACAGTGGCATGGATGGCCCGATGATCAATGAGTTGTTGTGCCAACTCCTTGGCACTCTCGAAAGTAGTTGGTGGTGAGGCCAACACACTATTTTGAATCTGGGAAGATAATCCCCAGAGATATCATTCCACCTTCTTGCTTTCCGAAGTGACCATCGTCGGACAGAGGAGTGCTAGATCATTGAATCGGGTAGTGTAAGCTGTGAGGTCAGAGCCCTTCATCTTGAGACTCCACATTTCTTGTTCTAATTTTTGCACTTCACCCCTTGGGCAATACTCCTTCAGCATCATGGTTTTCAAATATTCCCAGCTTATCGAATTAGCCACAGCGAGAGTTAAAGATTTTACGTGGCCGTTCCACCAAGTAAGGTCCCTGCCGGTGAAAGTGCGAGCTGCGAATTTCACTTTGTTGGCTTCGGGGCACACACAGATTTCGAAGACAGATTCGGTCCTCTCGAACCACTGCATCAAATCGATGACTCCCCCGCTTCCATTGAACGAATCAGGTTTGCCATTAGTAAAGTCCTTAAAGGAACACTCTCTCGATCGCCCTTGGCTATCTCCTTGAGTGGAGTTATTAGTACCGCTCCTTGTCCTTCTGGCACCGTCGGTGCTGATTTGGGACATAGCAGCTGCCACTGTGGCCGTGACCGCAGCTTGGAACATTACGGGGTCATACTGGGGAGGCGGCGGCGGTGGATTTGTTTGCGTTCCGCCGGTGCGCCTAGCAGATCTACAAGGTGGCATTTTTCTGTTATAGAATTTGAAAGACGAAATGAGTATAAGTCTTTTAGTAATGGTTATCAGTCGGGAGATGCAAAACTAGGTTATTAGTTTTCAAGTATAGTATTTCCCGATTTTTCGAACGTTGCAAACAATTCATAGCAGAAGTCTATATAAATAAACTTATGAATTTAGTAGTAATGATTCAAATGAAATCTTGTAATCTTTGTTCCATGACCCACTCATAAGACCACTCAATATATACCAGTTGTTTGTAACTAAGGTTCAATAGACCGTCGTACTTAATGAGTCTGCCCTGACCCCACAACCAAACAAGGAACAGGATCCAAGGCGGACTCACCGTTTCTAAGTCGATCGACTCTTGATTACACATAACCTCGAGGTATATATTAAATAATCTCAGAGTTACCATAAGCAAATCGTTTGTAATGCCATGTTATGCAATTTGAGGTGAACTCCCAATAAATAAAATGTTTGCCAATTTTCATTGATACAATTTAGTACATGTTTTTAGGAAAATTTGACCTTATAGAAGGTCTACATTATATCAACGCAGCGGAAAATTTTGACAGCACCTAGACCCTTCGACTAGTGTAATCACTTAGACGCAGGGTTAAACCTACTTTCAGGGAAGAGTAGCCCCAACGCATACCCATAAACCTAGTTTATAACAAAATGTGAGTAGTGCAACACTACTCGAGGCGGGTGGTATCTGCTGGTCCACTGTGGCCTTGAGACGAGGTCGAGGCTCCTTGTAGCTCCGCAATCCGGCGTTCGGCCGCGATCACTCTCTCCTCGAGAGTTGCGTGCCTTATCTGGTATTCCCTTACCTCCGCCCGAGCGGTGGTAAGGTCCTCGATGAGTTGGTCCATGGGATAGAAGTCTCTTTCCAGGTCCCGGGTACGAGCATCAGATGCTTCTACAACAACGTTGAGGTCCCGAACTTGATTCGGCATTTCCCGATTCTGGACCCCAAGGTTCGTGATCTGCTGGATCACGACTGGGAGGGATCTATCAGCTGGTCCCCCATGACTAAGGTCGTAGTAACCCCGTTGATTGCCAAATGGTGATCGTTGTCGTTGTTGACGGCTCCATCTCTCAATAACTGTTGCCCAACGGGGCTCGGGCCCGTTGTAGCCAAATCGATTCGCAGGTACCCTGGCGATGTAAGGAGGGTTGATGACCTCCTCCTCCGGCTCCTCCTCTTCTTCTTCGTCCTCTAATTCCTCTTCTTCTTCGTCCTCTTTGGGGTCTTCTTCGGGTTCCTCCTCGAATACTTCCTCGGGATCCTCTTCTGGTTCTGCTTCCAACCAACCACCGTTTCCCTGGTTCGGAAAGTAGGGGTCTCTGGGTAAATAAAATCCTGCCATGTCGTCTGTACGAGAATAGGGGTGTAAGAGGCACATAATGAATCTAGAAATATTGTGCTTAGTTAACATAAAATACTCCTATAGCATTTTAACGGTTGTGTTTGATTCTTAACGTGTTTCTTGTTTGGGTGTTGGTAAGTTGATAGACTTGTTGTCCATTGTGACTATCCCCCGGCATATACTAGTCACTTCTCGGACGAATATAGTTGATCAGGCTATATTCCTCCCAGACTTGATTGCATATCCCAAGGCATATTCACATCGCACAACTCCTCTATTTTTAACTTTTGTATTTTCCTTAGACGTGACACTATACCGGTATGCATTTATGTACTTATACTTTTACGTAAAAATAACGCTTTTATTATTTTTAAAAGTATACTTGTAGGGAAAACCTTTAAATCAGAGAATCTTAGTCCCTTTGTGTTTATAGTTTGTATATCTTATGTGGCTTGATATACTATGTTCGCTATAAATTTCGCTCTGATACCAATCTGTCACACCCCCAAACCAAGGATGACGGAAACGTCCGGGGGTGGCAGACTTCATGTATAGTATCACAACAACGAGTATAATAATTCTCATATTAAATACAACCATCATAAATATAATTGAAAAAGTTACACCATGGTATGACTTTACATGTTTCAAAATCAACTACATTATGATGACAAAAATGTATAAATTGACGTCTTGCGTCCCATCCTCAAAAGCAGTTGGTTGCCTGTTTCACTGGTACCCTGAGAATACAAGTAGTTTTGAAAGAGTGTCAACAATTAAGTTGGTGAGTTCATAAGCTTTTGGTTGTAGTGATTGGTAAACCCTTATTTGTAAATGTAATGTATACACAAGAAAAATCCAATATTTTCCTTATAAAATGTTATGTAGTCTTAAATCCCAAGACCGAATGTATGAGTGTGTTTCGTAATTGTATCGAAGAATGCAGTTTTAAATAGATAAAACCCTTTTTAAAGTAGAAATTCCCGTAAACTTTAAGTGTTGTTAACTCCCTATGTGAGTCGCTATAACCGTACTACAACCGGATGACCTGCTACAACGTTTTTCAGGCGTTAGAATATGTTATGACTTTTGTCACCCGTAGACCTGCAGGTCCCGTTGTAACTAGCAGCAAGGTGTGGGGTGTCAATCCCAATATAGATCTATACACAATTATCACGCCCCCCTACAAGAGATTTTGGTTATAACTTACAAAAAATTTTAACCCGTACTCTAAGAGTACAAATGAAGAATTGTCTCATAACTTACGTTAACGAGTTTACGTGTAGTGTTTGAGTAAAACCCTTTTCTGAGGTGGAAGTGAAATCTCCCTTTGTGTACTAAATTAGTAATGTGAATTTCATAAACTATACCTATTATAGTTTATCATGTAGTAATTGAAAATCCGTTTATATTATGGTAAGACCCTTCATGTGTATGTAATAGTTTAATCAATGCATAACTATACTTATTATATTTCATCTTGCATTATTTGTATTTACAAAGGACTCTTATACTTCATAGAGTATTTTCTGTCATAAAAATATACCACAACAGAAAAACACATGCAAAACATGAAGTCATCAAAGATTACACTTTGCTCAACATGTTACAAAGTGTTATGAAAATTGTAAGCTGTTAACTCGTTTTTAACTTTTCTACACTCTTTTAGAAAAATCATAGAAAAATCATACGAAGTCAAAAACCAAATCCGTAAACTCTGAGAGTTTAGAAAACGTGTCTAGTTTGTTCATACATTTTATTATGATTTTTGGAAGTCTCTAACTTGTGTGAAAATGTTCATATTCACAGACTGGTCTGAATTCGTTTCTGAAATGATAGACAGTTTTGTAAAAATCACCATAAATTGTAGAAAAATCGTATGGAGATGTGCAAGTAGTCATTATAAAGGTATGAACCTGAAATATTTGCATATTAAACAGTTTTGAAAGATATTAAGTTTAAGATTGTCAAACCAGTCTGTGAATAGGACTCAACTTTTCTGATGAAAGCTATTGTTTGAGTTTAGTTGAGTTTTTGGTATTTTAACTTTTATTCTCCGCCTAAAACTTGAAGAAAACATGAAAATGTGGGGGTATGAACTCACCTTGAGTGATCTATTAAGATGGATGATGAAGAGAAGAAGTTTCCAAGTCAAGAACACTTGGGAGATGCTTGAAGATTCGGAGATCTAAGAACAAATATGTCGATAGTTGTGTAAGAAAATCTATGATTTTAGTAAAGTTGTGTAGAATGTTATGTGTAGGAAGGAAAATCTTACCAGCAATAGGGGAAGAACTTGTGACTCCTAGAGGAAACTCGAGTTTTTAGAGAGAAGTATGAGAGTGTGTAAAAAGTGTGTCTTGGGAGGAGGAGAGTGGGGTTTTATAGGGAGGAGAGTGAGGGATTTAGAGAGTGAGCTGATGAAAAAGATATGGGGAGATCTTGATTTGACTAAGGTAAGGTGGGAATAGTGACATGAAGTGGTCATGGAGTGGTATGGGAGGTAACTTGTGTCATAGACTTATAGAAAAGTCAACACTCCACCTCCAAATCTAACCCACTAGATATTATTCTTAGACAAGGATTTCCCTTACTATGTGCTTAAATTATGAATATATAGGGTCTCTTATGCCAAAATACGAGTTTGGGTGAAAATCTCACGTTAAAATCACGAAAAACGAGCTTAAAACGAAGTCGGGGTTGAAAACCGGGAAATAGGGGCGAAGTCTGCGAAAATACGGGTTCAGGGCCGAAGGTTCGGTCCTTGGATGCCTAGAACCGAAGGGAGGTTCGGGTGTTTTATGAGAACCGAGAGGAGGGTTCGGTCCTAGCAGACTCGCAGGCGAACACGGAGGTGGGACCGAAAGCAAGGGGAGCGAAGGCGAAGTCGTCCGAACCGAAGGCGAAATGGAGCGAAGGTACCCGAGAGCGAAATGGACCGAGGGATCGGTTCATTTCGGTCCTAAGGAGATTTCGGTTCTTCAGCAGTTCGGTCCAAGCAGGTTCAGTTCTCACTAGGAGCTTCGGTCCATGAGAGGTGTTTCGGTCCAAGAGGCTTCTTAGGGTTTCGCCTCTAAGAGGGTTCCGCTTCTATACAGCTGTTTTTCGCATAAACTTCCTGTTTTGAGTTGTTTTTTACTAAGTTAAGGGTCGAGATGCCCCAAATGATTATAAAAGTTTTGAGAGAGATTTGGGAGAGATTTGAGAGAGACTTCGTTTGAGACCTTTTTGGATGTTTAGTTTCGCTACGCAAGGTTTGTAAACCCCGTTAAGCCTCGTTATGAATGTGATACGCCCCCGAGGGGTACGAAATAGTGTTTTACCAAGTAGTTTCATCACTTACCCTGATTAGGGTTTGAGAATTCTGAACATATGAATTTTTCAAGTGATAACTTCTTATTAAAATAGCGAGTTGTACAGTAGTAACATAATGTAAACCCTAATATACAAGGTTAATTGAGTTGACCGGTTTGACTTGTTGAATTTATTTGACTTTGACTTGACCATAAATTGACGGTTGTCACGCTTGTACGCCCAACGTACTCCCCAGTTGGCCAACTTCCATCATTAAGCCCTTATTCGGTTAAGACTTCAATCCAACTCTCAGATCTGACTTCCTTAAGGTGACCTATCACGTAAAGTTGACAACTTTACATGCATGCATGGCTTAATGGGGCTCTAAAGCTCAAAAGAGCTTAACAAAAGGTCTTAACACATGCATATGTCCATAAACACCTCAAAGCTTGCATTTTTGTGGACAAAGGGACCAAAAGAACCTTAGATCTACCATCAATCACTTTTGGAGTGAATCAAAGTGCTCAACAATCACTCCAATGACTCAAAAAGCATAAAAATAACATATCACTAGATCTAGCATCATAGATTAGCAAGATGAGAGCTTTTTACCTCAAAAGGTTAGCAAATGATGAAAGCTCCAAGAACAACTCCAAATGGTCCACTTCTTCTTCTCCTTCACAAAACACCCACAAACACACTTTATGGCTCAAAACTCTCAAGAACACTCTAGGGTTTCAATTTTTGGACAAGGGTGGAGTGTATCTAAACATGACCTAGTGAGGCTGTCATAAGGTTTAAATAAGGTGCAATACCCTAGAAATTAGGGTTTGATTAACCACACGTACGCCATGCGTACACAATGTACGCTCAGCGTACATGGACCGCATGCGCGATCATCTCCGAGCTAGTACGCTAAGTGTACCACCCTGTACACCCCGTGTACTAGCTTAAGGACTAAAATGCAAAGCTTTTAATAAGAATGGTTAATTATGAAACTTACCAAATTCGAATGTTACAAGCGGGAAACGAACTCGTACCTTAGAACACTGCACCGAGGGTGCGGGAATGGGGTGAGGGGAAGACTCCCCGCGTTCTCTCTACTATTCTCATTTGGTCGAAAAAAACATCTTTTTCTTTCAAACGGTCATATATATATATATATATATATATATATATATATATATATATATATATATATATATATTAATCTCTTTATCAGTCTATAAATATCAAACCAACCCAACTTTATTTTTATACCATTTCTACATATTCTTTCCAAAAAAACCACTAAAATACAATGTCGTCATCTTCATCACCCGATTTGACGGCTCAAGATGAGACATTATTTGTCGATTCCCTCATGGCAAAGACTGTTGCATATTTTTAAAACCGACAATGTCAAAGTTCATGTTCACGAAGTAAAATAAAAAAACCGCAATTGCATAGAAATCGTGAAGTCGGGCACAATCGTCTTACATAAAACTATTTTGCAAATGACGTCGTGTACGCTGAAAAGTTTCGACGACGGTTCCGGATGAGGAACGAGTTATTCTTACGTATTGTTGGCGATTTGGAAGATTGTTTCCTATATTTCCGGTGGAAGCCTGATTCTAGACGCATAAAAGGTTTCTCTTCAATTCAAAAATGCACAACCGTAATTCGTCAGTTATCATACGGCATGGGCGCAGACAAATGGGAGGAGTATTTGAGGATGTCTGAGCGTACCATACAGGAATGTGTGTACAAGTTCTCATAAGCTATTACTTTGGTTTACAGGCGACGATATTTACGCAAACCAACTATCAACGATGTCCACTAATTATACACGACGCATGAAAGCAAGCATGAGTTCCCAATGCATGGCGTGATCAGTACATGTGAGGCGACCACAGAGAGCCACCGATTGTTCTAGAAGTAATCGTATCACATGATCTTTGGATATGACATACATTCTTTGGTCCCTGGTGTAAACAACGACATCAATGTTGTGGACTAGTCGCCAGTATTCAACAACATCTATCTTGGATAGTTGCACGATGTACATTTTCAAACAAACGGCGTAGCATATAAGCGCGAGTACTATCTTACTGACGATATATATCCTACCTTATCTATTTTTGTGAAATCGTTCACATGTCTGAACGACGAAAAAAGAAAAAAGTTTAAAGAAGCACAAGAGTCAGCTAAGAAGGACATCGAGCGAGTATTTGGCGTACTCAAGAGGCGTTGCAAGTACTAGCAGTCGGGGCACGGTCATATGAAGTGAAAATGTTGCAGCACGTAATGTATGCGTTCATCATACTACATAATATGAATCTTGAAGACGAAGGAAGAGTGACATATACAACGAAAACAAAGTTTTGTCAAATGTCGAAGGAGTAGCCGTTAGTACGCAACTACACAAGAGTATATGACAAATAGAGTAAACCTACAAGTTAAAACTAGTAATACTACACATACTTCTTTGTATATAATGGTCATGTAACTACAAAGCAAATGCAATTATCACCTAAATAAACAAATATCCAGGACTTGATACATACTAATCCACACCATAATACAAATAATAAATAGAAAAACAAGGGAGGCTCCCCTGGATGCATTTAATATATGCTTCAGTCAACCTTGTAGCTCTTTACAAATGATCTCAGATGCTTGTAACACCACAAATCACATCAATTGTTCCAAGAATAGCCTACAATCAGAAAAGGTATTAAACCAATGACCCAATTTTTTAGAATAAAACAATTCCACTTTAGCTTAATATTTTAATGTTACCCATTGAACCGTTTATAGATATAAGATATAGAGTAAAATACATTTTTGGTCCTTGTGGTTTGCGAAATTCATCACTTTTGGTCTTAGTATTGGCTTTTTATCATGGAAGATCCAATATTGCAACGTTGGCTAACGGAAAGGCTGTTGAGTTTTAAAAGATGACGCTACTGCCCTTATACCACATAAATGAAGAAATCCTCTTCATGGACTATTTTTCTAAAAACACTAACTTTTACACAAGACACTCTAATAGAGAAATACATTTTTGCACAGGAACCTCCACAACACCACCATGAGTTTTCAGTTCTGTGGTAAAAAGACTAAAATACCCTTAAATGAAAAGACTATAATTACACCAAATTTTGATGAAACCATACACAGCCACCATCACTGCCACCACAAAGGACAAAATGAAAATCAAAATCAAAGAGAAATAACAAACAACTTATAATAATGTAAATGGTTGGGATGATAAAAAAGTCTATGGATTTTAATGACTTTTGTCTCATAACTGTTTTCACATTGCAAGTTTCAAGACTAAATGGTGCGTCATGATTGTTTACATACGACATTTGCTACATTTTGTCACCAACTATGTATAAATTACATTACATTAACATATGGCGTTTGTAATTTCCCTTTGATTTTGATTTTCATTGTGTCCTTTGTGGTGGTTGTGTATGATTTCATCAAATTTTGGTCTAATCCAGTTTCCTATAAAGGGGTTGAAATTACGGTTGATTATATATTATATAATACAAACCACATATTTAACTCATACTCATGAAGAAAAGAGCAATATTTATATATCATCCAAGAAAACGAATAAAAAGAGTATAAATCTTACAGCAAAAAGGCAAGAAGCATATCCAAGTTTCCCGTGCTCATCATCTGAATAGCGCATAGAAGAAGAACCAGAGGAATGCAGCAACGAAGAAACCAATAATGATACTTGAGGAGAACAAAATATCAAAAATCAGATAAATGTTCCCAAATTGACAATAATAATTTACTAAATATGGATCATTGTATACTAAGAAGTCGCTTATCAAGATGACAACTTACAAGAGGCATAAACGACAGCAAAGCTGAGGTCCTCTCATGGCCATTGGTCTTCCTTCAGCAACTGCATAACCTGAAGCATCATATAGAATGTTAATATATCTTCAAGTAAGTTATCATTCATATCAACTAATTAAGCTTCATGGCAACTTTAATGTCAGTATCGTGGATAGGGGTTCATTTTTTTGCTCCAGAGAGATCTTTTTGCCTATTATCATGCCTCCTCCCAACCCTTGTTTTTAACTCAAAAAGGGGTCAAACGTCAATGTCTATAAAGACTTGATCTAGATACGATGATTATCCTTATGGGAATTGGGTTATATTGTTGTCGTTGTTGTTTCTAAAAACTAATGGTGATTATAAGTTTATAACTTCGCCAGCTCGAGAGAATAGACTGACTCGGTAATCTACAAATCAACTAAAATCATCATGGTAAGAATCTATTATAAGCCTGCAAAAACCTACTGGAGTAGATACTGTTTTATTTGTAATTCCGTTGACTTAATCAAGTAGATCTTAGATTGCAAATCTTTAGATACAGGTAAGAATCAACAGTATTGATTAGGTATTTGACTTCGATCTTCTATAGAGTTTAACATTATCATACCTGGGACAGCCTGGTAGCCATGGACATAAGGGTTGATCGAAGGTCCACCTGATGCCCCGGGAGGCGGAACATGCTGATGGACGACGACTACCGCCGGAGGAGGAGGAGGATGGTTGTGAATGCCCGGAAAAGTACCGTAATGAGGCGGCGGCGGCGGGTGATGCTGATGTCTCGGAGGCTGCGGGTGATGCTGATGTGTCGGTGGAGGAGTCGGGTGATGCTGATGAGTCGGCGGCGGCGGGTGATGCTGATGAGTCGGCTGCGGCGATGGGTGATGCTGATGAGGCGGACTCATAATTTTGTTGGAGACGAAATCGTACGAATGAATAAGTTTTTCTTGGGTTTTAAATTTACATCTTTGGATCACAAGAAAATGGAGTATATCGTAATGAATTTCTGTACGACTTATTGAATGTTGACTTGTCCTCTCCAATCGTCATTGTTGCCATTTGGTTTGGATATGAAGGGAATCCAAACCACAACTTTTCAATTTGAAACTTCTGTGAGCAAGGTTAGTAGTGCTTTGACAAGCCTTCTGTTTTGTGGTCCAACTTCCAAGAGATCTACAACGGTTCACACATGACACTATTTTCTCATAAAAATGTAAAAAACTAAAAAGTGATAAAAATAAGATAAGAATACAAAAACAATTTTTCTAATTAATTAACCAAAATTTAATTATATTCTGAAAATAGCGTCAAATTTATAAGTTCCGCCTGGCAAATAAAAAAATTGTGTCGTTTTGAAGAAAAATATTATAGATTTGTTTTGTGAAAATTTTAAAGAAATATTAAATGGTGTTTGTCCTGTTGGTAAGAAATGCCCATGTCAATTTTTTTTTCAACCATCTGTATTTTAAAATAAAATAAAAAATAACAAGCTGGAAATTTATAAAACAAAGCTAAGAAAGGGTTTGACAACCAATGAATCTATCTAGCTGAAACATTAGAGCTTCTAAAAATAAACCAATTAAAAGAAAGATCAACTATACTATCGAAAATCATATTCCTTTTTGGAATATCTTCAACAAATATCAAGTCAGATCAACTATGCTATAAAAATCATATCCTTTTTCGGAATATCTTCAGCAAATATCAAGTCATATCAACTATGCTATCAAAAATCATATCCTTTTTGGAATATCTTCAACAAATATCAAGTCATTCGGAATATCCTTTCTCCACCCGATAAGTCATCAATCCAAGCAAATATATCCATCAAAGTCATCAATCCAAGAAAAGATATCCATCAAAGTCTGAGATCATGAGTTTAAATCTCATTTGAAACGTAAGTTGTAATTAGGAATAGATTAGTTTGTTATTTAAAACAAAATAAAAAAATGACACTGAAAATAATATTTGATTGGAAGAGTTTTACACAAAAAACGATGTTTATACTTTATAATACCAAAAATAATATTGGGTTGAAAATGTTCTAACAGACAAAAATTTAAAATTCAAACTTATATTTATTCAACTTAATTGAGATAAAAATAATTAAAAAGTCGAAACAGTTTGATTATTTGATTGGATTATTGAGGCAAAAGTGACAAAATCAGTGGTGTCACACTCCATTTTTTTGTCACACTCCCTTTTTTTGTCACATTTTTTTACGATACACAAGAAGTGGTATTCAATGAAAAAATGAAAAGAGAAAGAAGATAGAGAAATAGAGAGGAGGAAGAGAGAGAGAAATGCTCCCATTTTCTGCCGCACACAGAAATCGCACAAAGAGTTTGAAGAAATGAGCAGTGAGTTGAACATATAGAGTTGCAAAAACATTGTCACTACAAATTATAAAAATTATATATATATATATATATATATATATATATATGTTATATATATATATATATATATATATATATATATATATATATATATATGTTTGGGGAAAACTGCAAAAAAAAAATCCTTACATATTGGCCTCATAATCGATTTAATCCTTATATCTTTTTTTATTCAATTAAGTCACAAAAACCGGTAATCGTATTCACTTTAACCATTTTACCCAGTCAACATGTCATCCAACTTTCAAAAATTACACTTTTGGCCTAGATTTCAATTTTTTTTTACAAAATTTGGGCCAAATTTTACACTTTTGGCCCAGATTTTAAAATTTATTACAAATTTGGTCTAAAATTTACCCTTTTGGCATACATTTCAAAATTTTGTTATGAACTCATCCTAAATTTAGTTTTTTTACAACCGTTTTTCTCAAAAAAAAAAATTGAATATGTTTTTTCTTTATAAAATATCAAATTTATACAAAAAAACATATTTTCACATAAAAAATCTTATGTTTGTATACAAATACATATTTATAATATATATATATATATATATATATATATATATATATATATATATATATATATATATATATACACACACACACACAAACACATATTTTACAAAAAAAATCTATACAAACACCTATTTTATTATAAATACATTTGTATACAAAAACATATTTATAAAAATATGTATACAAACACCTATTTCGTAGTAAACATGTGTGTGTGTGTGTGTATATATATATATATATATATATATATATATATATATATATACTAGGTGTGAGACCCGTGTATTACACGAGTTGATTTAAAAAAAAGATTAAATATTAAATGAAAATGTAAACGGAAAATATTTTTTAATGTACAATTTTAAAATAAGAAATGAAAACGTATTTGTTGCAATTTAATATGGTATTTAATACTTTACATATATAAGTATATGAATTTAATTTTAAAAATTGAAACAAACCAAAAATTGACAAGTGTGTAATATTTATTTCAAAAATACCACAAAATGACAAGTGTCAAAACTCATGAGAGATTGATATGTGGCAAAAAAACTTTCATTTATTAAAGAGGATATATATATATATATATATATATATATATATATATATATATATATATATATATTTACACACATACACACACACACAAACTGTAACATCCGGATTTTCAGAGGTATTATGGTGTAGGTTAATCTTGTGATTAAAGGAGGGACTCGACGAGTTGAGGGTCCAACTCGCTGAGTCGAGTCGGATTTCTCCCGTGGATTTAATGAGTGGACTCGACGAGTCCGAGGAGAGGGACTCGCCGAGTAGGCGCTGATTAGAGAAACCCTAATTTCCGGGGTTTGGGACCTATTTAAAGGCACTTATAGCCTCAATTGCGGCCACCCTTTCCCTGGAAGCAAACCCTAAAGGTCATTTGAGCTAGAAAGTGAGAGAGAAGCTATCTTGGGATTTTTAGTGCATCATTTGAGAAGAAGAGAAGGAGATCAAGCAAGGATCAAGAGGGGGAAAGTTGGATCCAGTGATAGATCGTCCAGAGCTTCTGAGGAAGGTAAAAGTCTGCACCTTTCTCATTATTTGGTTAGATCTCATGTGTTTGGAGTTCTAGGGCTTTTACCACCTTTGGTTTGGGACTTTGAGTAAAATGGATTAGCTAGAAGCCTAGTCCTCAGATCTGGACCTTGTAAGGTCCCTAGGGTCCAAAGGTCCCAACTTTATTCATCCAAATGAGGGTTGTTGTGCTTAATACCTTAAGAAGGGCTTGTTTGGCATTTTGAGGCATTTGTGCCATGCATGAACGTAAAGGTCGAGACTTTATGTGCCTCTGGTGTCTTAAACGGCTAGATCTAGGGTTTGGAATGAGAGATCTGACTTTGGACGTCTGAATGAGGAATCAGACCGAGGGGACTCGTCAAGTCCATGAGTTGACTCGACGAGTCAGTGAGGGTTTGTCCCGATGAGCTTGAACATGCGATAGCTCGACGAGTTGGGGGTCAACTCGACGAGCTGAGCTGGACTGTCACGAGATTTCTGAGGAAAGTAAGTGGACTCGACGAGTCGCAAGGGTGCACTCGGCGAGTCGGGTCAAACATGGACTGTTGACTCGAGTTTGACTTCTGTTGACTTTGGGGCTTTGATCAACATAAGTAGTAGAGACCATGGAGGGGTAAAATGGTCTTTTATCCCCTTCAAAAAGTTAAAATGAGGAAGAATAGCCTTCGGTCATTAGAGTTGTGATTAGAGTATCACTTAGAGATATTCATCCCTTGTGTTAGGTGGAGGCTAGTTCGAGATCCGGGAGCGGGGTCTTTACTTGCTGTTGGCCAGGTGAGTCTTCTCACTATACATTACCTAGAGTGGTATCTATATGTAGACCGGAGGGTCTTGTGTGCTATGTGTATGTATGAGATTATGTGCATTGTGATATATGTATGCTATGTGTTGTATAGACCGGACCGGAGGGTCCAACGATATAGACCGGGCCGAAGGGTCCAACGATACAGACCGGACTGAAGGGTCCAACGAGCTATGACCGGACCAGAGGGTCCAACGAGCTACGGGACTGGAGGGTTCCGCTGAGACACATCGACCGAAGGGTCGCACTGTAGCCTCGAGTGGCGTATGTGTTGTATGTGGTATTTTGGGGAACTCACTAAGCTTCGTGCTTACCGTGTTATGTGTTATGTGTTTCAGGTTGTTCTCAGGAATCGCGGGAAGGCACCGGCTTGATTGTACACACCAGAGAAAGAGTTATGTTTTGAGGATCCTGGATTTTAATGGAGTTGTGTTTTGTAATTTGAATAAACGAGATTTCCATACAATTTGTTATGAAAAGTATGCGATTTTAAAATGAAAAATCTGTTTGAAAAATTACGGTGTTACAAGTTGGTATCAGAGCCTTGGTTTGAGGGATTCGGATGCACCTTCGGGTAGATCTGGACTCAAACTGAGGATTCGGATGCACCTTCGGGTAGATCTGGACTCAAGAGTTTCTAAAAGAGTACGAGTTGGAGCAGTGTGTACAATCAGCCAGAGCCCGAACAGTGATTTCCCAAAATACCCTTACGTTTGTATTATGAGATATTTATGAGATATGCTATGAGATATTATGCATGCTAGATATAGGCTAGGTATTTCATATGTTAGGACTAGAGTGGCCTGATTTGTGATGCCTTAGCCTAGGAGTTATTGTTATCTATGATGTGCTTTCGAGCATGTGTTGAGTAAGAGTATCCAGCAGGAATCCTCTAGAGAGGGATTTGAGTAGAGGAGTAATCTAGGAGAGATACCTAGATGAGCATTTGAGGAGTCTACTGAGAGAGTAGTCAGACGCCCGCGTGGGGTAAAGTTGCTTGAGTTCGGTGGTATCCTTTGAGTATGAGGAGAGCAAGTGGGTAATAACCTTGAGTGGTTTTACATGTTGGTAGAGATTATTCGATGCCCGAATGTTGCTTGCTTCATGCTTTGTGGAACTCTTGATGATGAGAGTCAGCTACTAAGTGAATATGACGATATTCAGGATGTAGATGACTGACATCATAAGGAGTTCTTCAGCAGCTGATGGCGGAGAAGTATGAGAACCTAGGAAGAGCCTAGGAAAGGGTGACCCTAGTCAGATGAGTATGCTGACAGAGTTGGATATTTCGCAAGAGGAGCGAACACGCATGACGGGGTTGGTGATTGAGAAGGTCGAGCAGCTACTTAGGAACTTGGGGATGGTCCTTGTGGAAAGTATGGGTAGATGTGGCAGGTAGTATGGGCCCGTACTACTGAAAGCAGAGGACCCGTACTCGATACAGGGAACATTCCGGAGGTTTTAAGTAGCAGATCGAGAGGTGGTTTCATGGTTCGAGTACCATGAATTGTAGCAGATCGAGAGGTGATTTTATGGTTCGAGTACCATGATTTGTAGCAGATCGAGAGGTGATTTCATGGTTCGAGTACCATGATTTGTAGTAGATCGAGAGGTGATGTCATGGGCCGAGTACCATGACTCGTAGCGGATTGAGAAGAGATAACATGGTTCGGGTACCATGATTCATAGCAGATAGAGAGGTGGCCACATGGTTCGAGTACCATGACCCGTGGCGGTTAGTGTTACTGGTTCTACCAGTTATTCCGTTGAAATTGGTTAGACTGAGATCAGATGTGAAAGAGTATGGGGGTCAGAGGGCCATGATGAACGAGTTTTAGTGGAGCATCCCTTGAGAGGGAAATCGAGTTAGCTCCGAGGGATTTTTGGTGAGATGCCAATTGGAGTCGCAAGACTCAAGAATGAGTAGAGATGGCAGTTATGGAGGATTACGACATGAGTTGAGCAATCGGCCGATAGTGGAGATGTCACCTTCTGTGACATGGATGGTATTATTTCCGTTTCCTGTGGGAAACATAAGAGGTGTTGAGAATTCGGTTTCCGAGCTTGGGGGTAGAACCCTGCGGGTTAGCATTGATGGCGACCTTCCATCAGAGTATTTGGGCAGTATGTCTGCCGAGAGGTAATGTTAGAGCAAGAGCAGGTTGTCAGCGGGGACTGAGATGGTTAAGGACCAGGATACACCCTATTTGAGTATAGTAGGGCATGTGTTAGCTGCAACAACGGACGATCAAGAGGATTATATCGGAGCAATGGCTCTTAGTGTCTATGATGGGTATCGAGTATGAAAATGAGGTCTCTGCTCTTATGATAACTCACGTGATGGGACGTCAGTTGAGGAGTCGAGGATGAGGAGTATGCTAGTTCATTATTTTCAGACAGAGAGTCAGGGTTACTACTGAACAGTTGAGATGTCCGGTAGTGGGATGGCGCGAGATTTTGAATGACTAGAGGCAGTAATGATGAGAAGCTTCTGAGGATTCCATCTGAGATTCGGGGTATTTGGAGTTGTTTGATCTCCATCGGGGAGATCATCGAGCATAGTGTATCACCTTCCAAGAATAGGTGCGATGTTACTGGTAAAAACAGTCTGTGGGATAGATTGTTGGTGAACCAATTAGTGATGGTTCGAACCCTGAGTGGGGGGAGAACCGGGCACTTTTTTTTAGGAGATCAAAGGTTTGCTCAAGAGTGGTTAGAGAACTGGATATAGAGACATGCGGTGCGAATTCCCGAGACCAGGGTTATCGGTGGTCGAGGTGAGTTGCAGAGGGAGTTAATGCATGTTGTCCACGTTCAAGGAAGGATGAGTGTCTGCACGGCAGGTGGCCGTTGGTCAGAGGCCTTGTGGCAGATAAGAATTTTTCGAGGTGGATGGTTCATAGGGATACTTCGGTAGTTGGGAGATTTTGGTTCGATGAATGGACTATTTTATGCTCTTTGGAAAGGGTAAGAGATGATCAGGCAGCCAATTTCCGGGACGACATGCGTAATCTCGCTTGGTTTTGAGCAATAGAGGAAAGAGTTTCGGAGGGTCATTTTCGTGTTCCGAGCCGTTGGCGATTTCTCCGTGTTTCAGTTTGGGAAATGGAGTATTCCAGGGTTACAAGTGGCACGAGAGAAAGACTGGTTGCGAGGCTCCGAGGAAGCAATGCGGTATCTGAGTATGATGCCATGAGTATGAGATCAGTGGTAGAGTCAAGACACTGCGAGGCGTTGTGATGGTATTCCGGGGTATCCGAGTTTAATGTCCTAAAATCTCGGATTATTTTGAGTTTGAGTTTGAGATGACGAGTGGAGTATCAAGTGTCTATGGTTCCGGTGGGGGCCCTTCAGCCAATTGTCATCAAATGGATTTATTTGATAATGTGAATTGCAGCGAGAAAGAGAGGTGTTGTCACGACGATGGTCGTCCGAAGTAGTGATGCTTAGCCCGGATGGGTGTGTGTGTATCTATCTATGCTGGGCCGCAGAGCTTGAGTTAATGATCGTAGTATGGTGTCAACCTGAGGATGAGATTGTGAAGTGGTAAGAGTAGGTGTGGTGATGCTACGGGGAGCCGTAGTACTCACTATTCAGTGAGAGGGTGTGGTGATGCTACGGGGAGCCGTAGTACTCACTATTCAGTGAGAGGTTGCGGTGATGCTACGGGGAGCCGTAGTACTCACTATTCAGCGAGAGGTTGTAGTGATGCTACGGGGAGCCGTAGTACTCACTATTCAGTGAGGGGTGTGGTGATGCTACGGGGAGCCGTAGTACTCACTATTCAGTGGGAGGTCATTGTGATACTACGTGGAGCTATAGTACCCACTAGTCAGCGAGAGAATGTTGTGATGAAGTGCTCTCTGATCAGAGCTTGACGCAAAAGAGTTTTAGGCTTGGGTAGCCCTAATATTTGACTTATGGAAGCCTGGGGTCGAACCAGGGGGAGACTGGGGTCTCCATGTTTGTCGGAAGTCGTTATATTCTGAATTGAGTAGTGGTTTTTGTGGCCAAAAAGAAGTGGATCAGTGAGGTTCACATGGGTTGCGGGTCACGAGTCATGAGCTGAGTGGTTCGTTGGGGTGAGTGGTTCCAGCTCTGGGTTAGATCGAACTCCCGAGTTTGAGTTTGGCTCTGGTAGTGCGTTGAGTAGGCAGAATGAGATTCCGGATTCAGAGCTAAATTTCATTTGGAAAGGGGTATTGCTTCTATCTGGTGCCTTAGACCTGAGTGGGTCAATTCGTTGGTCTGAGAAAACCGCGAAATGCATGGAACTAATGAGTAGTAGACGACAGAGGTTGAGAGTGAAACGAATTCCGTATTCGCTTGAGGAAAAGCGAACTTCATGACTTGTGTGTCACACTGGGCCGAGATAGCTAGTGTGGGAAGGAAGTCAATGAGACATGTTGAGGTGTGCAATGGGTAACCTTTGGAGGTTCAACTGTGGAGTCAGAAGTTGACCTAGTGCTCAGTATCAAAAAGGGGTATGAAGAACGAAGCTGGGATTTGTGATTGTGATGTCTGAGGACACTTCTGAGCGAGCCTGGTTATTCTCTTGTGTCTGAAGGGCAGAGTGTTGAGGATTCTTTGTTCGGATGGGTTCTGATAGCAGTTTAGTGTATGATCCCTGGTGGGGTGTGGACCCTTCCGTTTTTGGAGCGTGATTTGGATCATTAGCATGATGATATGAGTGATACGGTAACCGATTGTTGGATTTGGTCTTGTGAGAATCAGAGGATCAGTGAGTTATCAGGGTTTGATATTCGAGGAGCGAATATCATGGTGATCGCTTGAGTAGGCGGTCTGGCGGCGGGTCAGGCCACTAGGGCTTCCGGATAGTCGGAAGGAGTATATTAGCGACGGAAGAGTTGGTTCAGTTCTGGTCTTGGGAGTTTTGTGTGGTTTCGGGTGTCCATAGAGAAAGATATCGGTGTAGTATGAGATCCTTTCGGTGGTGCCTTTTGGGTTGATGATTTCATTATGTGAGTGGTTAAGGAGTGATTTCGAGGGCGAAATCTAATTCAAGTGGGGGAGAATTGTAACATCCGGATTTTCAGAGGTATTATGGTGTAGGTTAATCTTGTGATTAAAGGAGGGACTCGACGAGTTGAGGGTCCAACTCGCTGAGTCGAGTCGGATTTCTCCCGTGGATTTAATGAGTGGACTCGACGAGTCCGAGGAGAGGGACTCGCCGAGTAGGCGCTGATTAGAGAAACCCTAATTTCCGGGGTTTGGGACCTATTTAAAGGCACTTATAGCCTCAATTGCGGCCACCCTTTCCCTGGAAGCAAACCCTAAAGGTCATTTGAGCTAGAAAGTGAGAGAGAAGCTATCTTGGGATTTTTATTGCATCATTTGAGAAGAAGAGAAGGAGATCAAGCAAGGAACAAGAGGGGGAAAGTTGGATCCAGTGATAGATCGTCCAGAGCTTCTGAGGAAGGTAAAAGTCTGCACCTTTCTCATTATTTGGTTAGATCTCATGTGTTTGGAGTTCTAGGGCTTTTACCACCTTTGGTTTGGGACTTTGAGTAAAATGTATTAGCTAGAAGCCTAGTCCTCAGATATGGACCTTGTAAGGTCCCAACTTTATTCATCCAAATGAGGGTTGTTGTGCTTAACACCTTAAGAAGGACTTGTTTTGGCATTTTGAGGCATTTGTGCCATGCATGAACGTAAAGGTCGAGACTTTATGTGCCTCTGGTGTCTTAAACGGCTAGATCTAGGGTTTGGAATGAGAGATCTGACTTTGGACGTCTGAATGAGGAATCAGACCGAGGGGACTCGTCGAGTCCATGAGTTGACTCAACGAGTCAGTGAGGGTTTGTCCCGATGAGCTTGAGCATGCGATCGCTCGACGAGTTGGGGGTCAACTCGACGAGCTGAGCTGGACTGTCACGAGATTTCTGAGGAAAGTAAGTGGAATCGACGAGTCGCAAGGGTGTACTCGGCGAGTCGGGTCAAACATGGACTGTTGACTCGAGTTTGACTTCTGTTGACTTTGGGGCTTTGATCAACATAAGTATTAGAGACCATGGAGGGGTAAAATGGTCTTTTATCCCCTTCAAAAAGTTAAAGAAAGGAAGAATAGCCTTCGGTCATTAGAGTTGTGATTAGAGTATCACTTAGAGATATTCATCCCTTGTGTTAGGTGGAGGCTAGTTCGAGATCCGGGAGCGGGGTCTTTACTTGCTGCTGGCCAGGTGAGTCTTCTCACTATACATTACCTAGAGTGGTATCTATATGTAGACCGGAGGGTCTTGTGTGCTATGTGTATGTATGAGATTATGTGCATTGTGATATATGTATGCTATGTGTTGTATAGACCGGACCGGAGGGTCCAACGATATAGACCGGACCGAAGGGTCCAACGAGCTATGACCGGACCAGAGGGTCCAACGAGCTACGGGACTGGAGGGTTCCGCTGAGACACATCGACCGGAGGGTCGCACTGTAGCCTCGAGTGGCGTATGTGTTGTATGTGGTATTTTGGGGAACTCACTAAGCTTCGTGCTTACCGGGTTATGTGTTATGTGTTTCAGGTTGTTCTCAGGAATCGCAGTAAGGCACCGGCTTGATTGTACACACCAGAGAAAGAGTTATGTTTTGAGGATCCTGGATTTTAATGGAGTTGTGTTTTGTAATTTGAATAAATGAGATTTCCATACAATTTGTTATGAAAAGTATGCGATTTTAAAATGAAAAATTTGTTTGAAAAATTACGGTGTTACACAAACCTTTTACCCGCACCAAGCGATGTATGCGAATAATTTATTTTGGTATTATTTCTATTCGGTAACATGCATGATTGGGCATCCAACTTTGGTACAAAGGTAATGAAAATGTATTCCCCTAAAAGTGAAATCTAATTTGCTTTGGAAAATGGTAACTTATAACTTAGAAACCTATTTTGATAGATTATTTTGGGTTTAAAACAAAAATATATGTTGTGTGAGTTGAAAAAAGTCGTATGACAATAAATTTTGTTTTTTAATTTGAAGACGCACATTTTTTATCTGTGATCAAAATTCCTTTTAAATTTTGAATATGAGTTATTAGTTTATGGTATTAAATCTTATATAACTATTATTTAGAGTATACTGTTACACCCAAAAACTCAAACCAATTTAAACTTTTTAAAACATTTCAAACCATTAAAAATCATTACAACTTTGTTTTCAAAATGTATAATATCAGAGTTTTCCCAGAAACATAGACAGAACACGAGAGCTGTACGATCACGCCTTCGCCTTTCTGCGATCCCCTGAGGTACCTGAAACAATAAACCGAAACTGTAAGCCCGAGAACTTAGTGAGTTCCCCCAAAATACTCATACCCGCAATAATACACATAGAATCATAACAGCATACTATGGGTCCAATCAACCATCGGGTTGGAATACCCCAGGCCCACAACCAACAGGTTCGATTGCCAACACACTATGGGTCCAATCAACCATCAGGTTGGAATACCCCAGGCCCACAACCAACAGGTTGGAATGCCCACATACTCTGAGTCCAATCATCCTCGGGATGGAATACTCACGGCCCACAACCTACAGGTTGGAATGCCCAGGTCTATTGGCCTTCGCACCAAGCAGATAAGCCTCAACCGCCAAACAAATATGTGCACATATAATAGATAATCACATAACAGTCTAAATAGACAATACTTGATCTAACGGATCTTACCACATAGCACATAACACCATCCTATCTACCAGGATGCCAATCTAATAGATCATACCCCATATCATATAATATTATCCTACCCTCTAGGATACCGATCTAACAGATCATACTAGCATAACATAACCATATAATAATCCAAAGGGCCGGCCTTGGTACCTTAAACCCTTGAGTATAGTGAGTAAAACTCACCTTGCAACTGTCGTTTGAAACTAGAAAGCTCAACTCCCGGATCACTAACACGAACTCCACCACCTATAGTTACCATAAAACCCTTTTTCATAAATCTCCAAATTACCAGAATACCCTCAGAAGTCAACTGGTCAACTCTTGGTCAAAGTCAAAGTCCACAGTTAAAGTCAACAGTCCATGTTGACTCGACTCGTCGAGTGCAGTTCACTGACTCGTCGAGTCCTTCCTGAACTCGAGAAGTCGTGAAATCCTTGATTGGCTCGTCGAGTTCCCCTTTAACTCATCAAGTTCATACGTGTCCAAGAATTGGGAGAAACCCTAGCCGACTCGCTGAGTCTTCGAACGACTCGCTGATTTCAAGGCAATCTTCAACGGACTCGCCGAGTTGTTCATCAACTCGTCGAGTTCATGCCCATCTTCATATGACTCGTCGAGTCGACCTTGCGACTCGTCGAGTCCCTTCAATCCTTCATCCATACAGATGCTTTTTAAGCCATGCTGAGGCTCCATATTGTAGATCCAGCTTCCCAAGGCATGTTTATCACGTAAAGTTGCAAACTTTACATGCATGCAAGGTGATAATGACCTAAAACAAGCTAAAGAAGGGGTTCTAGGCAAAAGAGCTTCACCAACATGCTAAAGACTGAGACTTTATGACGATAAGGGCCAAGATGAGCCTAGATCTGAAGTTGCAACTTCAGATCTTGGTTCATCACTCAAAATGCAACACCAAATGCCCAAAATGGTCCCAAAACTCAATATAGAAAGGGGGTTTAACTAGAAGAAGCTCAAGGTGATGACTTGATACCTCCAAATGGATGATAAACTAAGGTAGACTTCAGATCCCCAGCTGTTCCTTGTTCAAAACTTCTTGGTCTTCAAACCTTTCCTCACCAAATCCCCCTTCCAAGCTAAGAAGCACACCAATATAGAGAACAACACGAATTAGGGTTTCTGAATTCGAGGGGATCAGTAAGAGAGGCTAAGGGGGAATAAGTGATCCTTAAATAGGGTACAAACCCCCGAAATTTAGGGTTTCATCTGCCAGCTCCTACTTGTCGAGTCCCCTATTGGACTCGGCGAGTAGGTCACTAAAACACGCGGACCAACCCGCTGCTACTCGACGAGTCATAGCGCCAACTCGTCGAGTAGACTTTCAACGTGAAGTCTAAAAGGAAAAATATTAATAATACCTGACGGTTGGGATGTTACAATTCTCCCCCACTTGACTTAGACTTCGTCCTCGAAGTCAGCTGTAGCGAATAACTCCGGGTAATGCTCCCGCATCTCAGCCTCCGACTCCCATGTCCACTCGGATCCCCTTCGATGCTCCCATTATATCTTTACCAACGGAACCTCCTTGTTGCGCAGGACCTTCACTTTCCTTTCCAAAACGACAATCGGCCTCTCAATATAATTCAGGCGCTCATCAACCTGAATGTCATCCAGTGGCACCACTGCCTCCGGGTCCACAATGCACTTCCGCAACTGCGAAACGTGGAAAGTACTGTGGATCCGACTAAGCTCCTCCGGCAGCTCTAGTCTGTAAGCCACCTTGCCCACCCTGGCAATGATCCTGAACGGCCCAATATATCGGGGACCCCATTTTCGCCTCTTCCTGAAGCGGATCACACCCTTCCAGGGCGAGACCTTCAGGAGTACCATGTCACCGACCTGAAACTCTAACTCGGATCAACGTCGGTCAACGTAACTCTTCTGCCAACTCTGAGCGGTCTGCAGCCGCTGTCTAACCTGCTGAATCTTCTAGGTAGTCTGCAAGACCACCTCCGTCCGACCCATCACCATGTGACCAACCTCACCCAACAAACTGGGGTGCGACATCTCCCCCCATACAATAGCTCGAATGGCGGGGCGCCAATGCTGGAATGATAGTTGTTGTTGTAGGCGAACTCTGCAAGCGGTAGGTGGGAATCCCAGCTCCCACCAAAATCGATGATACACGCCCTCAACATATCCTCGAGGGTCTGAATGGTCCGCTCGCTCTGACCATCAGTCTGCGGATGGAAGGCTGTGCTAAAGTGCAACCGTGTGCCCAGCTCCTCGTGAAACTTCTGCCAGAAGCGGGAGGTAAACCGGACATCCCGATCAGAGACAATGGAAACGGGAACCCCATGGCGAGACACGATCTCGCGAACGTACACGTCGGCCAATTTCTCGGACTAATTGAATAAAAAAAGATATAATGACTAAATCGATTATGAGGTGAATATGTAAGGACTTTTTTGCAGTTTTCCCATATATATATATATATATATATATATATATATATATATATATATATAGGTTCCGTTGAGATTCAAAATAAGACAGAGATCTTGAGATTCAACCTCAACCACATAATTCACATATGCCGCTCTAACCTTCCGATGTACCGGGGTGGCGGGTCACTTATAATCATAAATGATTATGTAGCGCCACCTGTTCCTTTCACCTCCGCCACCACAACCGCAACTACCACCTTTGCCATCAGCCGACCCCACCACTGTCACTCCCGTCGCTTATACCACCCCCACCTCTTCCACCACCACCTCTTATACCCAACCATACAACCACTAATTTCATGCAAACATACACATAAGGATGCCATGGACTTCCTCCATGGTCTTCATCCGGAATGTCATGGACTACTCCCATGGTCTTATACATGTGGGCCATGGGCTCCCCCCAAGGTCTTAACCATTTGCCATGGGCTCCTCCCATGGTCTTTACATAAACACATAACACAACAAATCACACATTCACTACACATACAACTATTAAAGCATCATAATAAATATGGGTCGGCCTTGGTGCCTTCGACCCATTGGTATGGTGAGGAGACTCACCTCAGTTTACTGAACACAAAATCTGCTCGCCTAACAGTCTGATACCTCACACTGATGAATGGAACAATTAACCCTAAATTAGGATTATAACTCATCTTAGTCAAAGAGTCCAAAGACCTAAGCCTAAGCCCATTCATGATGGCCCAAAAGTCTTTCCTTTACTAATGGGCCTAGGACCCAAGATAAAAACTATTAATGGGCCATATGACCCAACAAGCCCAACCAATACAAGTATGACCCAAAACCGAATAACAATCCACCAACCCTAAATGGGACTAGGCCCAAAACAGAAAAAGGCCCAATAAGCTCATAAGTCCACACGAAGCCCAAACCCATCTGGGGTGCGTACGACCAGCGTACGACTCCAGTACGCTTAGCGTACTGAGCCTCTTGCCTGTATGCGCAACGTACACAAGGTTACGCCCGACGTACAAACAGAAGATGCACCAACAACCATTAAGTGCTTAATACTTGGGATTTCAACGTCCAATTTCATATCTGAGCTCATTAAGACGTCCTAAGGCATAAAGTTGGCAACTTTATGCCCTTGCATGCCATAAAGGACTCCAAAACTTCATTCTTCTCATAAAGACTTCATATAAGATCTCAAACTCATGCATGTCATCTAAACAACCTTCAAGATGGCACATTTATGCATCTAGCATTTTCAAAGAGCTTAGATATGACCATCCAAGTCTCTGGAGTTGTTCAACTCACAAGAGAAGGTCCAAAAACCAAAAAAGGACTCCATAACAATACTTTAGCTCAACTAACAAAAGAGATGACAAGGTCATGACTTTATACCTCCAGAAGTTCCTCAAGACGAACTTGATGCCGGATCTAGAAGCTCAATGACACCCAAGCCTTGATCACCACCTTCTCCCTCTTGAATGCTCTTTAAAATGGCCACCAAAACACTCTTTAAGCTCAATAATCACACTCACAAGAAAATCTGGGGTTAAGGGACGAAATGAGGCTATGGAGGCTGATTAGGGTTTGGTCCAAATGGTTAAAGGTTGCTTAAATAGGTCACAAGTCCGGAAATTAGGGTTTTGGCTATCTGCCACGTACGCCCCGCGTACGTGGTTCATCTCCACGATCCTTCCACCTCAGTACGCTAAGTGTACTCATAAGTACGCCCAGCATACGGAAGGGACTAATTTTTCAATAAAAATTCATTTCAAGGGAAAAAAGGGTAAAAACCTAGATTGGAGTGTTACAGAGTTGAGGATGTATATGATGGAGAGGGTGTTCAAGAAGAAATGCAAGGGTCAAGGATGAGGCAACCAAATTTGTCCAACAATTAGAGAACCAGTGAATGAGACTAAGAAATCTCTAAGACATTACCAAGTCTTACCTAGTGGACTAAATCAGTTTGAAGTAAGAGGAACTACAGATGCTTATGAGGTGGATCTTGAAGAAAGAACTTGCTCATGCAGGCTTTGGCAGCTTAATGGAATGGGTTGTGTCCATTCTGTTGCAGCTATTAGTTATATGAATAGGGATGTAGAGTCATATATAGACAAAAAGTTTAGTAGCATCACTTACATGAAGGCATACAAGTTTAGGTTAGCACCTATGAATGGAAGTAACATGTGGCCTGCAACTGATTATTGTTGGATAAGGTGTCTAAGTCCATAACTATTTCTGGTATGTACTTGAACCGGTTGGCATGGTCCATTTGGGTTGCATGGCATTGCAATACTAGGATAGACCAAATGAGAGAAAGGACACTTAAGGTTTATTAATATATTATAAGTTCTAATATATTAATAATATTATTTAATTAGTATTGATCAAGAATTAATTTGGAATTAATTAAGTGATCAAAAAGAGACTAATTAAATATATAGGGTTGATTGTGTAAATCATCCATTCTTGTATTGTGGGCTAATGATCCATGGTTTATATGAATTGGGCTAAAACCCATAAGGTGCTTCATGGATAGTCCATGGAGGTTATAAACCCATGAATCATGGAATATGAAAAGCCATGCACATTAGGGTTTACATGGAGTAACCCTACATGTGGCACACTATATAAGAAGCCCTATGGTAAGCAAAATCGGACACTAAGTGAAGAACTAGAGGGCAAGCCGATTTTGAGTGTTAAGTGAACTTCTCTCAAGGTTATTCCAAGTGTTGTGGTGTTGTGTGAGACATTTGAGGCATCACACTTGAGGTGCTAGGCTCACAAGGTTCTCAAGGAATCAAAGCAACAAGCAAGGTACGTTCTCTTACTAGTTTTTGTGATTCAAGTTCCCCATGCTATGCAAGATAGGTTAAGAACCTTGGAAATCAAATTTGTATGTATTTTAGTAAAACATAGATCCAAGGTTTCTAGGGTTGCATGTACACCTTAGGAGTGTTAGAATGCTCCAGGCCCTGAGGCTGCTAAATGGAAAGAGGCTATGGACAGCGAGATACAGTCCATGTATGACAATCAAGTTTGGAACTTGGTTGACAATGTACCAGGTCGAAAGACCGTCGGGTGCAAATGGATCTTCAGGAAGAAGACTGACATGGATGGTAATGTATACACTTATAAGGCGCGACTGGTTGCAAGGGCTTTTCTCAAACTCCAGGAGTTGATTATGATGAGACCTTTTCACCAGTAGCAAAGATTAAGTCTATTAGGGTTATGTTAGCCATTTCTGCATTTCATGATTATGAAATATGGCAAATGGATGTCAAAACCGCTTTCCTTAATGGAAAGTTGGCTGAAGATGTTTACATGAGTCAGCCAGAGGGTTTTGTCAGCGCAGAGTACCCTAATAAAGTGTGCAAGCTTGAGAAATCCATCTATAGATTGAAACAAGCACCTCGCAGATGGAATCTTTGTTTCGATGAGAAAGTCAATGAGTTTGGCTTTTTGAGGAGCGAAGATGAATCTTGTGTATATGTCAAGGCTAGTGGGAGTATAATCAGCTTTTTGGTATTGTATGTGGATGACATACTACTCATAGGAAATGACATCCCAACTCTGCAGGAAGTGAAGTCCTGGCTTGGGAAGTGTTTCGCTATGAAGGACCTTGGAGAAGCTGCCTATATCCTAGGGATAAGGATTTTGAGAGACAGGAGTAAGAGACTAACTGGACTTAGTCAGAGTACCTACTTGGATAAGGTGTTGAATAGGTTCAGCATGCAGAATTCCAAGAAAGGAGAGTTACCGATCCAGAGTAACACCAGACTGAGTAAGACTCAGAGCCCGAGTACAGAGGCTGAGATAGCTGAGATGAGTCGAGTACCGTATGCTTCCGATGTAGGCTCGATCATGTATGCTATCACTTGTACTCGTCCTGATGTGGCCTTTGCGTTGAGCATGGTCAGCAGATATCAGGGGAACCCTGGCAAGGCTCACTGGACTGCGGTAAAGAACATTCTCAAGTACCTGCGGAGGACTAAGGATTGGGTCCTTACCCTCGGTGGGAGTGATGACTTGAGAGTAGAAGGGTATAGTGATGCTAGCTTTCAGACTGATAGGGATAATTTCCGCTCTCAGTCAGGCTGGGTCTTTACCTTAAACGGAGGAGCAATTTCTTGGAAAAGTTCCAAGCAGGAAATAGTGGCTGATTCAACTTGCGAATCAGAGTATATAGCGGCAAGCGAAGCAGCAAAGGAGGCTATATGGCTAAAGAACTTCATTGGAGACCTTGGAGTTGTACCAGCTATAAAGGAGCCTATAGGGATTTTATGTGATAGTGAAAGTGCAGTTGCCTTAGCCAAGGAACCAAGGGATCACGGGAGATCCAGATACATCGACAGAAAATATCATTTCATCAGACATCGAATAGAAGAAGGACTCCTCGTGGCAAAGAGGGTATCATCGGATGAGAACCCAGCAGATCCCCTCACGAAGGGACTGGGTAGGGTTAAGCATCTCCAGCATGCAAGGCGCATAAGGATGAAGGATGATATTAGTTTTAGTAGTTAGATAGTTTTTTGAAATTTGTAAAGTGTAATTGACATTTGATGATGAATAAAAGTTGTTGTTTATTTATGAGTAAAGTGTTGCTATCTTTTGTCAATCGTTTACTATCATTTCATTTTGCATGTTTTGACTTCCAAAATAATTATGTTATGGTATATCATATTATTCAAACTCTCCACAGACGGTCGTATGTTGGAAGTAGATATGAATAAAGACTGTCATGAGTTCGCTTGTAGATGTCTAAGATGTTGGACATAGCAAGAGTTGCTACAAAACTCATGAGTGCTCATAAGTTCTGAGTATTGGATTCAACCCACGTTCACTTGTATCACTTCATGGAATTTATCTCGAGTGATCGTGAGACGGTAACATCATATAAGTCTTCAAACCTAGAGATATGAGTTGTTGACTATGAGTTGGTTATACATTGATTGTACGAAAACGCATTGGTAACTCGATGTTATAAAGTGTGCCTTTGTGTATAATTCAACAAGTAGTAGAACAAGCATATGAGTCGAAGTTTATCTGTTCCTTCTAGGATTAGAAGCGATATCTGGGCCCCCGATGATTTTGTGTTGACCCATGTACCGGGCCCCGTCAGAACTAAATTGATGTGTTCGATTAAGTTTTATGTCAAACAAATCGGAAATCCGGAAACACACTGCTGGACAATAAGTAAGACAGTGTTCCATGTATTTGTCCGGCTGATATCTAGAACAGAGAATTATATGATCACTTATCTTAAATGGCGTATCATCATCATCTCAGTTCCGCGAGACCTTGAAAGAGATACGATTGTTGATCGGTTCCTAAAGTCATACTTGCAGTTATAGTTATTAGACTTATCCAAGTGGGAGACTGTTGGATAAGGTGTCTAAGTCCATAACTATTTCTGGTATGTACTTGACCCGGTTGGCATGGTCCATTTGGGTTGCATGGCATTGCAATACTAGGATAGACCAAATGAGAGAAAGGACACTTAAGGTTTATTAATATATTATAAGTTCTAATATATTAATAATATTATTTAATTAGTATTGATCAAGAATTAATTTGGAATTAATTAAGTGATCAAAAGGAGACTAATTAAATATATGGGTTGATTGTGTAAATCATTCATTCTTATATATGTGGGCTTGTGATCCAAGATTCCTTATGTTGGACTAAGTCCATGGGGTGACCCATGGATACTCCATGGAGGTTAAAATCCATGGAGCATAAGGAATGGGTAAAGTTATGAGTTACATGGTGTAACCCTAATAGCCACCATATAAAAGAATCCCATGGCTCAAGAAATCGTGCACTAATGTGTGAGTGTGAGGGCTAGACGATTTCAAGGAGTGTTCAAGTTTCTCTCAAGTTATTCCAAGTGTATTTGGTGTTGTGTGAACCATTTGAGGTGTCACACTTGGGGCACTAGGCACTCAAGCTTCATGAAGACATTCTACATCAAAGAGGTATGTATTCTATCTTGTTATATTTATTATTTTGTATGCTAGATTAGGATAATACCTTGGATGTTCATAATTGTATGTATAATAGAGAAAACATAGATCCAAGGTATTTAGGGTTGCATGTACACTTAGGAGTGTTAGAATGCTCATAACCCAACAGTGGTATCAGAGCCTAGGCTTGTTTTCTTGTTATACTTGCAAAAGTAGCTGAAAAATCGAGTTGGATGCATATATTCGATTGTTTTGGCTGGAATTGGACTAGGAACATTACCCTAAGATGTTTTTGGACTTATAAACTTGTTTTTGATGTGGTAATGTTCATGCTAATCCAATTTCTAAGATAATTGTCATAATTTCAAGATTTGTATTAGTTTGTATGTTCATGCTAATTTCTTGAAGATTGATGATTTGAATTATCTTGTTCTTATGAGGTTCTTAGATTAATAGAAAAGTTGTGTGAAATAGTTGTTTTCAATCCATTTTAATCTAAGAGTTGATTCCAAAGTGTGTTTTTGTAACTTGTCCTCAAGTTATATGAAAAGTCACATTTAAGAATCATAAAACTCATAAAAGTTGGCAAAGGTTACAAAATGAAGAGTCTAGTTCTAATTAAATGGTTTTATGACTCCATAACTTGTCCTCAAGTTATGGAGGTTCAAGAGTCTCTTCATTAAATTAAAAAAAAGTGTAACCTTAATTAGTTCCATAAGTTACAATAAAAAAGTTATTTTTTTTATTAATTAGTTTAAAGTCTTCCATAACTTGTCCTCAAGTTATGGAACTTGAAGAGTTTTTTTTTTTTTTTAATTAGAACTACTTTAAACTCATAAGTTATGGAATTAATTAGTTTTGAATAGTTTCAAAACTTGCCCTCAAGTTTTGGAATTTGAAAAGTTTTCACTTATGAATACTTTAATTCCAAGTTAGCCCTTAGAATTTTAAAAGTTAAAATTCAACCCTTATACTTTATAATATTATAAGTTAATAATATTTATATATATGTATAAGAGTAAAGTCAGTCTTACCGTTAGTAGGCCTCATTCACGAAGCCGGTCTATAAGGGGGGTATAAGGTTACTGCCTATAAAATGGCAGTTTAATGGGTGTCCACTCTCACCCACCGCTTCCTTGACTGGTGGAGGGTCGTTAGCCGAACGGGTAGGACAAGGACTATAATTCTCCTTTCATTAAAAGTATTAATGATAAATACTAAGTAACTAAACTCTTATTAATACCCAATCTTAGTTACTTAGGAAAATGTGAATTTGGTGCTAACCCATGAAATTACACTTTGCACTGTGCTTAAGTCGTTAGTGGAGCGTGTGTGGTTAACCGGCACACTAACCTGGACTTAACAAGGTAGGCAAAGGGTAACTTAATATTTATCATAGTATCGGTGGAGCGTGTGTGGTTAACCAGCACACTGATTAAGGGGTAAATATTAAGGGTACCAAGTATATTTGCATGGTTATTCACACCTTGTTTTGTGATCCTCGGCATCCCAGTCACAAAACCTGAAGGGCACACTCGAGATTGAAACATGCCTTTGAACAGTTCAATGAATCTCAAAGATCTAGGACTTTCAAATCCAATTAAAACCTAATAAATTATTTCGTTTTTCATGGTGGAAATTGGTGAATCGTCATTCACCTACCTTCAAATATTTTATAGCTTGGATTACGGCATCCCTCTTCTAAGTTATAAAATAGTTTGTTGGGTCCTACCTTCAAATATTAGGGTTACGATTAATGAAAATGTGTACGCTCCCAGCTCAAAATAACAAATACGGTGTAAGTAAACAAAAGGAATATTCACCAAAGAGTTTTTGCAGTTCCAAAACCTGCGAGCTACATTATCGTCGGTCCAGGCAGTCCTTTCCACGCTTATTGCGTCTTGACAATCGCAAGGTGGACAGGGTTCATCATCACGAAGGTTTCCGACACGCAAGAGGTTGATCGATCGACTGGAGGAGGCAGACATTGCTCTGATTATATCGATTGAGTGTAGAGTATCAAGAGGGAGACACTGACCTAATTTGGGGCAACAATGTAACGTTGATGGTTCAATATAATGAAGGTTTACATGTTATAAGATGACATGACCAAATGGTTGTCCACATAAGCCAATACACGTCAGCAGTGACCCCTAAACCGATGACATTTTCTCCCATTCCTATAATTAACCGGTATTTACTAACATTAAAGATCAATTGAGCACAAAAAAAACTTTAGTGACTAAATATGCAAATTGACCAAACATTGATATGCTACTGTATCAAAAACCCTAAAAAAACACTGTTACTCAAATTGAGAAAAAAATGAGAACATAAACACTCCCCCTAATGGCTATTTAAAGATGGGATTCCTTGACAAACTTACAAGTTACAATTAGAAATACTAGACATAATTCTTTGTCTACGGGTCATGTTTATACACAGGCAAATACAATAATCAACCTCAGTCTGGATGGATACACATACAAATTCACAACATAATACAGCCATTTAAACTAGATTTTTAAGAGAAAAAAAAACAACTTGATTGATTTCATATATCCATTGTACAACCGACATCAAATGTTTGCAACACCAGAAATCACAGCAATTGTTCCAATAATAGCCTGCAACAGGAAAGGAAAGGTTACTAAAATAATGATCTAATCTATTTAAATAAAACAATTTAGGAGGTTGCTTTTAATTAATAATTAATAAAATTGTATAAATCTTACAGCAATTACGCATGCAACATATCCTGGTTTCTCGCGTTCATCATATCCAGCACACAATAAAATGAATGCTCCGACATACCAGGGGATCATTGCAAAGAAGAAACCAGCAATGAACCTTCAGGGGAAAAAATACACCATACTATGATTCAGACATACAAATATACAATTTAAAATAAAAACATTTCAAATACATAAAATAAAATTATAAATATTTGATCAGATATTCATATGTGAAGTATTTAAGTTTGAGGTACTTAGGTGGAACAAATTAAACTTTTTGATGAGTTGGTTTTTCCAACTTTTAAACCCAAAACGTTAGCAAAAGTTAAGTTTAGTGGTTATTAGTTGATAACATGACCAACAAGAGCCACTATGTACTAACTAACTTTAAAAAGGCTAAACAAAAAGGCCCTATCACATATAAAAAGAAAAAGTAAGAATTGCCTTTGAAGCAATAGTCAAGAAAAAGCTTCATACTTGCATTCTTACACACTAAAAACAAAGTACATATTGGGATTGTGGGATTGTGGTCAGATGGGGTTGCCCTATCTTACAAATAGTAAACTTTTATCAAATCCCTTAAAAGCCACCAATAAATTAATTTAAAAGTAAAACCTATGTTTAGTCCCTTTTTTTATTTTATAACATGTTATAGGAGAAATTTTGCAACTTACAATAACCATCCAATACCAATACCACAGCAAGGAAGGCGACCTTCTCTCACAGTTACAGGTCTTCCTTCAGCAACTTCATAACCTGGAACATCATATAGAATGTTAAAACAAAGTTAACATAACTTATCATCCAAATCAACTGAGCTTTTCAGCAAATGATGAACATGATGATATCTGTCAACAACACCCCTGCTTTTAAACTCAAAAAAGGGAGGGTCAGACATCAATATATACTTAGGGTTGAACTAGATGTGATGATTATAACTCCCCCAAGATGGTAGACTGATCAGTAATATCTAAATCAATTTTATAAAGGGCTCACAATTTTAACTCACAAGAGACATTAGATCAGAGATGTGTTGCACAATGAATAATCAATATATAAGTAGAGCATCAGAAAGGGGCTCAAAATTGGAATCAATTCCCATTCAATAGGCCAATTAGACAGCAAACGTACATTTCATACAATTTCACCAGAAAACAGTTAT
This sequence comes from Lactuca virosa, assembly GCF_052849685.1. Classification (NCBI taxonomy): domain Eukaryota; kingdom Viridiplantae; phylum Streptophyta; class Magnoliopsida; order Asterales; family Asteraceae; genus Lactuca; species Lactuca virosa. The sequence continues at coordinate 348,503,328 of NC_136430.1, read as the reverse complement.
TTACACCAGCTGGATTCACAAGAATTATCTAATAGTTTGTGAATAATTCATAGTTCACTACAATGCTTCATAACTGAATCCAAGAATTTAGTAGCCTAGCTCTTTGATATTCAATGTAAAAGTCCGAACATCCACATTGCGTTTTGCGAGATACTGGAGCTAATTCGGTTTTATTTGTAACTAGTTTGACTTGATCAAGTAAACAAGAGATTGCGAATTTTCAGGTAAAAGGTAAGAAACAACCGTATCGATGAGGTATTTGACTTTGATCTATAAGGGGGTTTTACATATTCGTACCTGGGACAGCCTGGTAGCCATGAACATAAGGGTTGACCGAAGGCCCACCTGATGATCCGGGAGGCGGAACAGGCTGAGGGAAGCCGATTACCGGTGGAGGAGGAGGATAGTTTTGAACGCCCTGGAAAGTACCGTACTCATGAGGCGGCGGCGGTTGTTGCTGATCCTGGTGATGCTGGTAGTACTGCTGATTGCCATCTTTTCCAGGTTCACTCATGCTTTATCTTGGAGACGGAATCGAAGGAAGGAACAAAGTCAACAAACACAAAGTTTTCTAGGGTTCTAGATTAGATCTTTGGATCACAAGGAAATGGATTGTAAATTGTAATGGTGTTCGATACAGCAAATTCTTGTATGGCGTTGGTTGATAGGACCTGGACACGTGGACATAAACTAATAGTACCACCGAGCAATCACATAAAATTAGAATCGTGCCAAAATGGACGTTTTGTCCCTATTTTCAAAAATTAACTCGGACCGTCTCTTGTATTGTTAAAAGTTGCACAGTACATCCCTCGTCAGTTTAAATTTACACGTTTCATCCCTTTTGATACATAAAAAGACTATAATACCCTTTTTCTTTTCTTTTCATTTATTTTGAACATTTTTAATTATTAAAATTATTTTAATTATTTGCCCTGATTATTTTTAATTACTAAAAATTATTTTAGTTATTTTTCTATTTTGTGGAATAAGAACTGACCACCACCACCACCGGTAATCTACGCCACCACCAGAAAATGGAGCACCACCACCACTTCTCACCGGAAAATGTAGCACCACCGCTACCCCTCACTTCACCCAACCCACTTATTCGTTAAGGTTAACATGTTTCACTAAAAATAACTACAAAACACCACCTCATTCACCAAACCAACAACATATACTCAACCCACCATCGAACCAGGCACATTTACTGTTAACACCACCACCATCGTTGGTTTGGGGAGCAGGGGTTTCACAGCTGGGCATGCCGCTTTGAAAGCCGCTGCGTGCAAAGTGGTAAAGCACGAGAATGCATGTATAGAAAATCAACATGTGTTTATACATTTTACATTCGATACATTTGGTTTTCTCGCACCAGAGGCGGTGGAGCTCCTCAATAGAGTCCAACGGGTCATGCATTAATGTCATATCTCCTAGATCCACAAATGTAGTTTTCAAAGAATTGGTTTTGCCATCCAAAAAGGACTAGCGGCGCAGCTTATTGCCCGTTTGCCTTCAATCGATATGTATTGAACATTTTATATTGGAATGCAAAACCTGCAAAACAGGAAAGAATAACAGGGTAAATTAGGAAGTAGGTAAATTAGGAAGTAAGATTCAAGGAGATGGAAAATTTGATTTGATACAAAACTGATTGAAAGAAAACGATTTAGGGTTCTTAAATTGAAAGCAAACTTGATTCACTGAACCTGCAAATGTGATTCATTACAGAGGGAGATGACAAGAGGGGGTTGTAAGTCTGCACTTCGTTCGATCGGTGAACCACCATCGCCAACTGTGAGTCGCTATCTTCACCGGCGCGCTGTCATCGTCACATCATCTAGAGTTCGCATCATTGTGTTATCGCAGAGGAGGACTGTCAATGGAGACGATTTGGGTTCGATCCGAACTACTTCTCCGATCTCAATGTCCCTCTTATCCGATCTTGCGTGATGGACTTGTACCTGGTTCGATGACCTGATTTCGATGAGGACAGAATGAAAAGGGGAAATGGAAGAGGGAGGGTGGGTTGACTTGTGGTGGGTAATGATTTGATAGCATCGCTGGAGTGGCCGAAGAGGCGGAGATGTCCTGAAGTTGTCGAAGTCGGCGATGATACTGGTGGAGGTGGAGATGACTGAAGAAGAAATGGTGGAAGAGGACGGCGTGCTTCGGGTTTAAGGATCTTTATTTAATATCTTTGATAAAAGGAAATAAATAATTATTTTCATAATAAACAAATCAATAAATTATTAGTAAATAAAAAATCAATCAAAAAGAAATAAATAAGGGTAAAATTGTCTTTTTATATCTCGAGGGATGAAGCGCATAAGTTTTAAAGTAACGAGGGACAGTCCGAGTTAATTTTTGAAAATAGGGACTGGACGTGTATTTTGGCACCTGCACGAGGGACGATTCGTGTAATTTACTCTAACATTTTCTCCATTTGTACTCTATACTCTATCTATTATTATACATATTTGAACAAATCAATGAAATAGTCCTTATGATTTACCAAATTTTCACATTTGGTCTTTATTTTTTATTTTTTCATTCAAACCGTCTTCGTGTTTTGATTTTGAAGCGGTGTAAGTCCATGTCTAATAGGAAATGACTAAAATTATTACACTATGAAGGTTTTACGTTTTTTTGAAAACCCTAGTTCGCCAAAGGTTTGACGGGGTTCAGGTTCGACATCACCGGAGAAAGAAATAGAGAGAGATTACAGCAATGGCTACTCTAATCTAGTACCTAGTATCGTCGTCATTGTCGTTTTCATTTTGGTGGATGATGGTGGTTGTGTAGAGAGACATATATGGTTGTGTTAGTGATTTTAGTGTCACCATGCCATTTTATGTAACTGGAACTAACATGTGAGCTAAGGGGTTTCATAATTTGTACTCTAATATATGTACAGGTTTGTGCAGAGTGCACGCATGTATAAGATCGAATTAGAAGCCGGTTTAACGATAAGTCGGGGGTCCGGGGGCAGCACCCCTGGGTCCGGGGTTTCCAAAGGGGCGGCGCCCCTTTGGCGAGGTCTAGGGGCAGCGCCCCTAGCGGGGTCCGAGGGGCAGAGCCCTTGGCTGGGAACATAGTGAGAAAAATGAATTCTTAAGGGTGTTTATGGTAAAACTGATGAAATTCGTCAGTTTTGGAAACCCTAAATCCTCATTAAATTTCGAATTTCCTGGCTTGCTTCCAAAGCAACCCATGACGACCAACCCTAATAGAAACCCTAATCTCGTTTATTATATTAACGACTTTTCTCTTTGAGAAGACACACGAAATTCTTAAGCTCTCGTTTTTCATCAAACTATCATAGATTCCTTCTAGCAATTTGGCTTACGACTTCTGTGCCTAGAATCGTAAGTGTCCTCTTTGATTATCCTAGGCTGAATTTCTTGCAACCCAGTCATAGGGTAGAAATATCAGTTTGGAAAATGTTCACAAGATCCAAGTGGTATCCAGATCTCCACTACAAACCCTACTTTTTCTAACAGGTTGTAGCACAGGGAGAATAAGGTGTAGTGGTGGTGGGGAGAAAAAAGAACAGAGCACCGGTTTGTGGTGGGGGTTTGTTGTCGAAGAAGTGGGAAAATGAGGGCGATGATGGTGGCAAATGGTGGAGGTGGAGTTGGAGGAGATGTAAGGTTTTATGATGTTGGGGTTGAGAAAGAGAGAGAGAGAGAGAGAGAGAGAGAGAGAGAGAGAGAGATAGATAGATCCCACACACAAGCCTTCTACCTCCAGTTAATCTCTTCTCTCACCCTTCAACCCGTCGACACCTTTTTTTCCAACATCCTTGGCGGGTGCCAAATTACCACCACCAGCATCTGTTGATCCCACCACCAATGTACACCGCTTATGCCACCCCTTCTATGTAAGGTAGCTTAGCAACAGGTTGTCCTTTAAACCCTTTTACCCTAATCTGAAAAATGATTTCTTAGAGATGGGTTTTCTAAACACTCATAACCGACTCTCACCTCCAGTGAAGCCACCTTCTGGTCCTGTCATCCTCTACCTTGCCAGAAAAGACTGCAGTCAGCTCACCCACCACTCTACTCTCTTCCTTCTCTATTACATACGACCAATCTAAGTAAGTTGGACGAACGATGCTGGAAGTAATTCACACGAATCCGACCACAGATCCAAACACCAAAACACCACCTGAAGCGCCACCTAAAGCTTGTTCGATTTGATTACCTACAAGATTGACCACCTGAAGGTTCATTCGATCTACAAATTGTTCGATCTATAAATTGTTTACTGGCTATGGAGGCTAGGGTCGACTCGTAGATGGATGTTCGTTTGTTTGTATATTGATTTGCCTAGGTTTGTCTTTATTTAATCGATTTTCATATGGGATTGTATTTGGGATTTTCGCATCTGGATTGTATCTGTGTTATTCACCCAGAGGGATTGAAAGACCCACACTTTCGTATTTCTGAAAGACCCAAACTTTCATACTTGACAATTGTTACTCCAAAACATGCTACTTGCATATTCATAAAAACAATATTTTACATTGATAACTTGTTTACATAAGACTGGATACAAACCGACTATTACAAATTTTTATATGTTACATAGCTTCCCAGGATACTATAAGTTATACATACATGAGTACAAAATACAATAGTTTCAAACTATTCAAAATCTTCCAACAGTATACGATTATACTAGTTACTTATCTCCTGCAATTTGTTAAACATTGAAAGGGCTAAGCGGTGACGCTTAGTGAGTTCAACAATAGATACAATATAACGTTATGCCATATATATACTTCAATATGGCAGAAGCAAAGAGGAACAAGAAACAACAAAGGCATATGTGAATCATGTAACAAACTTTCCATATCAATCAATGATTTGATACAAAGATATACGATCAATAAAGCTACGACCCAAATGGCACAGAAGACATTCACTTTCTGATTTAAACATTTTGGTAGATTTCAGGCTGAAAGCCCTGTCTAACCTTCTACCAATACCATAGAATAGAAGTCATTCTCTTACGAGACATGCTCTACATGGTCAGAGGCTACATACCAGTACCACCATGAATCTAAGTCCTTTCACTGATCACATGGTCAAATGTATAACTTTGATATCATAAATAGCGGAAATAATAACAACGGAAAAGCACATAGCACATATAACACATAACATACAATTGTTCCTATATATTGAACTCACCGTGAAATAACCGGGGGTTAAAATAGTAATTTGGGCAGCACTTCGTTACTATAATTGACTTTCTTCAATGAAAACCGGGAGTTTTCTTAAAAACCTGGCCCTGCGAGGGTTGAGCTTCAAACCGAAAAGATAAATTTATCGGGCTTCTCGGGCACTTCGGGGCGTGTTTCGGGTGTTGGAAATGATTACGGGGCTTCGGGGGAAGTCGAAATAGTGAAAATATGAGTTTAGGGGTGAAAAATGCCAAATTTCTAAATCTAGCCGGGAGATCTCGCAACTCCTATTTATAGGGGAGAGCCTCGAATCCGAAGCAATGAGAAGCAAGCACGTGGCTCGCATGCGAGGCTCCAGGTGGCTCGCTTCGCAGGTCAACACAGGGAGGGCACGCGTCGGCTTCTTATTGGACCGAGGCCTCGGGTGCGAGGGTTGCGACATGCGTCGACAGATGGCTTCGGATGACGCATCAGATCGGACACGGGGCGAGATCAGACGTGAGGTGACGTGGGCGAACTTATCCATGCAAAATTTCTCAGAAGTTGTGCCCCAAACTTCTAAAATCCATAACTTTCGCATACGGGCTCCGTTTTTGACGTTCTTTATATGCACGCGTAGGCGGGAATATACTCTACAACTTTCGTTTAGACTTCGTCGGTTAATTTTGATTTTATTTTTAATATTATTATTTTTAACAGACCTGGACAAGAAAATCCGTTAAAAATTCATAACTTCTTCATCCGATGTCCGTTTTCGTCTGTCTTTTTACCGTTGTACTACTATTTACGAGACCTTCGATTCTCGTTCAGGTTGTGTCGGCTAAAAATCACTCGATCTTTATTTCGAGTTTTTAGCTGTCTACTGCTATTCCGAAACTTAGAAAAATCATAATTTCCTCATACGAAGTCAGATTTGGACGTTCTTTTTATGAAAATTCTCGGTTTAACAAATACTACGATTTTAATTTAGATCACTAAGGCTAAAAAGTAGTTTATCAAAAACTCACTTTTTACGTCATTCGGTGACGTGCCGGTTTTGTCGCGGATCTTCGATTGGTCATAACTTCTTCGTTATTACTCGGATTTCGATGAGATTTTCGCCTAAATGCTTCTAATGAAATTATCTACAACTTTGAATAATAAAATTTTACTTATTTCAAATTTTATATTTTCGTTAAATTTCGATATTTTAACTTTTAATTGGAATCTCATAAGACTTCCAATATTTTCCGAGTGATTCTAAACATAGTTTTACTTCATTTTTAGTAAAAATTATCTGTTAGAACTCAATACTCAATATCACATAATATTTCATAATATTATTCATTTTTAAAATTAACAAAACACGATTTCAAAACGTGTATGTTACAGGGATTTTGGTGTTTGGATTTGAGTTTGAGCTGCAAATTTGATTTTGGATTTAGATTTGAGTAGCAGGTTCGATTTAAATTTCATGTTTGATTTTGGATTTGAATTTGAGTTGCAGATTGGATTTTGTTTTGGATTTGTATTGCACGTTCGATTTTAGATGTATTTCAGATTTATGGTTGAATATTAGGCAGTTTGTGTTGAGTTTATGGTGTATCGGATATGTGGCTGAAGATGGTGACCAGAGCCGGTGTCGGAAAACTGGGTAGTTTCGTCCATTTGGGAGAAGGGAAGAAGTTTAAGGTAGGGTGGGCAAACAATAATTAATAATTTATTTTATTTAATAATTATTGAAATAATAAAAAAAGAATTAAGAAAATAAAAATATATCATTAAGGGCAAAATAGTCTTTTTACGTCTGGTAGTGTAACGCCCGTGTTTCTAGGCTAGACATTAATATTGACATAATGGTCTAGGTTAACCTTTGTAACTCATTTAGAAGAAATGAAAAGGAATTATGTGAATTTTATGTGAATTATGTGTTTTATGCTTAATTATTAGGGTTTAATTAATTAAGAATAAAAATGAGCGTCAAAATTAAATATTAGATAAAGCTGATATCTATTAAGAAACTTGTAGTGGGCGTGACAAGGATTACGGATATATAAAGAATGCCGAAATCCGAGTTATAACGAAGAAGTTATGACCTGTCGAAGTTTCGCGACAAAACCGGCACGGGGCCGAATGTCGTAAAAAGTGAGTTTTTGATAAACTACTTTTTAGCCTTAGTAATCTAAATGAAACTTGTAGTATTCGTTAAACCGAGAAGTTCGATAAAAAGAACGCCCAAATCTGACTTCGTATGAGGAAGTTATGATTTTTCGAAGTTTCAGCGTAGCAGTAGACAGCTAAAAACTCGAATTTTAGATCGAGTGATTTTTTTGCCGACACAACCTAAACGAGAATCGAAGGTCTCGTCATTAGTAGCTCAACGGTAAAAAGTCTGACGAAAACAGACGTCGGATGAAGAAGTTATGAATTTTTAACGGATTTCCTGTCCCGGTCTGTTAAAAATAATAATATAAAAATTAAAGTCAAAATTAGCCGACGAAGTCTAAACGAAAGTTGTAGAGCGTAATTTTACCTACGCGTGCATATAAAGAACGTCAAAAACGGAGCTCGTATGCGAAAGTTATGGATTTTAGAAATTTTTGCACAAAAATCGAGAAAATTCGTATAGTCACGTTTTTGCCACGTCACCTTCGCTTAGAGCATGCCACGTGTCCGAGAATTGCTGAGTCATCCGGAGCTGTGGCGCATCCGAGGAGCGACGCGTGTGCAGCCTAGTTCGAACCTCGCAAAGCCTGCCGCGTGTCCGATCTTCGCACCAGCTGTCACCCTTTCCTCCTGCTTCGGACCCGACCCTCGGACCCAGGTTTCAGTCCACTAAGAAGACGCCAACGAGGCCCTCGCATGCGCAGGCCACGTGCGAAGCCATCTGCCCTCTTCGGATCTGCTGACGCGTGGAGGCTTCTCAGCCCTTGGATCAGTAGCTTCGGACACTATAAATAGGAGGGTGCGAACCCTCCCGGCTAAAGTTGGAAAATTGGCAATTTTGACCCCTTTTTCAATATTTTGGTTATTTTGACCACCCCCGATGCCCCGAGATCAATTCCAACGCCCGGAACACGTCCCGGGGTGCCCGAGAAGCCCGGGAAATTTATTTTTTCGGTTTCGAAGCCCGACCCTCGCAGAGCCCGGTTTCTCAATAAAACTCCCAGTTTTATTAGAAACGATCGTTTTAGGAAACGAATTGCTGCCCGATTTTCGTTAAATCAGGTGAGTGTGTAGTCACTTTCACCTTACACATAGATATGAAGTATTTACCTTAAAATACGTGCTATGTAAAAATATATTAATTGTTTATTTGAGGTGACTGTTGAATTGATGTTTTATACAAGTTTTAAACTGTATATATATTTTTATCTACAAATATGTTGGGTAAAACATGGGTAGATGAATTAGATGATGTGTGATAAAATAAAAGTGATGAGAGGTATCGATATTTAAGATGATCTAGTCATCTAGCAGAGTATAGACAACGGCCACAAACTATTTTAGATAGTCCAGTGGAACGTTAGTAGACTTGTAATCGGTACGTATGTTGGAACTATATGTTCATAAAGTGTTCTTGAACTATATGTTCATTAGGTGTTTTTGAACTATGTGTTCATCCATTAGTTCTTCCTTTTGACACTATTACGTGTCGGGGTACGGGAGCGTACGGGAGTACTTTATCAGTATTTTCCCTATACTTTTATTTGGAAGAGCTTTGGAGTTTTTGTTCTTTTATGAAGTGATTGGACAAGCTTCATGAGTTAGTGATATAGATCATGAGTTAAATAGTGGGTGTGTGATGAAAGGTGAGTTGGATAGATGAGATGATCAGTGATATAGATCATGAGTTGAGAGTGAGTGGTGAAATATGGGAAAAGCTTTTACCCAGATGTTGGCGTGAGTGGTGCAATATGAGAAAAGCCCTTACCCAACGTTGACCCCCGTCATTCAGCAGAGTAGGGATGACAACCATGGACTGTTCTAGACGGTCTGCGGAACACTAGCAGGCTCGCAACCTGTAGGTGTTAATGGACTTAAGTGTTCATTCGTTGTATTCTAAAACCCCCGTCATTCAGCAGAGTATGGATGACAACCATGGACTGTTTTGATGGTCTGTGGAACACTAGCAGGCTCGTAACCTGTAGGTGTTAATGGACTTAAGTGTTCGTTCGATGTACTCTATTCCCCTCATGAGTGCCTTTAGGGCATGTAAGGCTGGGGAAACCCCTTAAGTATGTTCATCAGCTGTATGGAAAACCCATTGACATGTATTGCGGGGAAAACTCTCGTGGGAAATACCGTCGATGAATAAGAGCTATGGACTAGCACATGGCGACGATGTGACTTCGTGCCTATTTGACATAAATTGCTGAAGGAAAGCAATGTTGTCACCTTGTTGGTTGTTTTATGTTAGGATGTCTTGTTTGACATAACTTGCTGAGGGAAAGCAATGTTGTCACCCCGATGTTTGTTTTATTTGACATAACTTGCTGAGGAACCCCCAAAGCAATGTTGTCACCCCTAGTGATAATCCTTAGGCTAGGTCCCTTATGATAGTTGTTTTAGGGACGTAAAGTGAGGATAATGGGAATGGGTAATTAGGGTTATTTTGGTTGATGAAATTAATAAATTTATTGTTGATTGAGAACTTAATACGTTTATTATTTATTGTGGGTTGAAAACCCTATATGCTCACCAGGCTCCCAAGCCTGACCCACTCAGTTTATTTGTATCACAGGTATCGATACGAAGTTGCTTTACACCGAGAGATTAAAAGAGAAGTAGGTCACTAGTGTAAACGAATGTAAGTTTTGTTTATGTTTATGTTTTTGTATTGACAATGACATCCCAATGGTTTAAGTGAATAAAATACATTTCTTCGGAAATGATTTGATAACATATTTATCATGTTTTTCTGGGAACAAATTCCGCAACACTTTTAATCAAATGATTACTCTGAAATTATTTTAAAAAGCATAAACGAAATCGTTTTTTTCTGGCCGTGAAATTAGGGATGTCACAGTTGGTATCAGAGCATTAGTTTAAGCGAACTAAGAAATTGTAGGATTTCTAGACTTAAACTTAGAATGCTAAGCGATGATTGTGAGTTGAGTGTGTCTATTATATTTTAGGTAGTACACCTAAATTGACACGAGCACTAGTTTATTTTAGGAAGGACGCCTAAAATGCTTTTATGTGCTAAATGTTTTGTGTTATAGCTATAATGATGCTATTATTTGTTCGGATCTATGGTCTGTTGCCGACCGGATCTGGAAACCTTATGTGTGTAGGATTCTAAGCGTATGATTACGAGATTAGAACTAACATGTAAACGTTTCGAAGTGATAAGGAGATTTATACGTTTATCGTAAATAAAGCTTTCCTATCTTAAATTCTCGCCTGGTACACCGAACGTCTGCTTGGGTGTACAAAACGTTATGATAAAGACTCGTAGAGAATTGAATAGATGGAGGAAATGAAAAGCTTATGATAGTGAATGATACCTATCAAAAGATATCATAAGAGTGGTATCTTGCCTTTAGAATATGTCTAATAAAATAACGGAACGTTTAGAGGGGTACGGTACGTCTGAAGTACACCTCCGATTGGCAGGATGATGAATGGTTGGTGAATCTCTTGAAGTTGTTCCATCGTTTGGAATTTCCATCACCAACCAAGTTGAAGTAGAATTGATTACTGAAGATACGCATGGAAGAAGTCCTAGTAGAGTCTAGGGAAATTCTATGATTAATTGGACACATTTGTATGTGTTAAATTGTTTTGTGATTTTAGGACTTGGGGACTGCGAGACAGTACTTGGGACGAGTATGAGTAGGTGTGAATAGTAGTAGAGATCTATACTACTGGAAGCACAGGACTCACACTTGGATAAGGGAAAGTCACAAGGTTACCAAGGAACTCGTAATTGATTCCGTCTTATTCTAGTCTGTCGTTACCATCGTTTCGGTAATGACTAAGAAGATGATTGTTATTCCGACCCTAGTGGTCATATCAAATTAAGTCCGACTACGATGAGTTTGTTACGTGGTTCAGAAAACCAAGTTCGATGTAGCAGTTGACTTAAAGCCGAATTGAAGTAAAGGCTGATCAAAGCGATCAATAGAAGTATCGCGTTCGTTGTTAAAGAAGTTGGGTTAGGTTGTGTTCTGACCCAAAGGGATAAAGTGATAGCGTAGGCATTGAGGCAATTGAAGGAGTATGAAAAGAACTACCCCACTCATGATTTGGAGTTGGCAGTGGTAGTATTCGCCTTAAAGATAGGGAGGCACTATCTTTATGGTACTAAATGCAAACTTTTCACTGATTATAAGAGTCTTCAATATCTCTTTAATCAGAAGGAATTGAACATGAGGCAACGGCGCTGGCTAGAGTTACTCAAGGACTACGACTGTGAGATACTTTACCACCCTGGTAAAGCAAATGTTGTTGTTAATGCTCTCAGTCGGAAGGTGAATCTTGAAAAGAAAAGGCCAAGAGTGTTGAGAATTGAAGTTGTCTCTACAATCGTGGGAAGTATAAAAGAAAGCTCAAGAGGAAGCTTTAGAGAAAAATGACTGAAAGGAGGAACGTTTGGGATAAAACGTTGGTGTTTGATACAAACGGTCAAGGACTAAAGGTATTCAAAGGTAGGATTTGAATACCTAGGATGGGAGGAATAAGAGGTCTTTTGATGGAAGAAGCTCACAAAACCATGTACTCGATTCATCCCGGCAGTGCGAAAATGTATAGGGATCTAAAACCCTATTACTGGTGGCCGATGGTGAAGCTCGATGTTGCTAAGTATGTGGCTGAGTGTGTAACTTGTGCTAGGGTTAAGGCACAACATTAGAAGCTGTATGGGAGTTTAGATCCTTTACATGTACCCATGGGTAAATGGGAAGGTATCACTATGGATTTTGTGACTAAACTGCCCAGAACAAGGAACGGTCATGACATGATTTGGCTGATCGTTGATCGCTTCACTAAGAGTGTGCATTTCATAGCAGCCAACGAGAAATGATCTATGGATAAACTTGCGAATTCTTATGTGAAGGAAAGTGTGAGGCTTCACGGTGTTTCGTTAACGATTGTATCCGATCGTGACAGCCATTTTACCTCAAGGTTTTGGAGGAGTCCATAAGAGGAATTGGGTACCAAGTTGTGTTTGAATACAGCTTACCATCCACAAACCGATGGTAAGAGCGAACGAACAATTCAAACATTGGAGGATATGCTGAGAGCATGTACCCTGGGATTCCAAGGTAACTGGGGTAAACACTTACCTCTAGTAGAATTTTCCTATAGTAATAGTTTCCACTCAAGCATCAAGATGGCACCTTATCACGCTTTGTATGGGGAAAAGTGTCGAATGCTGTCATGTTGGCTGGAAGCTGGGGAAAAGCAGTTTAGGGGACTTGAAATAGTCCATCAGACTGCTGAAAAGTTGAAAGTGATTAGGGAAAGGAGGTTAGCTGCTCAAAAGAGCTATGCTGACAAGAAAAGATAACCGATATCATTCCAAGTTGGAGATTCGGTTTTACTTAAAGTCTCGCCGTGGAAGGGACTTATAGGATTTGGTAGAAGGGGAAAGTTGAGTCCAAGGTTTATTGGACCATTTAAAGTTCTTCAGAGAATCGGGAATCAAGCTTACAAGCTAGAATTACCGGAAGAACTGGAGGGTATTCATAACACCTTTTATGTGTGTTATTTGAGAAAATTTACGGGAGAAGTGCTCGACATAATACCCATTTCTAAATTAAGGTTGGACGAAAACAAGAGGTTGATTAAAGAACCTGAGGCAATCGTTGACCGTAAGACTAGGAAGTTGTGATATAAAAATGGTCGATTTAGTGCTTGTGCGTTGGAAACATACGAATGGGCCAAATCTCACCTGGGAAACGGAGAGTGACATGAGGAGTCGCTACCCGTATTTGTTTGCTAATGTGTGATTCCGGGGACGGAATCATTCTAAGGGGGAGAGAGTTGTAACGCCCGTGTTTCTAGGCTAGGCATTAATATTGACATGATGGTCTAGGTTAACCTTTGTAACTCATTTAGAAGAAATGAAAAAGAATTATGTGAATTTTATGTGAATTATGTGTTTTATGCTTAATTATTAGGGTTTAATTAATTAAGAATAAAAATGAGCGTCAAAATTAAATATTAGATAAAGCCGATATCTATTAAGAAACTTGTAGTGGGCGTGACAAGGATTACGGATATATAAAGAATGCTGAAATCCGAGTTATAACGAAGAAGTTATGACCTGTCGAAGTTTCGCGACAAAACCGGCACGGGGCCGAATGTCGTAAAAAGTGAGTTTTTGATAAACTACTTTTTAGCCTTAGTAATCTAAACGAAACTTGTAGTATTCGTTAAACCGAGAAGTTCGATAAAAAGAACGCCCAAATCTGACTTCATATGAGGAAGTTATGATTTTTCGAAGTTTCAGCTTAACAGTAGACAGCTAAAAACTCGAATTTTAGATCGAGTGATTTTTTTGCTGACACAACCTAAACGAGAATCGAAGGTCTCGTCATTAGTAGCTCAACGGTAAAAAGTCTGACGAAAACAGACGTCGGATGAAGAAGTTATGAATTTTTAACGGATTTCCTGTCCCGGTCTGTTAAAAATAATAATATAAAAATTAAAGTCAAAATTAGCCGACGAAGTCTAAACGAAAGTTGTAGAGCGTAATTTTACCTACGCATGCATATAAAGAACGTCAAAAACGGAACTCGTATGCGAAAGTTATGGATTTTAGAAGTTTTTGCACAAAAATCGAGAAAATTCGCATAGTCACGTTTTTGCCACGTCACCTTCGCTTAGAGCATGCCACGTGTCCGAGAATTGCTGAGTCATCCGGAGCTGTGGCGCATCCGAGGAGCGACGCGTGTGCAGCCTAGTTCGAACCTCGCAAAGCTTGTCGCGTGTCCGATCTTCGCACCAGCTGTCACCCTTTCCTCCTGCTTCGGACCCGACCCTCGGACCCAGGCTTCAGTCCACTAAGAAGACGCCAACGAGGCCCTCGCATGCGCAGGCCACGTGCGAAGCCATCTGCCCTCTTCGGATCTGCTGACGCGTGGAGGCTTCTCAGCCCTTGGATCAGCAGCTTCGGACACTATAAATAGGAGGGTGCGAACCCTCCCGGCTAAAGTTGGAAAATTGGCAATTTTGGCCCCTTTTTCAATATTTTGGTTATTTTGACCACCCCCGATGCCCCGAGATCAATTCCAACGCCCGGAACACGTCCCGGAGTGCCCGAGAAGCCCGGGAAATTTATTTTTTCGGTTTCGAAGCCCGACCCTCGCAGAGCCCGGTTTCTCAATAAAACTCCCGGTTTTATTAGAAACGATCGTTTTAGGAAACGAAATGCTGCCCGATTTTCATTAAATCAGGTGAGTGTGTAGTCACTTTCACCTTACACATAGATATGAAGTATTTACCTTAAAATACGTGCTATGTGTAAATATATTAATTGTTTATTTGAGGTGACTGGTGAATTGATGTTTTATACAAGTTTTAAACTGTATATATATTTTTATCTACAAATATGTTGGGTAAAACATGGGTAGATGAATTAGATGATGTGTGATAAAATAAAAGTGATGAGAGGTATCGATATTTAAGATGATCTAGTCATCTAGCAGAGTATAGACAACGGCCACAAACTATTTTAGATAGTCCAGTGGAACGTTAGTAGACTTGTAATCGGTACGTATGTTTGAACTATATGTTCATAAAGTGTTCTTGAACTATATGTTCATTAGGTGTTTTTGAACTATGTGTTCATCCATTAGTTCTTCCTTTTGACACTATTACGTGTCGGGGTACGGGAGCGTACGGGAGTACTTTATCAGTATTTTCCCTATACTTTTATTTGGAAGAGCTTTGGAGTTTTTGTTCTTTTATGAAGTGATTGGACAAGCTTCATGAGTTAGTGATATAGATCATGAGTTAAATAGTGGGTGTGTGATGAAAGGTGAGTTGGATAGATGAGATGATCAGTGATATAGATCATGAGTTGAGAGTGAGTGGTGAAATATGAGAAAAGCTTTTACCCAGATGTTGGCGTGAGTGGTGCAATATGAGAAAAGCCCTTACCCAACGTTGACCCCCGTCATTCAGCAGAGTAGGGATGACAACCATGGACTGTTCTAGACGGTCTGCGGAACACTAGCAGGCTCGCAACCTGTAGGTGTTAATGGACTTAAGTGTTCATTCGTTGTACTCTAAAACCCCCGTCATTCAGCAGAGTATGGATGACAACCATGGACTGTTTTGATGGTCTGTGGAACACTAGCAGGCTCGTAACCTGTAGGTGTTAATGGACTTAAGTGTTCATTCGTTGTACTCTATTCCCCTCATGAGTGCCTTTAGGGCATGTAAGGCTGGGGAAACCCCTTAAGTATGTTCATCAGCTGTATGGAAAACCCATTGACATGTATTGCGGGGAAAACTCCCGTGGGAAATACCGTCGATGAATAAGAGCTATGGACTAGCACACGGCGACGATGTGACTTCGTGCCTATTTGACATAAATTGCTGAAGGAAAGCAATGTTGTCACCTTGTTGGTTGTTTTATGTTAGGATGTCTTGTTTGACATAACTTGCTGAGGGAAAGCAATGTTGTCACCCCGATGTTTGTTTTATTTGACATAACTTGCTGAGGAACCCCCAAAGCAATGTTGTCACCCCTAGTGATAATCCTTAGGCTAGGTCCCTTATGATAGTTGTTTTAGGGACGTAAAGTGAGGATAATGGGAATGGGTAATTAGGGTTATTTTGGTTGATGAAATTAATAAATTTATTGTTGATTGAGAACTTAATAAGTTTATTATTTATTGTGGGTTGAAAACCCTATATGCTCACCAGGCTCCCAAGCCTGACCCACTCAGTTTATTTGTATCACAGGTATCGATACGAAGTTGCTTTACACCGAGAGATTAAAAGAGAAGTAGATCACTAGTGTAAACGAATGTAAGTTTTGTTTATGTTTATGTTTTTGTATTGACAATGACATCCCAATGGTTTAAGTGAATAAAATACATTTCTTCGGAAATGATTTGATAACATATTTATCATGTTTTTCTGGGAACAAATTCCGCAACACTTTTAATCAAATGATTACTCTGAAATTATTTTAAAAAGCATAAACGAAATCGTTTTTTTCTGGCCGTGAAATTGGGGATGTCACAACCCAACGTGCAACAAAAATATATAGTAGGGACCGTCCAAGTTAAAAAAAAATAAGTTAGTGACCAAACATGCAATTTACTCCAAACCATAGGGACCATTCGTGTAATTTACTCTACAATATACATGTCCACGTATAATGTCCATGTCGAATGGATTAATAAAATAAGTAACACAACGCATAACAAAGTGAAGTAATCCGAATGGCAATTTTGAATGAATAAGTGTTTGGAGTTGGTTGGGGGTCGTTATATCTGAAGTCGTACACAACAAACACTTATCTCATAGGATGTGCAGGCAGAGACCCCACGATATGGACATATTAGAGTTTTCTGATATAAGTATTATAGGTTATATCGACCGAAACACGTAAATTCTTTGTATCGGTTTTTCTTGTCTTCTTTGATTGCTTGCACATGTCTAACATGAGCTATATGTACAAGTTATGGCCTTTAAAGTCCCCCAGGAATTACATGACAAATAACACAAAATGTTAAATGTGACTTGAAAATTAAAAATCATCAACAAGCTGACCGATAGCTAGTTGGCTAGTAGTTGGATGATCGGTGGCTGAATGAACAGTAGTTGGATAACCACTAGTTCGCTGACCATTACTCGGTTGACTACTTGTTGGTGGACCATCAACTGATAAGACTATTAGCCTAGTTGTCGGCCAGCTAGTGGAGCTAGTGGAATAGAAGCCCAACCCGGTTTTATCTAGGGTTTACATTGTATTTTACCTATCTATAATGGCTGATAGCTAGGGTTTAAATGGTTTTGTATTGTATTGTAATACCGATTTCAAGCTTATGAATAAGAATACCCCCTCCTGCTTATAGACGTAGTTCATATCGACCGAACCAAGTAAATATTGTATTTGTGTGTGTGTATGTGTGATTATTCTCGTTTGAAAAGTGGTATCAGAGCTACGGTTTGCTCTATCGATTAAATTTGAGTTGGAGAAAATTAATGTTTGAACGAATTTGTTTTTATGGAAGGTGAAGATGAGGGCTTTTCTGGTTCAATAGGGTTGTGAAGCTGCTTTGGAAGGAGAAGAAAAATTACCGAAAGACATGGATGATACATTAAAAATAAAGCTATATTTTTAAGTTTGATGGTTGAAGTATTACGAGAGGTTGTCGATCAAACGACTGCTATTAGACTTTGAGTGAAACTTTGTGATAAGGATCAGAACAGTTCTCTCACGAATCGGTTGTGTCATAAGCAAATTTTTTATACCCTCCGAGTGATCGCAAGTACTCACGTAAAAGATCATGTGGAGTTTGTAACTCATGTTGATATACATTTTACAACAAAACTGCATTGAGAAAGTGTTACAATCGTTCTATATTGATCATTCCAAACATGTTTGAACTTTTTTTGCAGCACATTTTAAACTTGATCAAAGCACTATACCCACCACAAATGAGTAAAAAGATTACATGAGTATAGTCCAATATTCAAGTGTTGTTGGAAGTCTCAGGTATTTTATGGTTTATACTAGACCTGATTTGGCTCATGCAGTTAATGTGATAAGCAAGTTTATGAGTAATTTGGGGAAAGCTCACATGGAAGCGGTCAAATCAAATGGATTATGTGATACTTGAAGGGAATGACTAATATTTTCCTGGTGTATGGTGCTAACATTCGAAATAATGACTTGGTTGGATATGCAGACTCGGGCCATAGTGGTGATATGGTGAGAAGAAGATCACTGACGTGTTATATCTTCACTTTATTGAAATATGTTATAAGTTGGAAGTCAACATTGAAGTCTATTGTTGCATTGTCTACAACTGAAGCAGAGTATTATGGTCAATGATCGATGGAATAAAGGAGTGCATATGGTTACATGTTATCGTTCAGAGTCTTGGTTTGAAGGTGGAGAAACATATATTGTTTTGTGATAATCAAAGTGCTTTGTATCTTGCAAAGAATCGGTCTATCGCGAAAAGACCAAACATATTGATGTGAGGCTGCATCAGGGATGTTTTGGAAGAATAAAGGTTTTCACCAAGGAGAATCCATTTGATATGTTGAAAAATTCGTTGCCTATTGAGAAGTTCAAGCTTTGCTTGGACTTAGTAGATGTTTATAGGAGTTAAGATCATACGAGGCAAATTAGCAAGGGAAGTAGGATTCTTAGTTTTTTGGTTTATTACACAAGTGAAGGTGGAGATCGTTAAATGTGACTTGATAAATTGAAAACCATCAAATGATCAGAGGCGGTTGACCATTTGATCAATTGACCATTAGCTGACAGACTATTAGCTTGGTTGTCGATCAACTCGTGGAATAGAGGCCTAACACGGTTTTAGCTAGGGCTTACATTGTACTTGCCAATATATAATGCTTGATAGCTAGGGTTTCAATGGTTTTGTACTATACTGTGTAATACTGATTTCAAGCTTGTGAATAAGAATATTCTCTCATGCCCATAGACGTAGGTCATATCAACCACGTAAATATTGTGTCTTTTTATGTGTGTGTGTGTGTGTTTGATTATTCTCGTTTCTTCTCGACACATTACATATATAGCTTATGCTCATCGAGTTACAACAAGTCTTAAAACATCCATTGACGCGTGAAAGTTAAAGCTGCGAATTTCGCAAACTTCTTATTTACAAATCTATATTTTATTTTTTCCTATACGCAGTTCGATCTTGTATAGTAAGGCATAATACAAGTATTATCAATTATCATGCAGCTTTTGACTCCACATCTTGTAACCCACAAACCATATTTGCTGGGACTGCAACATCTATCATCTTTGGATACGATAACTTCAAATCTGTTAACAAGAATTTAATTAGAAATAGATATTCGCATATTCGTATGCATTAAAAAGTAGTATTATATCTTTTTAGTTATTTTCCTACTTAGTTTTGTAGTAACAATATTTCTCTAACTCATCTACTTTTTTAAATTTTATCATCAAATATAGAGTAAATTACATTTTTTTTATCATAAGTATAGCTGATTTTCTCGATTTTGGTCTCCAAAAGTTTTCTATTGCAATTTTGGTCCTTATTTGAGGTTTTGAAACGATTTTGGTCCGTATTCCAAATAAAATGACAATATTTTTGGGGCCATAATTGCAAAAATAATCTATACTCAAAGACCATTTTATTTGGAACATGGACAAAAACAAACAATAACCAAAATTGCACTAGAAAACTTTTAAAGGGACCATAATTGCAAAAATCAGATATAACAAAAAAAGTAATTTACTCTTAAATATAACATTAGTACACTAATCTACTTACTTTCCATGATGCTTTTGAATGTTTCCTGAAAAAACAAAAGGTGAAATTAGTATAAACAAACCAAAACAAGATCTTTTATTCATACATAACAAAAATACAAATCTCAAATATTATTAGATGTGATGTAAACAAATAGCAACAAGGTACCTCATCTTTAGTAAGTCGGGGGTTATACAGCATCTCTTCTCCCACAGTGCTAACCTGAAGAATGAAGATCAAGAGTTTCTATGAACATCTACTTTCTGTATACAATTGTTTTTTTTTTTTTAAAAAGAGAAAGAAAATGAAATTATCTGTACTAACCGTGAACCCTTTGTAATCATGAGCAGGATAAATAAATGTGTCCTCTGGCAATGTAAAGATCTGGATGGATAGATGACAACAAAAGTATTTAATTTCAACCTAAAAAAATAAAATCAGCAACAAAATGCATACTACTAATTCTTCCATCTTTCAGTTGTCAATTTCCATGTTCTTGCCTGTGAATGGACAGATTCATATAGCTGCTGTGAACTTCCACCCTGCAATATTATAAAAATAATCAATGCTTGACGAATTTTTTTTGTTTCCCTATTTATTTTGCTATTAAAAATGTGTACCTGAAAATCTGTTCTTCCACATCCACGTATTAAAACAGCATCACCAGTAAAAGCCATTCTTGGTTGAGGTTGATCAGCTCCATCTCCTGTAACATAAGTAACACAGCCTACTGTATGCCCTGGAGTTGCACGAACCTTGAAGAAAATGATAATTAATTTTAGTTAAAGATTTGACAAAAATAAAACTTTTAGGAAATTAGTAGAAAGAATATGGGTTGTTACCTCCAAGTAAAGATCACCAAATTGGATCTTATCACCAGCTTCAACAAGAATATCTGCTGATGCTTTGCTTGCTTTGGAAATGATGGATTTGACACCAGGAACTTTTGTCTGCATATATGATGATTGTCTGTTACAGTTTCTTGATGAGGAAGAAAAGAGAAAATTTAGTGAGGTCTGTTTTATACTTTTATACCTTGATTAGTCCACTTCCAGTGACATGATCTGCATGCACATGGGTGTTGATAGCATATACAAGTTTCAACCCCAGATCTTTTACAAGAGAAAGATCCCTTTCCACTGTCCTATCTACAGGGTCAACCAACTGCAACATCAAATAAATTCCTTATCTTAAAAGTAAGTAACTTTCTAATGGTGCTCTAAATAACATTGTATCAGTAATTCTGTATCTTTTACAGAATAATCCATTCCTCCTAGTGTTCAATCTGTACAAATTCATCTATAACTGGATTGACCTGTAGAACTTTAAGGATACTAGTAAAGCCTCAAGGAAAGTTCTCCAGCAATTAGAATCAAATTAAAAAACGGACTTGCCTTCTTTGATCAAAGTCTTGTATGTCCATCAATGAAATATCAAATAGCTGAATGTTTAAGTTGAATACAAATATAATATCCTCTCTTATGCATTTCGTTATTGAATAAAAACTGCAGGAAGTTAACAGATGGACGCAAAATTTGATACTCTCTTAGTCCCAAAAAGTTGTCAGTTCAGACAAGTTTACCTACATTTGATCATTAATTCTTAATTCCTATCTTAAAAGGGAAACGCAATTTAGGAACATCAAATTGTGAGCAAATTAACACTGTCCAGTGGACTTTGAGTAACTGGGGACTTCAACTCAACAGCTAGTAACAGGAACCACGGCAACATTAGTTAAGGTAGCTTCGATTCCAAATTCCAAACCCTAAGTTCTATTTAATTAGGAATTGGAGATTTGATCCCAAAGTAGTACGAACAACAAATATCAGTTGAAATTACAATCAAATAAGCATAATTGAGTTTCATCTTACAATCGAAAAGGAGAATTACGAACCAAAGCAGGCTTATCTGGATGAGAAGCATCGGCAAGAAGGTAGGTGTAAGTAGATGATTCTTTCTCGAATAACTGACGAAACAGCAACTTCTTTGATGATGATGATGACGATTGTGTTGAGTACGAAACCGCTGCCATTTTCGATCTTAATGAAGATGATAAAGATGAAGATAGGATTGGAGAAGGAATAAATTGTTGATTAAAAGGTAGTGACAAACAACTAGACAACCATAAACATCTGAAGCGTAGCATATCTTTAACTCTTTTTGTATTTTATGGCGACTATATCAACATTAAACCAGCTGTCATTCGATCGCTGAAATGTGAAATCCGTGTGCTTTGATTTCTGCTCTCTTATGCAAATTGGCGAATAAACAAATGAGCGGAATCCGGGATTCCATTGGCCTGCCATGGCGGTTGGCTAATCTGTTGATTGGCGTGTTTGTTTTCTTCCTTTTATTGGTCCACGTGTTACATAGTGTTCCAATTTTAACACTTTTTAGTTTGGGAAATCTACAGAAAAATCCCAAAGTTTTGGGCCAGTTTATGATCTAGTCCTAAATTAAATTTCATTAATGAAAAAGGACGGGAAACCGGCTATTATAATCACTTTCGCCCTCTTTTACCTTTTCAACAGGTAACCTGCTGAGCTGGCATGCCAAATGGATTGATAGGCTGAAATGGCAGTTGATGTGGCATTTATACCTTTTTTTAGTTTAAATGCTTTTATTATTATTATTAGCTTAGTAAAAAATTGTTGAATAATATATGTGGGCCCAACATCCATATCCCAAACCCTATAATCACCTGACTATCACTCCCGTCCCTCCCACATATTACCGGAAACCACAGGTACACCACAACTATTTGGTCGGAAACCATTGGTCCAACGCTACACTCATTTCGGAAAACACTAGACAACCATGAAAGAGATCAACAGTCTTTTGCAGTACCACCGCCCACCCTGAAACCATCGGTGATTTGAGGATCCGTTATCGTCGACAAGATCGCCGCTCTTACACTTCTAACCCTTATCCTACTGGAAAATCGATGCAAAAATCACATGTGCCCTTGAGATCGTCGGTCTATTGCACTGCCACCACCCACCATATCTTTGGAGTTCTGAGGACCTATGATTTGAAGACCTAATCTCGCCAGAAACAAAAATTGCTCACCACTTTCCATTTTATGCCCTAACCTGCCAGAAAACCCACACATACAAAAAAAAGTTTCACCGGACACATAAATTTTGATGCATGTTTGATTTTGCATCAACAAACAACGCAAGATTTAATTTCTGTACAGCTATTTACAAATGAAAAAAAACACCGAAAACTTTGATTCTAAACCTTAGAGCTTGAAATCCGATTTTGTTTCAGAACCTTGTCTTGTTGGGTGTGTAATCGTCGAAAATACAGAGGGGTAGAGATGTCCAACATGATTGGAGAAGTGGGACAACAAGTGGAGAAGAAGGGTTGTTGACAATGGAGTTCCTGGAGAGATTTAATGGGATTGGTTCGATAAGGGCAATACTAGTAGTGAAGGAGGTAATAAGGAAGAATAGAAGGATGAGTGGGATCCACATTTAATAATGAAATTTAACCAATACATTACATATAAACGTGAATGAAGAAATATATAAAAGGATTGTGGTCCAATTGGTTAAAAGCTTGGTTTTAGAGAGGGAGGTTACAAGTTCGATTCCCCCTCACACATTTTTCCCCAAAATATCTGATTTTTTTTAATTTTAAAGAAAGGCCATGCCACGTCAGCCCTGCCACATCACCCCAACAGTCCATTGGGCGTACACCTCAGCAGGTAACCTGCTGAAAAAGTAAAAGAGGGCTAAAGTGATTATAATAGCCGGTTTCCTGTCCTTTTTCATTAATGAAATTTAATTTAGGACTAGATCATAAACTGACCCAAAAATTTGGGACTTTTTCGCAGATTTCCCCTTTTAGTTTAGTATATATGCTCAATTTTGTGCAGGATTGATGCACCGGGTTTGATACCCACGTGGTTTGAGGTCAGGAGTTCAAATCTTTGAACCTGTTAAATTTGCCTCTTGCAATTATGCCCCATGTGTGGGAAGTTTTCCCTGGAAATCCTATTGGGGGCCGAGTTTGCCCTATATAGGAGCTCGAACTCGGGGTCACCATTGAAATATTGTGGTGAGGCTTCCGCTAAATCGTTTGCCGTTTCCAAAAAAAATATGCTCAATTTTGTATATTATATTAATACTTACGGCCCTAGTTTTTAGTTTTTCTTTTTGCAACAATATTATTACTCTCCCATTTTCAAAATTCACATCTTTAACATTGTCTTCTTGAGTTTAAATTTTAAAAAGATGGGAGGAAAGAGAGGGGAAGGGGGAGAAAGGGAAGAAGATGGAAGGAGAAAGAATAGGGGATATAGATGAGACAAAGTAATCTGCAGTTCACAGATGTAGGATATTAGTTTAGGGTTTATGGCTGCATGGAGGAAAGAAGCGAGTTATCATTAAAGCGTTCGTGATTTGGAAGTTTCTCATTTTGTTCCCCAGGGATCCACCGAAGTCCTCCATGGACGCGAAGAATTTAAGGTCTGGTTAGATCGTGGGTGCAGAGTAAGTTGTCGTTAGGTGTGTGTATTGTCCTCGCAGCAGGATGCTGGTGGGTAAGGAATTTGGTGTGGTCAGTAGTTCCTTTATGGTAGCTCCATGGAACTAGATAGAGGAGCTTAAACCACTCTAATTTTGAATCATGCATAGGAAGCATGGTTATTCCACGATAGGGGTTGTTATGTTTGGTTGAGTTGGGAAATGGTTGATTGGTCTCAGGGTTCGTTGAGGTTATTCGAAGGTTTCAGGCGGTATCAGCGGAGGGTGCGTTTTATGCGTCAGCCCTTAATCAAATTTAGTAAAGTTTGTATCTTGGACTCTGTGTAGGTGTTCTATCGAGTTCTTGATCATGGAATTTAGGTCTCTAGTGGGTTCGATATGGCAGCTGGCCTTAGTTTTTGGAATATCGAATATCAGGCAACGTTGCTCAGTTTGCAGGTATCATCGTGGTTACCCAAGTTCGGTTTAGCAAGTCGTGTCGGCTGGTTTGGTATTTGGATTAACTCGACCTAGGTTTTGGTAGCATTTCTGGATAATTTTGGAGTTCTTCTTCGAGATTATATGTAACTTCCCAAAAATACAGGCCAAAAATTTCATTTTTAAATACGTTATTATAAAACCAACAGTATACGAAAGCATCCATAATAACATATCATGTCAAAACCAGTACGTCAATAATCAAAGCATGTCATCATAAAACCATATCAGAGTATAATCCCAAAGATCTCATGTGCGGAAAACATAGTGTGATGCGTTGCGATCGCCGGCTCCTTTCCTTTGAAAACGAAGTACCTGAAACCAAAACTGAAAACCGTAAGCACGAAGCTTAGTGAGTTCCCCCATCATATCATATACCATACATAACACATATTGCCTAGCATATCTGGGTGCTGACCTACCCCTTCGGTCTCTTTCAACCGGATACTGTCTAGCATATAAACACATACTAGCATACTGTCATACATAACCATGAGCCATACATATATCATAATCAGTAAAGATGCTATGTGCCAAACATAGTCTTGCCATTATGACACGGGCCGACACGTGGTCTTTCTTGCCAAGCCGGGGGCCACCCCCTCGGTCTCACAGACAAGTGCCAAGATGTAACGCCCGTAGATCCGGGCTAGTCAATTTAGAGATAATAGGGGTCAAAAACGACTTTTCGACAAAAGATTATTTAGAATAAATAATCTTAGCCAAGTTGTAGAATATGTCTCAAAGTTTCCGTACATATAAAGAACGCCGAAATCCGAGTTATAACGAAGAAGTTATGACCCGTCGAAGTTTTACGGCAAAACCGGCACGACACCGGGAAGCGTAAATAGTAAATTTACGATAGAGCGAGTTTTAGCCTTAGCGATCTAAACGAAAGTCGTAGAATACGTTAAACCGAGAGCGTCCATAAAAATAACGCCCAAATCTGACTTCGTATGAGGAAGTTATGATTTTTCGAAGTTTCGGTTTAGCAGTGTATAGCCCGAAGTTCGAATATTAGATCGAGCGGTTTTTAGCGGACACAACCTAAACGAGAATCGAAGATCTCGTTAATAGTAGCATAACGATAAAAAGACAGACGAAAACGGACGTCGGATGAAGAAGTTATGAATTTTTAACGGACCAATCTTGTCCCGGCCTGTTAAAAATATAATTTTTAAAATAAAATCAAAATTAGCCGACGAAGTCTAAACGAAAGTTGTAGAGTACATTCCCGCCTACGCGTGGATATAAAGAACATCAAAAACGGATCTCGTATGAGGAAGATACGAATTTTTGAAGTTTGGAACCGAAATCACGAAGTCTGATGAGAGATGGATGATGTGGCCTCATTGCAGCCGTCCATCGCTGATCGCAGAGCACCCTTCGGATCACGCCAGGTCGCTTCGCACTACGCCCCGCGTACGAGGTCCGGTACGCCCCGCGTACCTTCGGTCTTATCCGGGTCCTGTCCGAGTGCGAGCCAGCTGGAACACGCCTGGCAACCTTATCCGAACTACGCCCAACGTAGTTGAGTGGTACGTGCAGTGTAGGTCCGAAGTTCGGCCCTATAAATAGGCTGCGAAGGGTCTCGGATTTTTCACTCATTTCTTCAACTCTTTCTCTCTCTACTTTCTCTCACTACCCCTCTAACCCCCCTAAACCCTAGGAAAAACCCCTAACACCCAAAGGAAGCCCCGAGGCTCCCGGAGTCCCGAGAAAAAGGGTCTTTCGGTTCGGAAACGCTGCTCCGAGCAAAGCCCGGTTTTCTTTAAAATTCGTTGTAAGTGAGCTACGCCTACGCAATTTTTAATATAACTTTTAAATAATTATAGTAATGTTATTAGCTCCTTAAAATAATTATTTGGGCTATTATTATGAGTTATATTGAGTGTTATTTAACGCTTATATAATAATAATAATAGCTGGACTATTAATTAGTCGCGGTTAACGTTAAAACAAAACCCTAGTGGTATTTATACTAGGTTTTGGTCAAGGAAAAAAATTATTTTGAGATAACGAAGCGCTGTTCAAGTACCGAGTCACCACCTAATAAGGTGAGTGCATAGTTACTTTCATCTTACACATAGATATGAAGTATTTTATATAAATTACGTGCTATATGTGCATATTATCTGTATACTGGCAGGCTCGCAACCTGTAGGTGTTGTGAACGATGTGTTCACCGGTGTACTCTAAAAAAACTCATTGACATGTATTGCGAGTGGACTCTCGAAAACGATATTGTCAATAAACGAGATAACCCTAGCAGCTGTGCTCGAAGGACAATACTGGTAGTTGCGCCTCACATAAAATGTCACAATTCTGGCAGCTACGCCTAAGTGATAGAACTAGCAGCTGTGCTTGACAGCTGTGTCATTGACAACGATGGACTTCGTGCCGATTCCTTAGGATGATCCTTAGGAATGAATGAACGAGGAATAATTGATTCTTAGGGTAGATCCTTAAGAGTAAAGAAGATAATGGGGATGGGTATTGTGGGTTGATTGTTTGATGTTTAAACATAATAATTATATTATTGTGGGTTGAAAACCCTATGTATTCACCAGGTTTCCCAACCTGACCCACTCAGTTTATTTGTATCACAGGTGTCGATATGAAGTTACATTACACTGAGAGATTTAAAAGAGATGTAGATCACTAGTCCGCAAAATTTCTTAAAATGAATAAAAATACATTTCTTCGGAAATGCTTTGATAACGTATTTATCATGTTTTTTCTGGGAACAAATTCCGCAAAATTTTTATTAAAAGAAGTACTCTGATTTTTATAAAGCATAAACAAAATCGGTCTTTTCTGGCCGTGAAAATGGGGATGTCACACAAGAGCCACCTCCTGGTCTTCCATGCAAGCATCACAAAGACAACTAGCATACATACTACTCTACTTAGCTAATTAGCATATAGTGTGCCAGGAGCCACCTCCTGTTCTTTCATACATAATAGCATAAAATGCGTCAGGAGCCACCTCCTGGTCTTTCATACATATTGCCTAGGGCTAACCCCCGGGTCTTCCTACCATACATAATAACATACTGTGTGCCAGGAGCCGCCTCCTGGTCTTTCATGAATAATGCCTAGGGCTAACCCCCGGGTCTTCCTATCATACATAAACTAAATGGGTCGGCATTGGTGCCTTAGACTCATACAAACAGTGAGGAGACTCACCTCACACTGCTGAAGTCCCGCGGATAAAGTTGAGGCTGCTGGCTGACAGATTCCCGAATCTGTCAACATCAAAATAACACCCAATTAATAATTAGGTTCTAACACATAATCATAAGTCCATGCTTGGGGTAAAAGACTGCTTTACCCCTATCTTAGCATGATTCGAGCCCAAGGCCCAATCCAAAGGCCCAAAAGTCAACTATGAGTCAAAGCTCAACATATGGCCCAATTTTCCAAATTGGGATAAAACCTTTACATGGTCTTATTCGAAGGCCCAACCAATTAGTCTAGTCCAAACATTTGGAATTTGAAATGGCCCAATATCACATAATCATAAAGGCCCAATTATGACCCAATTTTCCAAATTGGACCCAAACCCTCACATATGGGCCTTACCCTAAAGTCCATCTAAATATTCTAGTCCATATGATTATTCTTGGATGACCCACCAATAACCCAATCATCAAGGCCCAATAGAAAGGCCCAACAATAAACCCAAGTGAAATTAGGGTTTAACATAAAATGACAATTAGGGTTAAGTATTTCTCACTTAACCCATTAAGTATTTAATCCATTAAGTCCATCACTCTTCTAAATAAATCATATGGTGTGATTGGGCATAATACACAATTCCATTCCAATGGCCCAAAAGTAGGTCCCGATAAGTCCAAGCCCATAAATCCAATATTAGGGTTTTCTAAACCCTAATTAGGGTTTCCAACCCCATCTTATCCCAATAGGCCCAATAGCTAGGTCTTTTGATCAATTAGGGTTTCATTGGGGCCATTAGGGTTTCATTGGGCCCATTAGGGTTTTAGTCCCTTTGTCCAAACATTCCAAACGAGTCACAAGCCAAACAAGGCACACCGCCACCCGACACGGCGGCAGGAGGCGGCAGACACCACCTCACGGTGGTGGTTTTGACTTTCTTTCCATTATTCCATTTTTTGTTACAATTTACAATGCCAATCTCCAAAATAAACACACACACTAATGCTAAATACACACACACAGCCACCCTTGTGGTGGCCGGTGGTGGTAAGTGGCGGCAGCCACCACCTCACGGTGGTGGTGGTGGCCTCCAAGGTTTTCCATCCTCACAAAACTCACACATACTCACTTCAGAATACACTCCAGCGGAAAATAACATGAACACACACATCCTTTTTGCTCGAAAATAAACCCAAGACCCACCTATGGTGGGTGGCGACGGCAGTAGCGGCGGCCACCATGGCGGGCGACCATGGTGGTTATTTTCCTTGATTTTCGGCAGCAACACTCGCATACAACTCCTCGTGATCAAATAACATCATATATCCATAACCGACGCAAGACCACCGCTCCAATCCATCGACTAGGCAACGGTGGCGCTGGAACGAGTTGAGGTGGCGACCAAAAGTAGTTGCCGGCAGCACCAAAGATTCTGACGTCGAACCCGAAAGGATGAACGAAGAAATGAGGTGCTTTTGGCAAACCGAGAGCTTCCTGATCGATCCTGGCCCGCGCGACAATGTCCTCTGCTTCACTCTTCGGTTTTCGTCGGCTCCTCCGGTTGCACACAGCGTCATCGGCAACAGGGGCTGTTGGGTGGCGTCCGACGGTGAGGTTGCGGGTGGAGGAATGACAGTCGAACTCGACACCGGCAGTGACGGCTGGAGAGGGTTCGCATGGTGTGGCGGCTGTTGCATCTTAGGGTTAGGGTTTGAATGACAAGGGTGGCGGGTTATAAATCCCGACCGCTCAAATTCTTTTGCAAAATTACACTTCTGGTCCCTCCCCCAAAGGATCTTTTCAAATGTAATCCAATATTTACCCTTTCTACCCTGGCTTTGGAAATCTTCTTCAAATTAAATCCGATAATTACCATTTAAACCCTCAGCATTAAAATCCTTTACATCTTCGGTACAAAATTTACCAAACAACCCCCAATATCTTAATTATGACATATTCATCCCTTCCACCTCATTTCCTTTTAAATTAAATCCAAATAATTACCACGGAGCCCCTGTCTTCATAAATATTTATAACTGAGTCCGGAACTTACACTTTTAACCCCCTAACTTCTAAAATTGTGACAATTAGCTTTTCGAGACCATCCTTTTATATATAATTATTTATTTTAGGGCTACTATTCGTTCATTAATTTATTTATTTATCTAATAAATAAACGGGGTGTTACATTATAAGTTTTATTGGTCTTTTTCTCAATAATGGGATATGTTCAGTGCATCAAGGTGTGGTATTGTGATTGGGGTTGATGGAAGAATGTGTCTAATAGTAGTCGGGGTTCGTCGTTTCATTCGAATTGCTGGTACATCACCATGGGTAAGGACATGTTTAAGAAGGAACACAGTTGGCCTGAGTTGTGTTGTGTTCTCTCATGGGAAGCGTGTAACACCCATAAAATCAAGCCAAATTTGAACTTTTAAAAACATTGCAAATCCATTAATTATTACAAAACTTGTTTTCAAAATGTATCATATCAGAGTATCCCAGAATCAAAGTCATAAAAGTGAGGAGTTGTACGATCACGCCCTTGCCTTGCCACCGCCCTTGCCTTGCCACAATCCCCTGATGTACCTGAAACAATAAACAAAAACTGTAAGCCCGAAAGCTTAGTGAGTTACCCCCAAAATACCGATACACATACAGTCCACATAACAATATCGCCAATAACATATCATAACAAACTGAACAGCATGAAATGGATCCACAACTTTACAAGCTGGATTACCCCTGGGCCCTCAGTACGAGTCTGGAATGCCTACCGAGCCCTCAGCTCGTATCTGGAATGCCATCGAGCCCTCAGTACAAGTCTCCCTCAGCTCGTATCTGGAATGCTCCACCTACTAGATTACCAATGGGCCCACAGTGTGAGTCTGGATTGCCTTCCGGGCCCACATCTCACATCTGGATTGTCATCGAGCCCACAGTACGAGTCTCCCTTAGCCCATATCTGGAATGCTCCCGGGTTTGTTGGTTACCGCACGGAGCAGTATCACCTCAACCCATACCACATAACATATCGACATATAACATAACTACTGAGCATGCAATAATCATATAACATCACAGGTAGTCCTACAGATCTACCTAACTGGCATAACCACTAGCATGCAACACTAACTCATACTCAACATCTAACACTGCTATGATAACATAGCCAGTGGGCTGGCCTTCGTGCCTTAGACCCCTTAGTATAGTGAGGATAACTCACCTGGCAATGCTGAAGTCCCGCAGATACAACTCCAGCTGCTGGTTGACAGATTCCCAAACTGTCAACATCAAACAATACCCAATTAATAATTGGGTTCCAAGCCTAAGGTCCAACTCACACTACAAAAGCCCAAAAGTAACATAATGACCAAAGCCCAGCATATGGTCCAATTTTCCAAATTGGGCCCAGACCTCTACATGGTCTTTCTTTAAGGCACATCCCATTATTCTAATACAATTCCCATGGCCCAATATCACATAATCATGATGGCCCAATTATGGCCCACCAATGACCCAATTTTCCAAATTAGGCCCAAGTCCTCACATGGGCCTTATCCTAAAGCCCATCTAATTACTTTGGTTCATTAACTTGTTCTTGGATGGCCCACAAATAGTCCAATCACCAAAGCCCACTAGGAAGGCCCAATTCAAGGCCCGAGTGAGATTAGGGCTTTCACATGAAATGATGGTTAGGGTTAAGTGTTTCTCACTTAACCCATTAAGGACTTAATCCATTAAGTCCATTATTGCCTTAAGTTAGTTTGCCAATGATTATTAATTATTATTTTAGGTTTAATAATTAATTCTCGTGTGTGTTCCAAACGATTCCCACAATTAGGGTTTTATGCCCTTAGGGTTTTCCAAACCCTAATTAGGGTTTTCCAACCCAATGCTAGCCCATTAGTTCATTGGTTGGGCTTTTAGGTGACACTGGGCCTTATTGACACATTAGGCTTCCATTGGGCCCACTAGGGGTTCTTTGGGCCCATTAGGGTTTCCTTGATTCAACATTGTCCAAACATCCCCCAAACGAGGTCCAAACGCAATCAAAGCACACCGCCACCCGACACGGCGGCCGGTGGCGGCAGGAGGCGGAAACCACCACCCTACGGTGGTGGTGACGGATTTTCTTTACTATTCTGATGGATACAAAATTACAACACGATATTCAAACACACACACACTCACGAGAACTCATACACACACACCCGACCAGCCTTGTGGCGGCGGGCGGTGGTTGGATGGTGGCAGCCACCATGGCTGGCGGCCATGGTGGTCCCTTACATTTCCGGCCATCAAAATCACACACACACACGACACACATGCAAATCAGAAGAAGAAGCACCCCATCCATCTACCTGGTGACTCATGGCGGCGGCAGCCGGCAGGAGAGCGGCAGCAGTGGCGTCTTCGGCAACAACCACCATGGCCTGCTGCCATGGTGGTCCTTCACGGCTCTCCTTCGACAGAATTCACACACACTCTTTCCCGGAAATAGTTCCAACACCCAACTGTGGTGGTTGGCGACGGTAACAGCAGTTCAAGAAACGGCAGCAGCTATAGCCATGGCGGCGGATGGCGTTGAACGAAACAGCCGGCAGCAGCAATAACTAATGGTGGCTTTCTTTGATTCCCGGTCAAGCAGCCACGGAAGGAATGGTGACAACGATACCTCCCGGTGGTTTTCCGGCCACATACACGACGTCCAACGACGTGGTGATGGCAGTGTTTCGATGGCATAATCGGTAGGTGACATGATGGCGGCGGATGAGGCTTCATGATGGCGGCTGGTGAAAGAGAAGGAGGGGAATGGAAACTTTCGGTGGTCGTTGTCGTCGTCCGCCGATCGGGAACAGCATGGTGGTATCGCCGGTGATGAAAGGAGGCGATAGGGTGGTGCGGCGCCGGACTTAAAGGAGGTTAAGGTGATGTTGGCGGCTACAGCACCCATTAGGGTTAGGGTATGGAGGGTGACGGGTTTATATACCCCAACCCTATAACTTCATTCCATAATCACACATTTGGTCCCTCCTCCTTCCATTTCTTTCAATTTCGATCCCACTTTTACCATTTCTACCCTATCTTCAAATATCCCTTTCAAGTCCAATCCGTAATTTACCCAACAGCCCCTCCCTCAACAATTCCTTTTCAAAATAGGCCTAGAATTTACTCTTTTAACCCCAGCCATCCAAAACTCTTTTATTTTAAGTCCAAATGATACCAAACACCCCCTGTGTGACATCCCCATTTTCACGGCCATAAAAGACCGATTTTTGTTTATGCTTGTTTGAAAATCAGAGTAACATTTTAAATAAAAGTGTTGCGGAATTTGTCCCAAAACAAAATATGATAAAGATTTATCAAAAGCATTTCCAAGGAAACGTATTTCATTAAAAGACTCGGGATGTCATGTTCGATACAGATCAAAAGCATAAACAGTACAATATAAGCCTTACTACATTATTTCATATCTACAGGCTTATATTTGTAATCCCTCATCCAAAACATCACATCTATGCTCGAGCGCCACTACCTGTAATACATGAAACTGAGTGGGTCAGGCTTGGGAGCCTGGTGAGCACATAGGGTTTTCAACCCACAATAAATAAGTTTATTAATTTCACCAACCAACAATAACCCGATTACCCGTTCCCGTTATCCTCACTTTACGTCCCTAAACACCTATCATAAGGGACCTAGCCTAAGGATCATCATCGGGATGGACACTACTGCTAAGGGAGTTCCTCAGCAATAAATGTCCTAAAGGCAACCATGAGGGGGATGGAGTACACCGGTGAACACATCGTTCACAAACACCTACAGGTTGCGAGCCTGCTAGCGCTCCACTGGACTATCTAGAAGAGTCTGTGGCCGTCATCTATTGTAAGTCCCTAATCTGCTTGTGTATCAATCAGATCCATTTGATGGTGCGGAATCCCACTCAAACGGATGATGTCATATCAAATAGAAGAGAAGGAGAAGAAGAATAATATGAATCTCAATGTATTAATGAATAAAATGATGATCCTTTACATGAGATTTTTCACTGTATTCTGTCTGAATTCTTTTAAAGTCCTTAATTTTTGTTTCTAACTGGGCCTTTAGGGGTTTCTGTCCTTTTCTAAGTTGATATCCTTCATATCTCAGGTCCTCAACTTCTCTTTTTAATAAATCAATTTGTTCCCGAAGAAATTTAATCGTAGTTTCACAAGATGGAGTACATGAAACTTTATTGACTGGAACGTTTGAAGAACTCATTTTTTTTTTTAAATATGCCCTTTGACTAAAAACTCAAAAGTCAACCTCAAACGTCAAATTTGAAAAGTCAAACTCAAAAGTCAAACTTGAAAAGTCAAACATAAAAGTCAAACCGAAAAGCTAAATTTGAAAATTTAAAAGTCAAAGTTTAAAGTCAAAGGTCAAACTTTAAAGTAAAAAGTCAAAAATAAAAGTCAAAAATTAAAAATTAAAATTTTTGGTTGAAATTGGAATTTAAAATGAAAAGAAATTGAATTTTGGGGTTAAAAGTGACAAAAATTCGAAATTGGATGCGACAGGGAGTGGTTTTGAATAAAAATCGGAAGGATTCTAACAAGGTGATTGGTAGATCAACTGGTAAGGCGCAAATGTTGATGAATCAGAGGTCCCGAGTTCGAACCCCGGCACCCCCGAAATCCGTTTTAATTTTTGAAGTCCGAAGGCGAGGCTGCTGCGATGCGAGGGTGCTGCTGCGATGCGAGATGCGAGTCCGAAGTGCGAAGGCGAGGACCTGGTGCGAGGATGCTGCTGACCGAGAAGGCGTGCGAACCGGAAACTGCTGCTGACCGAGCCGTCCTTCAAGCCCTTCACCGAGCCGCTACCGAATTCCGAGCCGAGGCCGCAAACTCCGGCGACCGTAAACTCCGGCGACCGTAAACACGTTTACGGCCGTAAACTCCGGAAAACCCTAGTCGTCGCCGCCGCCGACCGTAAACCCTTCAAAGACCGTAAACTCTTCGCAGATTACGTGAAAAACAGCGTTTTTCACCTCTTTTTGCTCCAAAACTCGATCAAAAACTCGTTTTTATCAAAAACGCGAAGAACAAACCCCCCCTAATTTTCAGAGATCTATCCAAAAACGCAAGAATCTTTCAAAAATAAGATCAAATATGCTCCAGATCTTACAAAAATGACTGATACAATCCAAACTCTGATACCACTTGTAAGTCCCTAATTTACTTGTGTATCAATCAGATCCGTTTGATGGTGCGGAATCCCAATCAAACGGATGATGTCAGATCAAATAGAAGAGAAAGAGAAGAAGAATAATATGAATCTCAATGTATTAATGAATAGGATGATGATCCTTTACATGAGATTCACACACACTAACACACACTTGTTCTTCTCTTTAGTTTCTCTCTCTAGAACATATTCAAATGCACACACTTAAGCTCCTCTAGTCTATGTGTTCATCCTTCACATGCACTCCTCACCCTATATATATATGGACCTAAGGCCAAGCCCAAAATACAAATAATCCAATGCTCGGTCCAAGCTACAATTAATCCTATACTATTTTTGGCCCAAATAATAAAAACAATAAATGCTTAGAAAAGCAAAGTATAAACCATATTTTTGACCCAACATCTATACTCCGCTAGATGACTGGATCACCAACAACATCGAGACCTTTCATCATTTTATCACACATCGTCTTATTACATCTACCGATGTTTTACTTCAACATTTTTGTAGATATAAAATACATATACAGTTTAAATCATGAAAAAGCGTGTATAAAATCATTCATCCAACATAGACAGCAAGTATTCAGATAATATGCACACATAGCACGTAATTTATATAAAATACTTCATATCTATGTGTAAGTTGAAAGTAACTATGCACTCACTTGATTAGGTGGTGACTCGGTACTTGAACAACACTTCGTTATCTCAAAACAATTTTTCCTTGACCAAAACCTAGTATCAATACTACTAGAGTTTAGTTTTAACGTTAACTGCGACTAATTAATAGTCTAGCTATTATTATTATTATATTTGTGTTAAATAACACTCAATATAACTCATAATAATAGCCCAAATAATTATTTTAAGGACCTAATAACATTACTATAATTATTTAAAAGTTATATTAAAAATTGCGTAGGCATAGCTCACTTACAGCGAATTTTAAAGAAAACCAGGCTTTGCTCGGAGCAGCGTTTCCGAACCGAAAGACCCTTTTTCTCGGGACTCCGGGAGCCTCGGGGCTTCCTTAGGGTGCTAGGGATTTTTCCTAGGGTTTAGGGGTGGTTTGGGATCTTAGAGAGAGAAAGAAAGTAGAGAGAGAAGTGATTTTGGTGTGAAAAATCCGGAAACCCTCGCCCCCCTTTTATAGCTTGCGAGGCCTCGGACTACGCTGGGCGTAATCCTTGGCTACGCGGGGCGTAGATGGGATAGGGCTCCAGCTCGCGTACAGCTGGCTCGCACTTGGACTCGGAAGGATAAGGCCAAAGGTACGCCGGGCGTACCCAGCTTTGGACGCGGGGCGTAGAGCGAGGCTTCGTGGCGATCATCGGATGTGAGGCCGTGCTCAGCAAGCAACGGCTGAGATTTGGCCACGTCACCACCTCCTTGCAGATTTCGCAATTTTCCTTCCCGACTTCTAAAAATCATAACTTTCACATACGAGCTCCGTTTTCGACGTTCTTTATATCCACGCGTAGGTGGGAACGTACTCTACAACTTTCGTTTAGACTCTGTCGGCTAATTTTGACTTTATTTTAAAAGTTATATTTTTAACAGGCCGGGACATGATTGGTCCGTTAAAAATTCATAACTTCTTCATTCAACGTCCGTTTTCGTCTGTCTTTTTATCGTTGTGCTACTATTAACGAGATCTTCGATTCTCGTTTAGGTTGTGTCGGCTAAAAACCGCTCGATCTAATTTCGAACTTCGGGTTGTACATTGCTAAGCCGAAACTTCGAAAAATCATAACTTCCTCATACGAAGTCAGATTTGGGCGTTGTTTTTTATGGACGCTCTCCGTTTAACGTTTTCTACGACTTTCGTTTAGATCGCTAAGGCTAAAACTCGCTCACTCGTAAATTCACTATTTACGCTTCCCGGTATCGTGCCGGTTTCATCACGAAACTTCGACGGGTCATAACTTCTTCGTTATAACTCGGATTTCGGCGTTCTTTATATCTCCGGAATCCTTGTTTTGACCACTACAACTTTATGTAAAGATATCGGGCTTATCTCATACTTTAATTTTGACGCTTATTTTTATTCTTTATTAATTATACATTTATAATTAAACAATAAGCACATAAATTCA
This sequence comes from Lactuca virosa, assembly GCF_052849685.1. Classification (NCBI taxonomy): domain Eukaryota; kingdom Viridiplantae; phylum Streptophyta; class Magnoliopsida; order Asterales; family Asteraceae; genus Lactuca; species Lactuca virosa. Next base: position 348,466,228 of record NC_136430.1, on the reverse strand, counting down.
CAAAATACTCCAAAATTTCATCTTTATTACATCAAAAGAGTTACCATAGTTGACCTAGACTATTACATCTTCTAAAATGCTTAGCCCCGAAACCCAGGCGTTACACCCTGACTATTGAAAATCTTTACAAAATAAATCCTGGCGTTACACATTAACCCCCGAGACTAACATCCGATAATTATTACTTGTTTTTAGGCTATAATAATCTAAAATAATTATAAAAATACTTCTCGGGGTTCCGGGTTTATCAATTAATTATTCTACTTTAAACGGAATGTTACAACTCTCCCCCACTTAAATTTGATTTCGCCCTCGAAATCGTTTCTTATCGTTCCTTACACGCCAAACAACTTAAACTACTTGGCTACAACCTCGGGTATAACCCTAGCCTTTCCAAGGCTATTGTATCCAACCCTTGCAGATTTCTGAACCTGAAGTTAAACGAATTCCTTACAATATGATCATGTTTACTCAATGTGGAATCTGAAGTTTTGAGATGGTCTGGCCTCCTGACAGACCGCCCACACTCGATCATTGCCGAGTTCATTACTTTGAACTCCCGACTGGCTACTCAAATTCTGATAACCTGAGGTTCTCACCAGAAAGCATAACCATTAATCACACACTACTACCTAAAACTCTTTTCTTGACAAGAGATTAGGTACTCCTTCAAAAGAAATTCGTTCTAATAACCAATTCCTAGCGATGTAATGAACAACGAGATGTAAACTGGGTGATGAACCCTCTTGGATCAACATGACAATGGTTCCTTTGGTTCCTGAATCACATACATATAATAACCGGCTCATAAACTCAAACACTCATACTTGGCCTAATCAACCTCGGGCTGGAATACCAGGCATGCCCACGACTGGTCCAGTCATCCTCGGGATGGAATACCCTCGTATCATGCACATGTTTGGTCCAATCAACCCTCAGGTTGGCATACCAAACACATTGGGTCCAATCAATCATAGGGTCCTGTCATTATCGGGATGGAATACCCTAGATTAGTATAGCACTATATGCGAAACTCGGGTCTAAACTCATAACTTGAAGTTCAAGGACCTGCCCTTGTATTTCTCACAAAATTTGTTTGATTCCTCCTGGCCAATTACGGCTATCCCGAATCTCAACAATATGTCCATTCCGAAAGCGCTCAAACCGAAAAAAATGAGCTACTACGATCACTAGGCCCACAGCCTATGACTGGAATACCCCTACAAGGCCCTCAGCATAGGTCTGGATTGCCTCTGAGCCCACAACATGAGTCTGGTATGCCCTACCTTGCCCTCAGCTCATGACTGGAATGCTCCTGATAAACTATCAACCTTATCCAAAAGAAAAGCCTAACCAACGTTCTTCACAACACCAACCTGTGCTACTATGTTGAAATCCCACTATGCACGATCCACCTATAGAACAAGTTGCTTATCCAAGCAAAATCCTGCAACCCTTAGCCGCACTCGACCCCAGAATAGAATGATAGACGAACTTTAGATCCAACTTGCAGACTATAACTCAGACCTGATCATACGTACATCGAACCAACTCTAATGCCACCTTAATATCCGTTGTTACACATGAAGAACCACTACCATGATCATAATTGGGAATCCTTAACTTCACATTCACTCGCCACAAAGCCCATACTGGATCAAGACTGATCCGATTCTACTAATACCAACTAGTTCGAGAAAACTTCCACAATTATCCCGAAGGTTACCGAAACACAAGTCTGATACAAATCAAAATTCTATTTCACCATTGGGGAGAAACATACCCCAAAGACTTAGGGAACATAAACACACTGCATAAGGGAATGGGTGACACGCTCCTAGCTTCGCAACTGTCGCCTCTTCAACCCCCTTCGGAGAATTCCTGCTCCCTGAGGGTTCACCACTTAATGTCTGTCCGACCATTCTGGAAACCATAATCTGAGCAGCAACAGACAAAACCTTCAATGGCTGATGCTCAACCGGAGAAGTGCCAATTCTCCCCCATTTAGAACACTAACCACCACCCACTAGTGTGAAGCCCAACATAACTTAGCCGACAGTCCCTGATGCTTGAATGATCCCACCCTCAAATCTTGAAGTACAAAGGTAGATGCTCTACTAATACTTCAGCAACAAGCTATTTCCCTTGGCGCTCTCATACACTAATCAATAGCGATTACTAAAAACCACTGAATCTTGTCAAGGTCGAACAACTATCCCATGGGTCTCTGTCCCCAACCTCCCACATAATACCCTTCTCCCCAAGTGCTCCAAGCAAATCTATCGCTCTCGAGCTCTGGAAATCATATCATTCAGGGTATCGCACCCTGGCTCACTTTCCAGCTTAATCGTCCATAGCTGAACTGCAGTAACTGAAGCAACTCTTGCCCCCAAACGGTGCTACAACTATTCCCAAGACATAGTTTCCAATTCCGAAAGTGCAATAGATAGCACAATCAATCCTTACCACCCGATATAAGAGACCCAAGGCTAATCGGATCTCACAAGATACTTATGTCACATCGACCTACCTGCGCTCACCCGCGCTGAACCACTGTCGCCAATCCCTGCGACTAACTGACCCCGAGCTGGAATACAACCTGATCCAGGGTCACAAGCCTGATCAATCCTTCAAGCCCGTAAATTGGAAGGGGACAATCCTTGCCCTAGAAAACGACATTCTAATCTATCAAATAATCATTCTACTTCCAGCTACAAAACCCGAGCTGAAAAAAATCATCACTCCCCTCCCGAGTCCCTGCGACTCGAATCCCGGCCTCGGACAAAACCCCCGAAGCCTAAATCCTAGAAATTCCTATGCCATCCTCTACCGCTCATTTCGCGGAACGTAATGAACACGGACCACCTCTCTGAACTAATCCCAAGTAACTGCAGCTCTCTGCTCATCAAAATACATCCAGTAATAAGTCCTCACCAGTCTTTCGCCCCGGACCTCAGCAGGTTCAGAGTGTGCCTGACCTTCTGGGCAGTAGACCATGAACATGTGAAGCAGCATCCCTCCATGTCAGATGGCCACCTCAAGGCTATAACTGGGTCCTGAACCCTATCAACAGTCGGGGCTTCGTGTCATCGAAGTCCCAATACTGGAAAGCCCAACTGGCTCCCCCTGCCGTTGTTATAGCTGCTGCAGCTGCCACGACAATCGCCTTGGCACTAGCTGTATAGCGCTCGTCGGAATACTCAATCATGGCGGTCTTGATAGACCCAAACATCTCCGACAACTGTCCCCAAACAATCTCGATCACCTCCTCCCGGATGATCTCACTGACATGATCCTCTGACAACACTGGCCTATCATGGTTGTCAACTCTCGATCTTGACCTGGATCCGTCTCAAGACATATCGTAATCACCATTATGGTAATTCACCAGAAAGATTTCTAATAATCCATATAATGACAGGGGACCAACTCCCTACCCAACCCTAGGGGTTGTGACGTCCCTGATACGCATATGGGTCCTGTGCTTTCAGTAGTACGGGCCCATACTACCTTCCACACCTACCCATATTTGTCTCAAGTATCACCACAACACCCTAACTGTATACACAACCTGGCAAGCGCTCAATCCTCACTCATAGAGGAAAGCTAACTGTCTCATAACTGCCCTACTGGCCTCACACAACCCACCAATCCATGAAACTTCACCAACCCTGCAACACTAGTGTATGCTAGCCATACATAACGCTGGACCCTATAGACTTTCGAATATCCAATCCTACCCTAAGCTCCCAGTCAAACAAAAATAGAACATAAGGCAAAACCAAACATTCTCAGGCTATAAGATCTTAATTATGTATAACTGTGATGCATACACTAAGCAACTACAGTAACAATGTCAATTTCATATTAAGGAAACCCTAGGCTAGCAGGCATCATGTAATCAGACAATTCTATCATGCAATTCCTGAAGATCCCTAGCCTAGTACTAACATGTTGTTCTAACATATCACATAATCAAATAACTTGTATGGTATTTTGGGGTCTACTTACTGGCTCTGGCTGATCGTACACCCTGCATCCTCCTTTATTTATTTTGAAAACCATTTTAGAAATTTTTTTGAAAACCTTTCCTTGATTTGAGACTGGATTCACACGAATGTTCCTCCAATCCACTCAAACCAAGGCTCTGATACCAACTTGTAACACCCATAAAATCAAGCCAAATTTGAACTTTTAAAAACATTGCAAATCCATTAATTATTACAAAACTTGTTTTCAAAATGTATCATATCAGAGTATCCCAGAATCAAAGTCATAAAAGTGAGGAGTTGTACAATCACGCCCTTGCCTTGCCACAATCCCCTGATGTACTTGAAACAATAAACAAAAACTGTAAGCCCGAAAGCTTAGTGAGTTACCCCCAAAATACCGATACACATACAGTCCACATAACCATATCGCCAATAACATATCATAACAAACTGAACAGCGTGAAATGGATCCACAACTTTACAAGCTGGATTACCCCTGGGCCCTCAGTACGAGTCTGGAATGCCTACCGGGCCCTCAGCTCGTATCTGGAATGCCATCGAGCCCTCAGTACGAGTCTCCCTCAGCTCGTATCTGGAATGCTCCACCTACTAGATTACCAATGGGCCCACAGTGTGAGTCTGGATTGCCTTCCGGGCCCACAGCTCACATCTGGATTGCCATCGAGCCCACAGTATGAGTCTCCCTTAGCCCGTATCTGGAATGCTCCCGGGTTTGTTGGTTACCGCACGGAGCAGTATCACCTCAACCCATACCACATAACATATCGACATATAACATAACTACTGAGCATGCAATAATCATATAACATCACAGGTAGTCCTACAGATCTACCTAACTGGCATAACCACTAGCATGCAACACTAACTCATACTCAACATCTAACACTGCTAGGATAACATATCCAGTGGGCCAGCCTTGGTGCCTTAGACCCCTTAGTATAGTGAGGATAACTCACCTGGCAATGCTGAAGTCCCGCAGATACAACTCCAGCTGCTGGTTGACAGATTCCCAAACTGTCAACGTCAAACAATACCCAATTAATAATTGGGTTCCAAGCCCAAGGTCCAACTCACACTACAAAAGCCCAAAAGTAACATAATGGCCAAAGCCCAGCATATGGCCCATTTTTCCAAATTGGGCCCAGACCTCTACATGGTCTTTCTTTAAGGCCCATCCCATTATTCTAATACAATTCCCATGGCCCAATATCACATAATCATGATGGCCTAATTATGGCCCATCAATGGTCCAATTTTCCAAATTGGGCCCAAGTCCTTACACGGGCCTTATCCTAAAGCTCATCTAATTACTTTGGTTCATTAACTTGTTCTTGGATGGCCCACCAATAGTCCAATCACCAAAGCCCACTAGGAAGGCCCAATTCAAGGCCCGAGTGAGATTATGGCTTTCACATGAAATGATGGTTAGGGTTAAGTGTTTCTCACTTAACCCATTAAGGACTTAATACATTAAGTCCATCATTGCCTTAAGTTAGTTTGCCAATGATTATTAATTATTATTTTAGGTTTAATAATTAATTCTCGTGTGTGTCCCAAACGATTCCCACAATTAGGGTTTTATGCCCTTAGGGTTTTCCAACCCAATGCTAGCCTATTAATTCATTGGTTGGGCTTTTAGGTCACATTGGGCCTTATTGACACATTAGGCTTCCATTGGGCCCACTAGGGCTTCTTTGGGCCCATTAGGGTTTCCTTGATTCCACATTGTCCAAACATCCCCCAAACGAGGTCCAAACGCAATCAAAGCACACCGCCACCCGACACGGCGACCGGTGGCGGCAGGAGGCGGCAACCACCACCCTACGGTGGTGGTGACGGATTTTCTTTACTATTCCGATGGATACAAAATTACAACACGATATTCAAACACACACACGTACTCACGAGAACTCATACACACACACACACACCCGACCAGCCTTGTGGCGGCGCGCAGTAGTTGGATGGTGGAAGCCACCATGGCTGGCGGCCATGGTGGTCCCTTACATTTCTGGCCACCAAAATCACACACACACACGACACACATGCAAATAAGAAGAAGAAGCACCCCAGTCACCCACCTGGTGGCTCACGGCGGCGGCAGCCGGCAGGAGAGCGGCAGCAGCGGCGTCTTCGGCAACAACCACCATGGCCTGCTGCCATGGTGGTCCTTCACGGCTCTCCTTCGACAGAATTCACACACACTCTTTCCCGGAAATAGTTCCAACACCCAACTGTGGTGGTTGGCGACGGTAACAGCAGTTCAAGAAACGGCAGCAGCGATAGCCATGGCGGCGGATGGCGTTGAACGAAACAGCCGGCAGCAGCAATAACTAACGGTGGCTTTCTTTGGTTCCCGGTCAAGCAGCCACGGAAGGAATGGTGACAACGATACCTCCCGGTGGTTTTCTGGCCACACACACGACGTCCAGCGACTTAAAGGAGGTTAAGGTGATGTTGGCGGCTACAACACCCATTAGGGTTAGGGTTTGGAGGGTGACGGGTTTATATACCCCAACCCTATAACTTCATTCTATAATCACACATTTGGTCCCTCCTCCTTCCATTTCTTTCAATTTCGATCCCACTTTTACCATTTCTACCCTATCTTCAAATATCCCTTTCAAGTCCAATCCGTAATTTACCCAACAGCCCCTCCCTCAACAATTCCTTTTCAACATAGGCCTAGAATTTACTCTTTTAACCCCAACCATCCAAAACTCTTTTATTTTAAGTCCAAATGATACCAAACACCCCCTGACTATTGAAAATCTTTACAAAATAAATCCTGACGTTACACATTAACCCCCGACACTAACATCCGATAATTATTACTTATTTTTGGGCTATAATAATCTAAAATAATAATAAAAATACTTCTCGGGGTTCCGGGTTTATCAATTAATTATTCTACTTTAAACGGAATGTTACAAAGCGTGTCATGTTGTGTTTATAAGTTGGAGCACACATTTGACTGTTTGTCTCATTTCCTGATCGTGTGCGGTCATGTTTTGTCTAACGATGTGGCAATGGTAGTTGGTCAATGGAATAGTGTGGGTTTCAGAATAGTATGGCTCCTGTATTTCAGAAAGTGTTGATTGGGATGTTGACTGGGGGTCTATCGGTCAGTGGGATGATGGAAGCGTGTCTTTAGGGCCATTGGATGTCGGCTATGAGTCTTCCTGTTTGTGGTTGGGCGATGACAGGAATGGCGAGGAGCCGTGAGCTCCTCATCCCAATGGTTGGATTGCGTCACGACATGCAATGAGCCATCTTGGATTGCACTTTTGTAAGCAGGGCGGGCAGTTATGTAGCACAGATCCGTGTGTTGGTTTGTTAGCCGTGTGGCATAGACGGGCGTTGTGCAATATAATGTTGTCCCTAGTGGGTCAGTGACCGGCAGGTTAAGTCGGGCAATTATAAGGTGTTGACTTAGTGGAAAAGTCATGGTGGTATATTAGCATCTTTTTATTGGGATTCTTATTAGTGGACTCGTGTTCGTTTTATGATGAGGTTTCGTGTGACATCTCTTCCTATATTACCTATGTCATAGTGGTGTGCATGTTAGACTACCTGAGTGAAACATTCCAAAAATACGGTCCAAAAATTTCGTTTTTAAGTCGTTATTAAAACTATAAATCATCCGTTGTCATAATAAGAATCAAGAACCATGTATCTCAAAACATCATGTCAAATATTGTATCAAAAATCATATGAGTAAATATCATACTCTAAAACAATCCCAGGCTGAAACTGTGGTGTGTGCCATGCGATCATCCCGAGCCCTTCCCTTTGCTAGCTGAAGTACCTGAAACCAAACTGAAAACTATAAGCACGAATCTTAGCGAGTCTTCCCCAACCACCACATACCATACACATAACATATAACATGTAACATAAACTTTGGGACACCGCCCAGCTGCATCGAGACGAACCCGACATCGGACTCCCATGCGGCATCGGGCTCACCCCGGCATCAGACTACGTCTGGCATCGGGCTCACCCCGGCATCGGGCTTACCCCGACACATACACATCATATCATATATCATAAACACATAACATAAGCATATAACATACATCGGGCTTGCCCCGGAATACATAACAAATAACATATAAACTAGCATGCATCTGGATTGCCCCGACATCGGGCTTACCCAGGAACACATAGCACATAATAGATACACTAACATACATCGGGATTGCCCCGGAACACATAACACATAAACATGCATGAATCACAAAGACATCAGACATACATATACTCTTCTCGGGACCGCCCCGACATCGGACCATAATCCGGAACTACTAACATCTAAACGGGCCGGCATTGTGGCCTTAGACCCGTTCCAATTAGAAAAGGACTCACCTCTCAAACTGGATGTTGAACTCGTGCGTGAGGAATCACTGTTGGTTGCTCCCACGACTCCCCGACTAACTCTATACTGTTGGATTAATGTCTAAGTCCATAACTATAATTGGTAAGACTTGACCCGACCCGGCATGGTCCATTTGGGTTGCATGGCATCATGCATTTGGATAGACTATAATGAGAGAAATAACACTTAAGGTTGGTTAATATATTATAAGTTCTAATATATTAATAAGGTTATTTAATTAGTATTGATCAAGAATTAATTTGGAATTAATTAAGTGATCAAAAGGAGACTAATTAAATATATGGGTTGATTGTGTAAATCATTCATTCTTGTATATGTGGGCTTGTGATCCAAGATTCCTTATGTTGGACTAAGTCCATGGGGTGACCCATGGATACTCCATGGAGGTTAAAATCCATGGAGCATAAGGAATGGGTAAACTTATGAGTTACATGGTGTAACCCTAATAGCCACCATATAAAAGAATCCCATGGCTCAAGAAATCGTGCACTAATGTGTGAATATGAGGGCTAGACGATTTCAAGGAGTGTTCCATTTCTCTCAAGTCATTCCATGTGCATTTGGTGTTGTGTGAACCATTTGAGGTGTCACACTTGGGGCACTAGGCACTCAAGCTTCATGGAGACAAGCTACATCAAACAAAGGTATGTATTCTATCCATTTGATTACCCAAGTATCAAGTATTGTATGCTAGATAGGGTAATACCTTGGAAAGTTCATAATTGCATGTATAATAGAGAAAACATAGATCCAAGGTATTTAGGGTTGCATGTACACTTAGGAGTGTTAGAATGTGCAAAACCCATCAGTGGTATCAGAGCCAAGGCTTGTTTTCTTGTTATACTTGCAAAATTAGCTGAAAAATCGAATTGTATTAGTTTAAAAGTTATGCTAATTACTTGAAAAAAAATTAATGTGAATTATCTTTGTTCATATGAGTTTCTTAGATTAATAGAAAAGTTAATTGATTATGTGTGTTTCAATCCATTTTAATCTAAGAGTTGATTCTAAAATGTGTTTTTGTAACTTGTCCTCAAGTTATATGAAAAGTCACATTTAAGTTTCATAAAACTCATAAAAAGTTGGCAATGGTTACAAAAATGAAGAGTCTTGTCCTCATTAAATGGTTTTATGACTCCATAACTTGTCCTCAAGTTATGGAAGTTCAAGAGTCACTTCATTAAATGATAAAATGTGTAACCTTAATTACTTCCATAAGTTACAAAAATAAAGAAAAGTTACATTCTTTTATTAGTTTAAAGTCTTCCATAACTTGTCCTCAAGTTATGGAACTTGAAAAGTTTTTTTTTTTTTTAATTAAAACTACTTTAAACACATAAGTTATGGAATTAATTAGTTTTGAATATTTTCAAAACTTGCCCTCAAGTTTTGGAATTTGTAAAGTTTTCCCCATGAATACTTTAATTCCAAGTTAGCCCTTAGAATTTTAAAAGTTAAAATTCAACCCTTATACTTTATAGTATTATAAGTTAATAATAAATATATGTATAAGAGCAAGTCAGTCTTACCGTTAGTAGGCCTCATTCACGAAGCCGGTCTATAAGGGGGGTATAAGGTTACTGCCTATAAAATAGCAGTTTAATGGGTGTCCACTCTCACCCACTGCTTCCTTGACTGGTGGAGGGTCGTTAGCCGAACGGGTAGGACAAGGACTATAATTCTCCCTTCATTAAAAGTATTAATGATAAATACTAAGTAACTAAACACTTATAAATTCCCAATCTTAGTTACTTAGGAAAATGTGAATAAGGTGCTAATCCATGAAATTACACTTTGCACTTTGTTTAAACCGTTAGTGGAGCGTGTGTGGTTAACCGGCACACTAACCTGGATTTAACAAAGTAGGCAAAGGGTAACTTAATATTTATCATAGTATCGGTGGAGCTCGTGTGGTTAACCGGCACATCGATTGAGGGGTAAATATTAAGGGTACCAAGTATATTTGCATGGTTACTTCACACCTTGTTTTGTGATCCTCGGCATCCCAGTCACAAAACCTGAAGGGTACACTCGAGATTGAAACATGCCATTGAAAAGTTCAATGAATCTCAAAAGATCTAGGAGTTTCAAATCCAATTAAAAACGTAATTACATTATTTCGTTTTTCATTGTGGAAATTGGTAAATCGTCATTTACCTACCTTCAACTATTTTATAACTCGGATTACGGCATCCCTCTTCCAGTTATAAATAGGTTGTTGGATCCTAGCCTTAATATTTCATATTGGGTGTTATATTAAGGACTTTAGATCAACTATCTTGAATATCTCCCAAAAGATGTCTAGTTCAGACATCTATGATCTTCCCAAATCTCTTGGAACTTTACTTCCTCCACCTCCTCCAATTATTCTCCCTAACCCACAAGTTCAAGGTCACTCAAGCCCTAATGGCAAGCAAGGTCTATGTGTGATCACATCTTAGAGATGAAGTCACATATTGACAAGCTGGGAGAGTTGGGTGTCAAAGTCTTGAGAAAGTTGGATGTTCAATCACTTTCTAAGTCACATAGTGAGTTCCTTTGGGACTACTATGAAACATACTATGACATGAACCTTAATGATCATATCTATTTGCTTGGTGCTGCTGAATCAGCAATGATTTGGAACGATAGTAAAGCAAATTTGATTAGAAGATCAACTTCCCAAAAACTTTATGGACAGTGACAATGGTGACACTGGAAATCCAGAAAAAGCATTCTCTTCCCAATGGAAAGGGATTGGCCATAGTCAACCCGGTTAACCAAATGGTAAAGAGAAAGGCTAAGTCTGAGATAGTCCCATTACCAAAGGGTCCATATGTTTATTTTGCCAAAGGAAGGGGCGTTGATTGCAAAGCTGCCAAATTTACCTAAGGATGTTAAAGTCAATAAGTTTGACTCTACATCAGGTAGAGCCCATTATCTAACTCTGTTAAGTTCTATTTTGAGATCCTCATTACATGATGTGACTGGGTCACATGTTGATGTTTTAAGAATCAAAGAATAGAGAGAAATCTTAAAGGAAGTATATGTTGATTCTGATCGCGAAGGTGGATTTCGATCGCATCAGAATTTTGAGCAAGGAATAGATAACAACAATTTTCCATGTGGATTGTAAGGATAAGTTTTTCTGCAAAGTTTTAAAATAAAAGAAAATTGTTTAATTTTATTTATTTGAAGTATCCTTACAATGGCATTTGTGGAAAATTGTTGCTTATATGATTCCACTGACAGCAATATTGGAAAATGGATTTGATTCTTTCATTTGTGGTAGTGTCTAAATTTACCAAATCAGGAAAGTTCCTCATCGCCCAAGTTTCAATTGGACCGAAACTTGGAATCATGCAAGTTGAATAGTATGATGAATGAGAACTTTCAAGCATTGGAAAATCAAGACTAATTACTTGTTCACATGGATGTGTGAGTCAAGTGAAGGACTAAAGGGATCGAGTACACATTCTTGTGCACTGGTCATGTCCACCACAAAGCTCGTTAAGACTATTTGATTTACTAAAGTTTAGTAAATATGGTTATACTTACAAGTTTAAGTATAATTCTGAAACATTGGAAAAGTCTCAATGTATGGCAGAACGAATGAGAAGAATCAAATTAGGCAGAAAGATAAAAGTTTTCTCAAATCTGAAAAGATGGGGGAGTACTTTAGTATCATGTTTTGTGATTATATTAATGATTTAAGAACCACATCACAATTGGTCTTCTAAGGACATCTTAGTGCATTCTTATGACTAAAAAGAGGAGTCATGAATTGTTGAAATGGTTAAATCAAGAAGATGAGTCATACTTCGTTTCAAAACAAGTCTTAGAGTCATACTCCAAGACTATAAGTTGAGTGGCATATCTTAAAGAAAGGTTTATAACACTTGTCAAATGTAAGAGTAAAAGTGTCCTACTCTTGTACATTTGAAGTTGGTAAGTTGTGATGTTTTGGATTAAACAAAGACCAACTAAGGCCAATTGTGTGAAGTGTTTGTCTTGATAAAGAATCCGCACTATCTCTTGAATATTTGGCAAGATAGTCTTATATGTCAAGAGGACAGTGGGAGTCTTAAAGATCCTAAAAAGAATTTCAAGAACTAATCAAGAATAAAACCTGAGGTTCTTCACTAGCACACGACTTGAGGTTTATAACCTATCATGTTGACATATTATGTGCCCATTCCAGTTAAAGTTGGCTTTGCATAGGAGTTCTGAAAGTTCTCAATTGGTTGCATAACAACTTGGAAGCAATGGCAGGCCCTGTACTGCCAAGTGGCAAGAAGTTAAGATTGCATAAGTTCAGTCCATATGAGTTTGGATTTGTCATTATCCTTGTCTTGTGACTATGGTTTTGACGATTCACATGGATAAGAACACATACACCATAAAATCTAAGGGTCATAAGGTTTCTCTCCGATTCATGAAAATGATGGTGAGAAAACACTTCCACCAAGTAGATTTGAAGCAGATGGCAAAAGGTCCAAACAATTGAGACGATGATTACGGCATCCCTTTTCATAGTTCTGAAATTGTTTAGACACACATGCATGCTATCTAAGGAAAGGTGTATGATTTTGATAAAGTTTTATCAAAGCATCTCGTATCAAAAATCTGAACTTTGGTAAGGAAGTCAATAAAGTATTGATTTCTAGAAGTCCAGCTGATTTCTGAGTACATGTCAAAGCTAGTGGGAGCATAAGTGTTATGCTAATAATCATCATGTCAGTGGGAGCATGATAATTATTGTTAGTGTTGCAAGTTAGCAATGTTAATTATAGAAAACAAAAGTTTCAATTCGTGAGGCTGCAGGGATTGAAAAAGTTGTTTTGCTATAATTAAGGGAGAGGATATACTTCATTTCAGTTCTAAAGGCTTAGATTGAGACCTTAATCATCTTTAGTCAAGAATATATATATGAATTTCATGTTGGATTGGTTCAACTTAAGGAAATTCTATATATTGCGTTCTCAAAATTCGATTATGATTACGGCATCCCTCTTCATAGTCAAATTTTGAAAACATGGCAAATAAAAATATTATAGCAAAAGACTGGTCTAGAATCATGTCTTTATGTGAGACATCATGAATCGTGTACCATTTGCTTTGGGTACAGGATCGATTGCATGTGCTATAATATTTGTCATTTCTAAATTTTTCCAAATGCCCAGAGGCATTAAGAAGGGAAAATGTCTATAATTGGATATGACTAAAATGATTAAGCAATTGTCGAGGACAATCTGAGGTTTACCAAAGATTGGTTGCTCAGGGACAGTTGGGAGTATAGTGCTAATTTTGGAAGGACCATATTGACATATTCTGAAAAGAGGCATCTCTTATTCAGAAGTGATAGTCAAAATGAGAATATGGAGTTGTCTCCATAGGTGGAAGTTATCTGTGTAAGATTAGAAAACTTAATGCAAGAAGCATGTCCAAAGCAATGTACTTTGAATATGAGACTTAGTTTCCATGGAGTTGATCTCCATTGGAATACCTTATAATGACTGTTGACAAGTCTTTGTGACTTTGTACATATTCATTATAGGAGGGTCAGTGCATATAAGTTTAAAATCTAAACAGATTTCGATAAATGATAGGAATTTGAAATTCTCACATTTTTCGATAAGGATTTGGGAGTGTGAAATTAGAATCATTGAAACTATGTTCAATTGGTTTATTTTACAAAGTAAGGATCATAGACAAACATAAAGTGCATACTTGGTGTATGGCAAAGCTATTGTTTAAGAAAAACATAGTGTACATGCTTGGAGCATGGGACAACTAGTGTTTTTAATTCAAGTATAAAGTTGATAAAACCGAAACAATGAATAATGAGTAATCAGTATGGTGATAAATAAAAGTGTTTATTTATATTCATAGGGTTTGATACCATATTTGATTCATTTATTCTTGTGTTTCACTTTGCATGTTTTGACTTCCAGAATAACTAAGTCGCTCTTCCTGAATGATTAAGTTATTCAAACCATCCACAGTCGGTCATATCTTGGAAGTAGATATGAATCAAGACTGTCATGGGTTGGTTTGTAGAGGTCCAAGTTGGTGGACAAAGTGGTGCTAAAACACTCATGAGTGCTCATAAGTTCTGAGTATTGGATTCAACCCACGCTCATTTGAATCACTTCATGGATTTTATCACGAGTGATCATGAGACGATAATATCTTATATTCTTCAAACCTAGAGATATGAGTTGTTACTATGAGTTGGTTGTACATTGATTGCACGAAAACTCATTCGGTAACTCGATGTTATAAAGCGTGCCTTTGTGTATGATTCAACAAGTAGTAGAACAAGCCATATGAGTCGAAGTTTATCCATTCCTTTTACCTTCGGGATAAAAGCGATATATGTGGTCCCCTCGATGATTTAAAGATGATACATGTGAGTGCTTGGCCAAGCCAGGACTGATTTGATTTGTTCAATCAGTCAGTCATCATGAATCGGAAATCGGGAAACAACAAATGGACAGAGACAATGATTGATAAACCATGTCTCAGTCCATATGATATCTAGAATGGAGGAATATATGATCCCTTATCTAATGGACAAGTCATTAACAAAGGTCAGAGTTCATCGACAAGGTCAGAGTTCGACAGAAGCTTTTGAGAGCTACGATTGCTGATCGGTTCCTGAAGTCATACGCAATAATAGTTTTAGACTTATCCAAGTGGGAGACTGTTGGATTAATGTCTAAGTCCATAACTATAATTGGTAAGACTTGACCCTACCCGACATGGTCCATTTGGGTTGCATGGCATCATGCATTTGGATAGACTATAATGAGAGAAATAACACTTAAGGTTGGTTAATATATTATAAGTTCTAATATATTAATAAGGTTATTTAATTAGTATTGATCAAGAATTAATTTGGAATTAATTAAGTGATCAAAAGGAGACTAATTAAATATATGGGTTGATTGTGTAAATCATTCATTCTTGTATATGTGGGCTTGTGATCCAAGATTCCTTATGTTGGACTAAGTCCATGGGGTGACCCATGGATACTCCATGGAGGTTAAAATCCATGGAGCATAAGGAATGGGTAAACTTATGAGTTACATGGTGTAACCCTAATAGCCACCATATAAAAGAATCCCATGGCTCAAGAAATCGTGCACTAATGTGTGAATATGAGGGCTAGACGATTTCAAGGAGTGTTCCATTTCTCTCAAGTCATTCCATGTGCATTTGGTGTTGTGTGAACCATTTGAGGTGTCACACTTGGGGCACTAGGCACTCAAGCTTCATGGAGACAAGCTACATCAAACAAAGGTATGTATTCTATCCATTTGATTACCCAAGTATCAAGTATTGTATGCTAGATAGGGTAATACCTTGGAAAGTTCATAATTGCATGTATAATAGAGAAAACATAGATCCAAGGTATTTAGGGTTGCATGTACACTTAGGAGTGTTAGAATGCGCAAAACCCATCATATACAACAATACTTAGTCAGACAATCTGAGAATCCTTCTAAGGGTAAAATGACCATTTTACCCCTGCTATGATTTGGGCCATAACCAAGGCCCAAATCCATTTAATCTTTCTAAGTCCACTAATGGCCCATTAAAGGCCCACTAATGGCCCAATTTTCTAAATTGGGCCCAACTTCGCAAATGGGCCTTCCCTAAGCCCAACAATGTCCATAGTCCAAAATCAAACTTCTGATGGCCCACTAAGGCCCAATAGATGATAAGTCCAATATTTGGCCCAAACTGAGGCCCAAAAGGTAGAAGTCCAATACTGTTGAGTACGCGGGGCGTACTTCTCTGTACGCAGCGCGTACCTGCTGCATGGCTTGTACATTGCACGTACTAGCTGGTACGCCCAACGTACTACCCTGTTAAGCTACTTTTCCCATTAAGCACTTAATACTCAACTCCAGAGGCTATAACTACAGATCTTCAACGTCCTGATCCATAAAGTCGATCACTTGGTGGCTTGCAACCCACCAAATGAGCCCAAACATAGAATAATAGCAACTAACTCCATAGAAATGGCTAGATCTCATGCGTGGTTCCATAAAAGCCCCAAAGATTGAAACTTTACTGCTAAAGGAATGCTTTGAGCTCCAAGGGTGGCAACCCTAAGCTCAAAAACGAAGTTGCATGATAAAGGTCCAAAGCTCCATAATCTTATATCTAAGCTTCTAAGAGGAAAGTTAGAAGCTTTATACCTCCTTTGAGTGTCAAAAGATGAAATAGTTCCAGATCCTTGAGCTCAAGATACTCAAGTTCTTCTCCTCCAACTCCTCTTCACTTCTTCCAAGCTTTTCTTCACAAAAAATAAGCTCAAGAGGTCAAACACACAACAATGGAGTATGAGGGCGTATTAGGGTTTTCCTGAGGGTGAGGGGCTGGTAAGGAGGCCATGGGGGCTATAATGGGGTATTTATATGTCTTAAACACTAAAAATTAGGGTTTTGGCATCTGCTTACGTACGTTGCGCGTACGTGCGCTCGCCTCCCGCATCCAATGCATGCCTCTACGCCCCGTGTACACCAAGGCTACGCTCAGCGTACGTTTTATGGGCGGCCCAAATCCTTGGCCCATTTGCTTAAGTTCAAACCAAAAGTCCTTTTATCCACATTTTGCCCAACAATATTTTAAGAAATAGTTAATAATTAATACCTCAATTGACGGTCGTTACACTAAGTCTTAGTAACTGATGGATGTCATGAGTATTTTCAAAGTTGTTGATAGTCCTTGGGTCTCTGATGACCCATAGTTGTTTGGTTTGACATAGGGGTGTAGTAGGATGCTGATTAGAGTACCAGGAGGCTAGTGATGCGGAAGGTTATTAGTCTCTTGGGAAGTTTTGGATGATGGTAAATAGATACAGTTATAGAAGTTTCGTTTAAGTGGCTTCACTATGAGTTGGGTCTCATCGTTTGGAGAGAGAGGTAGTTGTTGCAGTTGAGTGTTCCAAATGATCGGGTGGTTTGTTGGCATCAGTTGGGTTCCAAATAGTCTCTCGAGTTCGATACGGATGTGTTGATTATAAGAAGTGGTTGGATGTAGCATATAAATTGTGATAGTGTAGTTTAATTCTAACCACGTCAGATTTTGAGGGCGAAATCCAGTTTAAGTGGGAGAGAAATGTAACACATAGTTTCCGAATGTTTCTTTTTCGTGATAGCGGGCCGTAAATGGATCGAGTAAAGGCCTTGGGCTTGAAGGGAATAGGGTTTAGACCCTATTGGATGTTGATGTTAGGTTTGAGTTCAAAATTAGTTTCCAAAAACTCATAATCTTAGCAATGGAAGTCATAAAAATTTCGAACATAATAACATTTACAACCCACCATGGATCTACTTGCAAGTAATGGAAAGGTAAAAACACAACCAAAGAAGAAGGAAGATGATAACAACATTTGTTTTCCCTTGAGTCCTCTTGGGAGGCTTGAGTTTTGATGAAGAATGTAGAACCAAAAGAGACACCAACAATGCACCAACTTGATGAGAATGCTAGTTCTATGTAAGCTCTTAAGCTTGAAATAAATATCCTAGTATTTATTCCAATATAGTGAAATCCAATCAACTTAATCTTCAAGTTTTCAAAAGCAAGAGAAGAGAGGGAGAGCTTGTAGAGTTTCGGAAATTACATGAAGAAGTGCAAGACCAAAAATGCAAGCCTTTTATCTACATGCATAAAGTCAAGTTAATACCCATTAGGTCTTACCACTTTAAGCAACCATGTCCCTATGTCATGAACATGTCTTACCATGCTTCTTAGGTTGAATTCTTTACATTAAACAATTGCATGAGCCATGCCTTTGACTCTCCAAGAACTTTCGGCCATGGACCCAAAATGAAGACAAAATGTTTAAATTTTATAAACTCAAAGTTTTTAAAATATAAACTTTGTCTTTAGGTAAAAGACAAAAGGATTCAACTAGTCCAAATTGTTGTGCATGACTTATTAATTTATAACTCATGAAATAATATGTTCCTTGTATTTTAAAATAATTATTTCCATGAAATAAATATTTTCCCAGATTATTATAAGAGCTTATGAATATTTATTAAAATCAATTTCTAATAAATAATCAACTGTATCAAGTTGTTGTTAGTGTGACCCTTATGATCATACGTTAATTAGCAATATCATTCTAATATGACTCTTGAGCATATTATATCTTTCAGTTGATAATATTGGTTATGTGATATATGCCCTTGGTTTGTGTTTTGGAGTCAAGGGGTAAAATGGGAAAATTGATGTTCCGAACTTCTTTTATGAATTAAGGATTTTAGTTCAACATGTGTTAATCCAAAATTAACTAGATAGAAATGTAGGGCTATTCAATACCTTTCCGTGGATATAAAGATCATCAAAAATGGAGTTGAAACGAAGAAGTTATGGTTGTTTGAAGTTGAGGTGGATTTGAGTGAAAGTTGTGGCCACGACATGGGGATCAGAGCCCACAACGTGACGATTAGTTAGGCCTAAGCCCATGATTGATTTTAGGGTTTCAACGTATTTAAGCATAAGGTTTCGCATTTGGGGCATTTTATCAGCCTTCATCACCTCTAGAACCCCTTGGGAGAAACCCTAGCCTCCACCTTAAAGATTTGAGCTTCTACTTTCTCCCCTCTCCTCTTTTGGGTGCTTTTTATAATGTTTTGATGATTTTAAAGATCAAGAAGGCTCTTTTGGTTGCAATGAATGATGCTTTAATTTTAGATCCATCAAAGAAACTACATTTTTGGACTATTGTAAGTATAAAGTTTCAATCTTGCCATCTAGTTCATTAGATCTTGTCATTTGGGGTTTTTGACAGTTTTGGTCCATTTTATGGGTGATCTTGGAGTTAATTGGACTCCAACATCTTTTGATCCATTTAGGATGCTTCATGGACTAGAAAAGTTATGATATCGTGCCTTCCTTTGTAGCCATGCAAGTTATCTTGGTCCTTTAGGCCATTTTGGTGTATTAAAGTTTAGATCTTGGAAGATTGTGACATTATTAGGGGTAAAGTTCGAAACTTTATCCATCTAGGCATCTTGTTGTTTCAAATCTGAAAGTGGGAGGCTTGGACTTAATGGATTAAGTTAAGAAAGATGCATCTTTGGGTCCCTTTGAGACTTAAAGTCTAGATATTGGTGGTTTGGACCATCGTAATGGATAAAGTTGGAAACTTTATCCATTATGAACCTATTAGGAATCAGATATGATGATTTTAGCTTTGGTCCTTATGGATTAAGCCCTTATTGAAGAAAAGCCTTTCAGACGGAAGACTACGACGTGGTAGTTGGGCTTATCACGTCTGTATTTGTCTTTTAGTTCCCACGACGTGGATTCATGCTGAGGATGACTTTGGCCTTGACCATGACTTTGACCATGGTTGACTTTGGTCAAATTTGGGGTTTTAGGGTGTAGACTGAGATGATACTTCTTTATTGATGCTACGTGTCTCTTTGTACCTGTCTACCCGATATGTGAGTTGTGTGCTAGCTGCTATTCACGAGATGAGTTTTCTCACTATACTTGCATGTGTGGTAGTATATACGTGCTGACCAGATTGATCTTATTTGTTGTTACGGTGATATGTGTTACTGTGTTTACTGAGACTTCGGGTAGTCTCCAGGGTTGCTGATAACCTATAGTTGTTATTTGTGTTATGTTGTATGTTGTATTTTGGGAAACTCACTAAGCTTTGTGCTTATAGTTGTGGATTAAATATTTTGCAGGTACGTATCAGATTGCAAATACGGGACTGTATACACACATCAACATACTATGATTTGAGATTTCACATTATCTTCTTATTAACTCTGATTTCGGAATAATGGTTTATGAACAAATGGTTGTAATCTTACTAAAAATGGATGTGATATTATTTTAAAAATAAAAATTTTAGCCCTGGTTTTTGAAATGTTTCATTTTTTTGGAAATTTCAGTTTTCCCAATTTTTAGCACCTTTATTTTTTGTATGTTTTGAAATTAATTTTTTAAAAGAACATTTTTTTTTTGTCGAACTCTCTTGCTTGTATTATTTTTTTACGCGGATTAATATTGGGTTTGGGTGTCCAATTTTTTTTATGCCTTCGCTTTTTATGTCTTTTTTAAAATTATTATTTTAAAAAGAATTGTTTTACAATTTTATTTTATTATTATTATTATTATTATTATTATTATTATTTGCTATTGTTAGAAAAATCTCATTATTTTGGTCTAGTTTACAGAAAAGTCTCAAATTTTAATTTTTGAACTAAACAGTCCTAAATACCGGATAAAAAATATTCAAATAAACCCTTTTGTCCGCTTTCACATATTTTAACCGGTTATCGAGATTTTTTTGTTAAAAAAAAACATAAGGATTTTTTGATTAATTTAGTCAAAATATTTTTTCTAAAGATAACCTAATATAATAATATGTAAACTATTATCCAAAATAACCCGCTTGTTTATATGTACCTTCTTCGTTAAT
The DNA here is from genome assembly GCF_052849685.1 of Lactuca virosa. NCBI lineage: Eukaryota > Viridiplantae > Streptophyta > Magnoliopsida > Asterales > Asteraceae > Lactuca > Lactuca virosa. Next base: position 348,445,374 of record NC_136430.1, on the reverse strand, counting down.
TTTTTCTTTACGTACGTTTAAGATGGAAAGATATAATTAGTTGGGTTTGAGTTTAAGATTATTTTGGAGATAATCAAATATAATAACACAACTATGTAAATTTGGAATTTAATAAGGTATTTATGAAGATAACAACTACATAATAACATAACTTTTGTATTAGAACTTCCACAAGCCTTATGCAATTGGAGCATAGACAAATTTTATCATCATCAAACTTAATAGTTGACATCAATTTAATAAACATGTTTGACTCTTATATTCATCTCATGTTTTGTACCTAAAAAACAAGAATAAAAAACTAAACACATGCAATGGACATTATGATCTTACATGACTTGATAATGCTTATTAGAACTTCACCTCCACAAAATCTTACATGATGTTGGAGACAATGGTGGGTCATTGAGTAGCCAAAATGACAAAACTTACACAAAACTTTTTTTCACCACGACGAGTTTCTTTGTCTCCGCCATTGTTGGTGATTTCTCTTAAATCAAAGCCAATGAACTATATATATTCCCAAATTAAACGTACGTAAGGAGAAAATAAATGAATGGGATACATATAAATGAGTGGGTTGTTTTTAGATAAGAATTAACATATTATTATATTAGGTTATTTTTAGAAAAGTCTTAATATTTTAACCAAGTTAATGAAAAGTCCTTACATTTTTTTAAACGAAAAGTTCTGATTACCGGTTAAAATATTTGAAACCGGACAAAATGGCTTATTAAAGTTTCTTATCCGGTAAACGAGACTTTTCCATAAACTAATCAAAAATAATAAGAACTTTCTAAAACTAACTAATTTTTTTATATACTTTTTTACAACTTTATTTTTATCAAATTCGTTTTTATAAATTATTTTTTTACAACTTTGTATCTACTTTTTAAGATGTTATTTATTACATTTTTGTTTTCATATATGTATTTTTAGATTCTTTTAATTTAATAGATATGTTTTTGTTACAACATTATTTTTTGCATTATTTTTCCAAACCAGAGTCTCTATTACAATACAATAATACATGGAGGTGTTAACCCTACTTAAAAATAAAAAGAAAAGTTAAAAAGTATGCCGACATGCGAGAGCCACGTTTCATCAGTACATTATTTAGGGAACCCTTTAATTATGCATTATCTCTAGAAAACCTTGATCATATTAATTTTCTTTCACTTCAACCAATCATATTTATTGCATTTCAACTTTTCTCGATCAAAGTCGATTATATCGAACGATAATTAACTTACACCTTATAAAAAAAGTTAATTGATGAATCAATTAAAATACACTCTTTCTTGTTCGGCCCATACATTTTTACAAAACAGTTTTTTTTTTTTTTTTTTTTATTATTATCACAAACGGATATTTTGTAGGAAATGACACGTAGATAGCCGACATTGCCAAATGTATAAAGAAAGAAAGCAACGGGGATGAATCCACTGGGATGGCAGTACGATTATACACCTGTAGAACACGTATCAGACCCGTTGAATGCGGGTTAAGCAGCTCTAACTGCTAACCTCCAGTGAGTCAACTTCATCAAAGTCGTCTCAAATTCAAAAATCCGAACAATCAGTGTACGTATGCGATGGGTATTTATAACTTGCTTCCACGAAAACCCATTTTCTTGAATTATTGAAGCTGTTCAAGACAGATCCACATCACCTATTTCACAAATTTCAGCTCCTAGGGTTTTTCTTGATCGTTCTTGAATCTTGACCCTGTTTTTGGTCCCCAAGAAATAAGATACAGCTTTTAATGAAGTGGGGGTTCTTTAAATCATCGTAGTTGTTGATTAAATAGTTGAATCTTGTAGTTTGCGTTTGAGAAGAAGAACAAGGTCAAAGGTCAGCGGTTGGATTTTAACTCCATGGATATAACAGAGGTTTCAATCATTCATCATGTGGGCATTGTGTTCTTGGTGATATGGTTGCTATCTTCCTTCGGTTATTCCCACCCAATAGTTTACTTCATTTCTTTGATCTATCTTTACTTGGTAAGCAAGATATATATAAGATTATATTACTATTTGTATGTTGATATGTTCCCAAAAATATCATGAGTTTATTTTATTTATTTATTTCGTTTTAAAGGTTCATGAGAATTTTTCCACAAGATTCAGAAGAAAGGTGCGATTCGAAGAAAGAAGACAAGCCAATCAAAAAAGGGTAAACTCTTAATATTCTCTCCCTTTTTTGACTTCCATTTTCTTTACTAGATCATCACTTTTTAGCTTATCTTCTTAAGCTAGTTGAGAATTGAGATGATCTAATCTTTAGCCCTAAAAGCTCAAATTTTGAAACCCCTTTTTCGTTTTTGCGTAGGTGCTTTCGGATTCTGAATCAGTAAGGTGGTTAAACCACATGGTTGAAAGGATATGGCCTATATGTATGGAAAATATCGTCTCACAAAAGATACTCCTCCCTATCATCCCTTGGTTCTTACAGAAGTACAAACCATGGACAGTGGTACAAATCTAATCTTAATTTTTTTAATCTTCTTCTTTTTGAAGTAACATAATGCATAAATTGGTAACAAATTGGTCAAAAAGTGTGCTAAATTAATGTATTTATTTATTCAGAAAGAAGCTGTGGTTCAGAGTTTGTATATGGGAAGATCTCCACCAATGATCACTGAAATGAGGGTTTGTCGTCAATCCACTGGTGACGACCATTTGGTAAATTGATAACTTCTCTTCAACTTTTGTCTTGTAGTGAACAGAAGAGCTTCTAAATAATGTGGTTTTGATTATTTTAAGGTTTTGGAGTTGGGATTGAATTTCCGAACAGCTGATGACATGGATGCGATATTAGCAGCAAAAATGACAAAAAGATTAGGGTTTGGAATGTCCGCAAAAATGCATTTGACAGGAATGCATGTTGAAGGAAAGGTATCGTTAAATTTCCACTTATCTGACTTTTGTATATGTTGGAGTCTCATCTCTAAAGAAAATCGATAACTCCACACATATCAAACTATCAAGATTCATGAGTTTTGTTATGTGATTGTGTTATTTGAAATGTTGTTTAGGTATTGGTAGGGGTGAAGTTCCTCCCAAAATGGCCATTTCTTGGACGTTTGAGGGTTTGTTTTGTTGAACCACCTTACTTTCAGATGACTGTGAAACCAATTTTCTCCCATGGTCTTGATGTTACTGAACTCCCTGGGATTGCTGGATGGCTGGATAAGCTTCTAACAGTCGCATTCGAGGAGACACTCGTTGAGGTAACATTCACCTGATACAGTATCAGATAAATAACCAGAGGATGCTCTGGTTATCCGATGACTGGAAACTTCCATCCAGACATGTAATGGTTTCTAATTTTCATTACATGTTGGGTTTTTTCACAGCCTAATATGTTGGTGGTGGATGTTGAGAAACTCGTTTCACCTGAACAAGGTATAATAGGTTTAGGTCCTCTTTACGTGTCTCTCATATATTTTAATTATTACGTTATGGTTTTAACCTTATCTAATTTGTATTGATTTAGAGACTTGGTTCTCTGTGGATGCAAAGGAACCCATTGCTTATGCCTTTGTGGAAGTTGTTGAAGGATCAGATATGAAACCATCAGACCTGAATGGTAACTTTACTTCAACATTTTTTTATTTCTTATGTTCTAACATGAACATGCTGATGACTAAATCGGACCTCTTTACAACAGGGTTGGCTGATCCTTACATAAAAGGCCAGGTTGGTGCATATCGGTTCAGGACCAAGACACAAAAGAAGACTTTATCTCCAAAATGGTTTGAGGAGTTCAAGATTCCCATCACTTCATGGGATGTACCTAATGTTCTTCAAATTGAAGTTCGTGATAAAGATCACTTCATTGATGATACCCTTGGGTATGTTTCTATTCCCTATCATCTCAAGCTCTATATTTTTTTTTTATCGAGTTTATGTATTCAAATTATGCACCCTTTTATACAGTGATTGTGTGATAAAGATCAACGATTTTAGAGATGGAGAGAGACACGACATGTGGTTGCCTCTTCAAAACATTAAAATGGGAAGATTGCATCTCGCGATAAAAGTAATTGAAGCCGAATGTGACGGGGATGTTGCATCACAGAATGAATTTACGAAAAAGCCCTTGGTAGTAGAAAAATCTGAAGAAACAAATGCAGATAGTTTTGAACCCATTGATGTTGAAGGGCTACGAGAGACCGGAATCTGGGTCCACCACCCTGGTGCTGACGTGGCGCAAGTATGGGAGCCGAGGCAAAAAAAGAACAAGAACAAGAACCGGGCCCATAAAGACAGTGAGTCGGTGGCCAGTAGCATGAGGTCTGAATCATTCCCGAATAATGACTCCAGCAGCACTGATGAGAGCCTGGAGGGTAATAAAGTAAAATCAAGAAACCCGGTTAAACGGGGGTTTCGAAAGATCGGTTCAATGTTTAACAGGAGCCCGAAACCAGAGAATGATTCATCAAGAAGCTTCAAGGAAAGAGATGAAAAAGAGTGTGATTCGCCACCTCAGAATGTCCGGGCTGTGAATAAAAGAGAGATTGGTGTGAAGCTGGTAATGGAGGTGGATAAGGACAACCTTGTGTCACAGGGTCAGGACCCGCGGGTCAAATTTGAAGAAAGCCCGGAAAGAAGTGATGAAGAAAGCCCAGGGAAGACGGGAGTCAGAGATACGGTTAAAGGTATTCTGAAAAGTACTGGGCATTCGGCCCGTGGTATGATGCACGCGCTTTCTCGTAAAGGGTCCAATAAAAGTAGAGACTCGGATTCTAATGGTGAGTTTGGACCGATCTTGTCACCTGGGTGTGGACCCGAAGGTGAACTGAGCTCAGATGGTCCTGATCAAGCGGCTAGCCCAACCGGTCAAATGGGCTCGAGCCCTTTGAGCTCAACTGGTCAGATGGGCTCAAGCCCTTTGAGCCCAACTGTTCAGTTGCGTTCGAGCCCTTTGAGCCCAACCGGTCAGATGGAGTCGAACCCTTTGACCCCGACTGGTCAGATGGGGTCAAGCCCTTTGAGCCCGACTGGTCAAGTCAATGCAGGTGAGCCGGATATGCTTATGATGGACACTGTGGATGTAAATGGGACAAATAAAGGCGATGAGGAAATGCCTCCAGAACCACAAGTAATATCTTCTTCACTTAATTAAGAGGTTATGTATGTAGTTTGTGATGAAAGTTCTATGTCATATACTTGTGTATAAAGCTCTTTTGCATGTTGGGTGTTTATCCTGCAAATAGACGAATCACCATTGTTGAAGGTGAATGTTTGTTGTACTTTGTTTCACTTTGATAGATATATGTAAATGACAAGAATTTTGGTTGGTAATTCCTACATTCCAATATTTTTAGTTTTTTGACTATGGAATTGGATAGATTGTGATTGAAATGTTGCAAAAAAGAAAAATGTAGATAAGGCTTATGAATTCGTTCGGGACATTCATCGAACACATGGTGTGCAATATCAATACCCTCAAAGTTCTTGGCTTTTGAAAGATTATCTCATCTATCATTGATATGTAATTTGATTATTTCTTACAGAATGGTCGTTATGTGCACTATACTATGATGTGATACGGTATTGAATACATATATATAATCATGTACACAGAATTTTGAATGCAAGATAAGTTATACGTGTTTCTTTTTGGCTTTAAGAATGGGTTGAATCTGCAGTCTCCTGCTGAAAGCTCTGTTGAAAAGAAACCGAGTCTGGAAAGCTGAAATGATAGGAAGCCATGCCAAACAAGCAATCGGTGTAAAAAGAACAACTCCCATACCGAAATCATAAGCTTGGGCAAAAAGCCGTGTGAATTTCCACAAAACCGTGCCCTGAATCAATGGCCTGAATGCTTGACCAACCTAGTAATGAAGCAAAAATTGTTATTTATACTTGAAGAAATCAAAAGATGAAGATTTTGATTCAAAATCAAGAGAGTTTTGCTTACTAGTATCAGTCCCCATCCAGTTGGTAGAAACGCGAAACAACAAACGATCAAATCCTTTACAGATAGCTGACAGATGTATGAAAGAGTGATTATGGTTGCTATAACAGATAGGAAAAGAGAAGCTTTGAACAGCCTGAATGAAAGCTGATAGTTATCACTGAGATAATGCCTCCCCACATTTACAACCTGTGTAAAATATTCCACATGATTAGAATAGAACAAAACAGGAGCAGCTTTTTTGTCCCACCTAAAAAGTGGAGTTTTACCTTGATTAAGAGGAAAATGACGACTATGACAACCCAGGAAAGGACATAAACAACAACGGTTTTATTGGACCCGGCTATATCAAGATGGTAGACGAGGCCATATTGGTAAATAAAGAAGCGCAATGAAAGAAGAATCTCAATAATGCGGGACCCCCACCCCGAATGCTTAAGATGAGCTTGCTCATCATACCACCAAGACTGCCAACTCTTATCTTGCTGGATTCCAATTCCGCCTTGTTGTTTAATCCACTTATTCCAATCCTTCCAGTCATCAACAATCTTCCCCCAATCAAAACCCGAAGGATTGAACAAAAAAGGCGCAAACAGCCAAGTCAACGACAAGAACCAGATGGCGTATGTGGTCAAAACATACGTCATGTTGTTTCGATACGCTCTCCTGATGATGTCATGAACTATTAGAAGTAGTAAGAGCTCGAATCCTTTCATGAAATGACTCCGTGAGTATAATCTGTAGTTTTCGGTGAAACTCGCGTGAAAGACCACGACCTTTCGACCCGTGGGTCGGTATTTTGCACCACCATGGAGTATGGTTCGGCCAAAATAATGGGTTTTGGTCCCGAGGGAAAAGGTGAAGAAAACAGCAGCGAGTTGGAGTTGCATTAGAACGAAGTCTTTAAGGGCGCTGAGAAATCCTCTTTCCAGTGTGATTTCCATTACCATGGGTAATCCTGTCAGTAATCCAAGTTGAATGAATGATTGTGATGCTAATGCGGTTTCTAATGACCGAATGTTGTGCACTTTGGCTTCCAGAAGTAATGCCTTTTCTAAACCACTAAGCACGAGGTAGAGCTGCCCGTATAAGAATACGTAAATTCCAATTACAGATATCTGTAAGATTTGAGAAAAAAACAAAATATTGAACATTTAAGCTTTAAGCGAGTGTAATAACATGATTGGGAGCTCCTTATATATGCTTTAAATTGTCTAGTATCAACAACTTTTACTACGGTTTTAACTTTTAAGTTGATGAGAATGTTATTGGTTTTTTTTTTTTTTTTTTTTTTTTTTTTTTATATGAAAGTTTGGGATGTTAATTTTTTTTTTTTTTTTTTTTTTTTTTTGCAAAAATATAAATTTGAATTGTTAGTTTGGTAATTATCGTAATTCCTTAAAAGGTGTTCAATTTTTGTCTTATTATCTTATATGAAAGTTTGGGATGCTAATGCGGTTTCTAATGACCGAATATCAATTTGAAGATGTTAATTTGTTAGTTTTGTAATTATCTTAATTCTTTAAAAAGTATGTTGTTCTCTTTCTTTTGTGAAAATCCCTAGTTTTGTAATTAGAGAAAACATAACCCTAAATCGATATTTTGTTGTTGAGTAGGAGAAGCAAATTATTACCAGGCTGCTGAAGTAGAAGCCGACTGTTGTGAAGTAACAGGAAAGCATGCGGAAAAAGTCAAATCGGCGTCCGAGGCGGTAGATATCGCGGCTAAAAACTTGTTCGCTATTCCCATTCGCAACTTTGGCTTCAAACTTTGAGATCTGGTTCAAGCTGACGTCACGCCCTTTACCAACTTGTATGTACTCATGGTATGTAATATGTCCACGCCGTAATGTAGTATTATATCCTGTACACAACATCCAATGCCGTTAAATAAAACGATCAAAGTTAACTCATATGGTTTCAAACAGAACTAAACCTGCAAAAATGTCTTCACTCAGGTTAATTGTCTTTGAAGCTTTGCTTATGCCACCTCTTGTTAGGTGAAAGATTCTGTCAAAAAGATCTGGATGCCCATAATGGAACCTAATCCTGTTTAATACAAGTGACTCAGGCTCAGGCTAGGCTCATCAATGGGTTCGACCCAAAATCAGCAATTAATAAATAGCACCTACTTGAGAGGGTTTGCTAGGAGCCTTTGACCAATTGTCACAAAACTAGTCTCTTGGTAAGACATGAACCATGCTAAAGAAGAAACACTGCAATAAAAGAAACAAACACCATCCATCGATAACAAAAACTATGTGTTTGTTTGACTTTGACTTGAGAGAAAGAAAGTGAACCGACCTTCCAGTGAATATGTGTTCCCTTAGACCAAGTATCTTGGGAGTTTTTCCGAGTCTTGGTAGAAATTCTTGTAGGAGATTCCTCATTTTGATGGCTTCTTCCAGATAGTTATCCTGTAACGATCCATGTATGTTAGATACTTTCTCTCAAAAACTAAAAACTAGTCCAAGAGTATATTGATTATGACTTACTTGGTTCATATCTATGGCTTGTAGAGCTTCACCACGAGTAAAAATTATGGCATGGTTTTGATTTTCAGGTTTCCCTTCTCCAATATCAGGTGGTCCTGGTAGCTTCACGCGATATATCTCCTGTAATCACACCACATAACAATTATAGTGCTGAAGTTTGTGAGTTTATTGTTTGGTTTTGGTTTTGGTAGCTTACCTGGTCAAACCCGTTGACTGCTTTGACTAAAACGGATGAGTAAATCTTTATGGGCTTATTGTCAACTGGTTCTTCCCGCTCTTCAACATAAGCCACACGTAGTGAAGGATACCTTACCATAAGATCAATGATTTCTTGTGCCTGTGGGTCCCCTGATGTTTTCTGTGACCCGAATAACTGACATGACACAACATGAGTAAATTTCATGTCTGCTAATGCATCCAGATGAGCGTTTAACGTGTCATTCCCTCTTTCGATTGTCTCATAACCTTGGAGAATATCTGATAATCAACATCAACATATCAGACTCTGTGACTGATGTCAAGTGAGACAAAATTTACAGTTATTTATTTCACCCAAAAAGATGGAATAAGGTGGGACAAGGGACTGGCTTTTGATCTCTCGTTTGTACAAAAGACGTAAATGCCCTTCCTCATCATTGAAATTAGCTCTAAAAAGCTTGTCAGGTCCAATCCAGTCCAGTGAAAGAAAGTAAGCTGAACTACAACAAACCATCATCTTCAGCCTTGTCAAGAAAAGCTTGCAGCTTTAGTGCCTTGTGGTAATACATCATCCCACGAACTGTTAACAAAAATAAAGATATACTATGTGTTAAGATATAAGTAGTAGTATAGGGTTTTATTAGTTCTTGATGTGGCTTTTAATATAATTTCCAGATTGTTTACAATATGTAAGTTTTGAAAGAAGTAAACTGTTTCTAGCAACTCACCCGTCCTGCTTAAAGTCTGCCCACGAAAAGAAGCCCAATCTCTAAGCTCCTCCTTGCCATGATCATCTAGCTCCTCCATGGTTTCAACCCCCATTCTTTCCAGGAAGTTTTGCAACTCATCTGAGAAAAAACAAGGTCAAAATCGTAAAAAGATGCATACTCATGACTGATGACAAAGATCTTGAACTTATAGTACGTTACCTGGAAATATTTTCTCCATATAGAAGCCGATGGATACGTAATCTTGGCTTGCGTTCAGCTCCTTTGTAGAGAATTTAACTTCTTCCTTCAAATGTGGAGTCAAAACACTGTAATCACAAGAAAAAATAAATTAGTAATTTGAACCCAAGTAAGTTTTTGAATCTTATGGTGAATCTATGAACAATGAAAACCTGAAAGATAGCATGTTGCGGACTTTTGGAGCTCGAGGTATATCCATGAATAGAGAAGTTGCAAAAAACGATATACGCCTTCGTGCATCCAGGTTTGAAGGTATATCCATGGCTGCATCTTTGATTGTAAGCAGCAAAAGGAATCTCTTGATCTATGCAATCAAGATTTGTATCAGTTTTTCTTGCAAACATTTAGGGATCATTTGGATTTGGGATTTGGAATTTAGATACATTCTTTTGTACAGAATTTGGAATGTATTTAGCCAAATGCCCTTTTAGTATTATTGAAAGTTGTTAAGAAAACCTTCTGATTAAGAGAATCGCTATCTGGCAATGGGAAATGGATTGAATGCCTTGATGCAAATAGTTGTGGTTCGGGTTCACTAAAGTATGTTGTTAAACATCCTTCAGTATCTTGATAAGTGTTCATGGAATCCAGTGTTCTGTATACAAATCGAATAAGTATCCTAAAAAGATTCAAAAAGCTGATCATTGAAAAGATGCAAACCTGGATCTGTTTTTCATCATATCGTTTGTTATGATCTCAAAAATATCTTGCAGCACTTTCACAACTTTAGTATGATGATTCTCATTGCCTTCAACCTTAAAATGAAACGTAAAATTTTACAGACATACATGAAGAACTAGAAATCTGAGTTCTAGGGTTTGAGATTTACCAGAAGTTCAACCAAATCGATGCATTTAGCATGTAGAGTTAGAAGCTCACTTAGATCGAAATCCTTAACGAAGGTTGATTTCCTCATGCTTTCTTCAATCTCATCAACTATCCCAGATATGACTCTGAAAACAAACAAAAAAAATGGTATGTTATACACAATTTACTAATATTTTGAGAAGAAAATGAAGAACATAAGACTCCATTGATGTTACCTTCTCTCCATGTCTCCAACAACTAGAATATCAAGAACATCTTTCAGTGAATCATAACATTCTTTTACTGCAATATACATGTAGACATCTCTTCTGATTCTTTTGGAAAGATTTGCATCTTCCCCTACAAAGTCCTTTGCAATAGACAAGGCAACTGGCAACTGTAAATAGAAAGATGAACAGTGAATTAGAAACATGGATTGGATTGCATGAAAAAATAGATTATGAAAAACTGAAAACAGAAGAGTACCTGATTTGCTAGGAGAAAAATAGGCCAACAAACAAGGCCAGAAAGTAAATCGTGTGATAAAGGCATCTTCATCAATTCAACCTCTCTGTTCATATTTTGAAAAGATTTGTTAATGATTTCAATTTCTTGTGGAAAAATAACTAGAAAAGGAGATAATTAACCTATTACTTAAGAGATCCTCCTCACGAAAGCTGTTAATGATTTCATTCCATACAACAACAAACTTAACAAGACCATTCCTCATTTGTCTTTCAGACAGCTACAAAGAACCAATGTGACTTAGACTCATATCAAAGAACAAGAATGAGATAAACTAAAAAGAAAGCATTTTTAGTAAGTACCTTTTGAAACATCTCCCGTATGAAAGATTTCCTGTTTAGATGTTTATCAGTTTTTGTAGGATGTGGGATTAGAGAATTCATGAAGGCCAAAGGTAAATCTTGAAATCTACTTCTCATCATACCTAATGTACGAATCTAGATAGAAAAAAAAAGGGTGTTAGATTGTATAAAATAACTTGAAAATTAACTTGATTTCATACCTCTCCAAGATGATGCAAGATTCCATAAAGTCCTCCAAAGATTGCACAGAAAACAGAATACCAAATCTGGGTGTCCATGAAATACACCAATATGACTGGAGTCCAGATAGCAGCAATAGCACCAGCATTGTTCTTGACTGATTTAGATTAAAAAAAAATTGTAAGAAAAAAAGGAAATGTTTAGTTATTAAAGAACATATTATGGAAGAATGTAAAAAAGGTGTTACCTTTTGGGAAAAGCTCATGCCAGTCATACTTTGTAATCCCAAGCCTCATAATTTGTCTTGTTGGTCCTATGAGTGGCTTTATCTGATAGTGGCAGAAGTTTACTAGTCAACTTTTTGGTCAACTTACAACAGGAAGAGAAATAAAGTAAAAAGACTCACCTCAAAGGTGTAGCTAAATGTCAATTTGCTTAATAACAACAACATCCAGAATAAACTGTACCTGAAAACAAAGACTTAACACATTTCAGGAGACATTTTCCAAAAGAGAAACACGAGTTTACATCAACTTAAGAAAAAAAGAGTTCAGAAAGTACTTCAAAAGGGAGAACTGAGACTCTTGCATCCCTCTTCCCACATATAACCTAGGCTAAATTCCACAAAAAGGTTAGAATATTGGCTCATTTGTTTATTTATTTTGATGTATAATATAATAATATTAATACCTGAGTCCACCAAGAGAGAAGTGAAGAAATCTTTGAATTTGAGGTTTCAATGTATCGACCAATTGCAGGAACAGAAAAAAGGATCATATTGACTGCATTAGACATCAAATAGAATCCAACTGCAATCATATATGAAGAATAACACCACTCTTCAAACAAGCTTCCATCTTGTGATGAATAGCAAGTGTACTTTCTTCTACTTTTGGAATAAAATATGGGTAACAAGATAGTCCACATTGCTGCAATCACCACCTTCAAACTATGCTTTCTGGCTCTTGATTCATCCATCATGGATCTAGCTTTCCATGTAAACACAATATCAAGAACAGCTGCAAGATTCAAGAAAAGTTTGGAAGTAAATCAAATTTCATCTTCATCCTTTTTTAAGTAAAAAAGATACAAACTTTATTAAATCTTTATGAGAGAGTACCGAAGTTAAAGTAGGCACAAGACCTTGAACTAGTTTAAGAACTGCAGATGTGATAAAGATGCTCATAATATCTTCAAGTATGGGTGTATCAAACATCTGTAATGGTGAATTGAGATCATGGCATGCCATAATTATCATCGCCTGAAATTTTCAAAAAAAAAAATATCTTATTGTTTAGATTTTACTCATTTTAGAAAGAAAGCAAACATTTGTTGATGTGTTTATTAGTGTTCAAAATAAAACGAACCTGAAGAGATAGAATAAGAAAAGCCCACATTCTATCAAAGCTTCTGAAAACATGCCAAAATGACCGAAACTCCACAAAATTTGTCTTTCCTAACCATTTTCTCTCCTTTGGCTTTGGTTGCTCTTCTGTAGACTCATCATCTTTATTAAGCTAACAAAAACAATAAGATTTAAGATTGTTATGCAATAACAGATTAAATTTGTTATGTAAAGATTAAGATTTAATTTACCTCCATTTCTTCATCATTCTCTTCTGTCTTCTTTTCTGTCTTTAGTTTATCTGAGCCCTTATTGTTTTTTCTCTTGGGATCCTCACAAAAGTCTACATAAAAGAAGTCATGCTCTTTATTCATCGGCCATTCTAGTTGGAAACAATCAGGAGACCTATCAATATATAACAAACAATCATTACTTATTAACAATTATAATAAACTTTGAAGAAATTAACAATCAAAAGTCGAGTAGATATTAACCAGAAGAACTCATTCAAATCGTCATAGTTTCTCCATGTCGAATGATCAGTCATCCCATTTTGGTTTTTCTTAGCTTCCTTCAGTCATTTGAAAAGAAAAATCAAAATAAACAAAAATGAAGAGTAATGAATGTTTTTGGAAGAAGTATTAAGTATAGTGTATACCTCACGAATAACCTCATATATTGGGGTGACAACATTATTTAGAAAGGACTCAGGCCCACCACCATATGCAGGGGTGAAGGTTCCATCAGTAGATAAGATGGTGGCACCCATCAACATGCTATGCATGTCATATGCCATCTACATAAATACAAGAATTTGATCATTGATTGCATAAAAGATATGAATGATATTGAGTTTAATGATTATAATGTGCAAACATACATGGTGAAAAATGTATGCAAGGCACTCTGGCATGAACCTCACATTAGCAGCCTCACCCCATATAAGAAGATAAAGTCCTATATACAGAACTTTGTATTGTTGTGCTTCTGGATCTGATAATGGCAACCTACATAAATAAGTAAAAAAGTTTTAGATGAATTTTGTAATATTCAAGAAAGAAATATATAAAAACAAGAAGAATTTCTATACAATAACCTTATGCTGTTTTTCTTCTCTAAGAATTTACACCATTCTGTGTAATTCTTGAAGAACTTCTTCATCAGGTCATCTAGAACACCATCTGCTAACTGTTGATCTCAAAAGTTTAACAAATAATATCCGTGTAAATATAAAATATATATATATATAACTTTGATTACCTTTGATGTATTTGCTAGTTTATTACTTCGCCGAATATGCATGTTTGCAAGAAGTAGAATCAAATGTTCCCTCTGATTAGCAACATTTCCTTTCTGAAAGTAAATATTGTTATCAGAAATCAACAAATTGCAAGAAAAGATGATGAAGTATTATTGAATACCTGAAATCCGAATGAATTTTGGAGCCAATCGAACAAATCAAAATGAGGCTTTTGATTGGTGAACTCTTCAATAAATGGTATCCCTTCAACATTACGAACAGCTGCAACTGCAGCTTTAATCTGTAGCATTTCATAAGATGGTTATAATAATAATAATAAAATAGAAAATGAATGTCAACAAGTGTTTGGAAAAGGCAAACAGACCTCAGTGAGTTGCATGATTGCTTGATGAACACCTCCTTGATCAAGGGGAAGAATGTTAAAATCATAGAATTCGGATCTTCGATTAACATCATTATCAGCATTTCCCTAGAAGGAAGAATAGATAGAAGATAATTGAAATCATGCATGAAAAGGATTATTTTTATATAAATGTAAATAAAAAATGAAAAACGAACCTGTGTGCCAGCAGCTTTAGTGAGTGTATTTGATACTTCATATAACACAGCAGCAATTGTACCAGCTTTAATTAACGCGTCCCTGTTCTCCAAAGTACTTTCTCCTCCATGTTTGATGATGTAATCTTTGTATTCACGATAAACACGTCTGACTTCACGTACATCGCTCTTTTCTTTCCTTTTTCTGTAAGTAACTACTTCATCCTATCAATCTCAGGCGCCAAAAGATAGTTACAGGGATGAAATTTTTATGTTTATTACTCGGACATGATCTGATTTTTAAGTGGGTTTGTGATTCACCTGTTCAAGTCGTTGAAGAAGAGCAGTTTTGAACTGTCGTACTCCACGCCCTCTTGAATTACGATCCAAATCATGTGCAACTACAAAAGCATGAAAACGGCCTGCTCACAGACGAGGATTAGGGATTTAGAACCTCAAACAACAGCAACAAGAATCACAAATTGGGTGCAAATGCTTACATAAACATGCAACACGAGGCTCTTGGGCGTCAATCAAATTGGCAACACGAAGGAACCTCTGAATTTCTGATCTCAAAGTGACTGGCAATTTCTCAGAATCAAATGGTTCAGGAACGTAATCACGTCCAGACGTAATCGATTTCATATAAAAGGATTTCGCCCCATTATTGTTACTACCATACCCTACTCGACCATTAGTTTGCGTATTGCTAGTACTTGCAATGCTGGGCTCTGCGACCACGATTTCCGCCATTGTTGAACATGAACCAAGCTTGCAGAGTAAGTAAATGGGTGCGGGAAGAGAGTAGAATTTGAAGGGGATCTTGTGTGCAGTATATACATGATTTCTTAATGTGGTGTACACTTTATGAAGAAAGATGGTGGCTTGCTTTTTTGATTAATTAGTTCACTAGCAGTAGTGGTGTCATCTTTTTTTGCTTTTGCTTTCCATGGATAGTTTGGTGTGGATTTGCTTTTGTGAGGATTATACAATAAAAAAGAAGCAGGGGAGAAAGGGTTCTTGAATGTGTTGTTCATTGCTACTGTGATGTAATCTGTAAAACAAAAATTGGGGTTTCTTCTTTCTTGCGCGGGATTTCTTTGAGCACGTGTCACCGTCTATGTGTTTTCTTGTGTGTGAAAATAGTGCGTGTTTTCATTTTACATTTTTTTTTCTTTTTCGCGAAGCGGCTCTATTGACTCAAGAGCACCACTATTTTTTGTTTAGGAAAAGGGATAATGTTTTAGAGGGCAACAAACTATTGCTTTTGGTCATATTTGGTCATTAATTTTTTTTTCGTGTTTTGATAGTCATTTAACTTGTTGATTCGTCTAAATTTTCCCCTTACGACTGCTTTTTGCCAGTTGCAAAGGATTTATCGATCCTACATGTC
Organism: Lactuca virosa; assembly: GCF_052849685.1. Classification (NCBI taxonomy): domain Eukaryota; kingdom Viridiplantae; phylum Streptophyta; class Magnoliopsida; order Asterales; family Asteraceae; genus Lactuca; species Lactuca virosa. Next base: position 348,429,440 of record NC_136430.1, on the reverse strand, counting down.
AGTTTGATCCTATGTGGCATGTAGGGCTAATGTTATTAAAAGAGGGGCGTATGTGGTTTCTTTATTATGCCCTAATACCCCAATGGCTTCCTCCTATAGCTTCTCATCGTCCATCAATCGATCAAGCAAGAAATCAACAGTGAACGATCCAAAAACTTGTGATTGTGGGTTCCCTGCACGTATTCTAACGTCAACAACACCAAAGAATCTAGGGAGGCATTTCATGGTGTACAATGAGGTAAGCTATTTCACTCGAGTCTTCCCCCTTTTCTGATTCATTTTTCCTGATTTGAAACCTCCTTATGAGTTATTTGTGTTGAAGGGTAAATGCAAATATTGGAAATAGTTGGATGTAGAACCTGTACAAATGCCTCTAATGGAAGTGGTGGAGGGAATGAAAGCTGAATTAGTAGCATTGAAGACCGAAGTAGAGAAGGTGAAGGAAGACATGGAACAAATGAAGAAGGAAAAGTACTCTGATGTCATTGCAATGAAGGAAAAAATATATAAGTTTACCATAGGATTTCTTTTTTTGATCATCGTGTATATGATGAAATGATGTGAAATGATGTATTGAAAGAAAGATGTTGTTTGAATGGAATGAAGGCATTATCTTAACTTCTTGTTGGAATGGAATGAAATAATTTTGACTGGAATGGAATCACAAAGAAGTAATTTTGACTGGAATGGAATCTCAAAGAAGTAATTTTTACTGGAATTAGAAAGAAGTAATTTTGACTAGAATTACAATGTAGTAATTTTGACTGAAATGGAATCACAAAGTAGCATACATATAATAATGAATACATATATGATTCCATTCTTTGACTGTAATGAATACATAGAAGTAATTTTGAGTGGAATGGAATCACTGAGACAACAATGCATACAAATAACAAGAAAGTAATTGAATGGAATGAATACAATGCATACATATAACAAGAAAGTAATTGAATATGGTGGTTGGATTCATTGAAATACTCCATTTATATTCGACATTAAATAAAGGGAAAGTGAAGTAATTGAATATGGTGGTTGCCACCTCATTGACCACGTAGGATAAAAAAAGCCACCTCAGACCGATTCAACCGTTGAAATCGGCTAATATCGGTCATAAGGGGAAAATTTATACGAATCAACAAGTTAAATGGCTATTAGAGCACGAAAAAAAGTTTAGTGACCAAATGTGACCAAAAGCAATAGTTTGTTACTCTCTCAAGTCATTATCCCTTAAAAAAATATCACCATATCATCCAATAATGATAAACGCGTATAATTTAGACTAAGTTGTAAATTTGGTCCGTTATTGAAAAAGTATGGATAAGGTTCAAAATCTTTTGAACTTACATGGATGGTCCAAAATTAGATATTTTTGTGGTTATGAACCCTGTTAAACATGAAAAGACCATTTTGCCATTTTTATTTATTTATTTATTTTTTTGCTTTTTTTATTATTTATTTAAATACTTTAAAGTGTTTTAATTAATTAGAAATGCAAATGGGCCTCATCCAACTCAAACTTCTCTCTATCTCTCTCTCTCTCACACACACACATACACACCTACAGAAAGACACTCACAAGCATACACACACTAATCATTAAAACACACATGTAACATCCGGATTTCCAGGCATGACAATTTGAGTATTTCTTTTTGAACTATGAGGAGGGACTCGACGAGTTGACGCCTAGACTCGTCGAGTAGGATCGCGATTTGCTGACTGGATTAATGAAGGTACTCGACGAGTCGATGGGTGGACTCGACGAGTCCGCGCTGTGGACAGAAACCCTAAATCTTTGGGCATGTGCCCTATTTAAGGGTCCTTATAGCCCTCAATTGCGGCTACCAGTCCAGAGAGAGAAACCCTAGAGAGCTTGAACGAGTGGTATAAGAGAGAGAGCCTTTTTTATCCTTATTAGTGTGATTTTGCAAAGAAGAAGGTGTTTCCAGCAAGAGGAGGTCAAGGGGATTGTTATTCTGTGGGTTTCCAGCTTGGATCTGCAACTTTGAGGTAGTAAATCGATCCCTTCTTCTGTTTAGTATGAGATCCTTGAATTTAGGGTTTTCTATACCTTTTTATTGGCTTGAAATGATGAATATATTGTTCCTTTGAGTGTTAGACTCTGGATCTGGACCTTTAGAGGTCCAAAGGGCCTTATCCAACCTACTTTATGTTGTTCCATGGAAGAAATGATCTTAGGTTGCCTTTTTAGAGATGATTTCACCCAAAGAGAGCCCTATGTGTGTTGCATGAGTGTAAAGGTCGGACCTTTACGTGATTATTGTAAATGGGGAGGGCAGATCTATAGGATAGAGAAGCGGATCTGACCTCAGGAGGTCATTTGAGTGTTGCCATGGACGCTACTCGCCGAGTTCATAAGTGGACTCGACGAGTCGATTCGGGGTTGCCCCGCGATTCGTGACAGGTGTAACCCGTCGAGTGAAGGGATGACTCAACGTGCCAAGTGAAGCTAGAAGGAGTCTGAGGACCCGCATGGACTCGCCGAGTCGCCCATGTGCACTCGACGAGTCGGGTCAAAGTTTGACCGTTGACTTCAGTTGACCTTAGGGTTTTGGTCAAGCTGATTCAGGAGAGTTCAGGGAGGGGTAGGATGGCCTTCTACCCAATCTTTAGAGATGAGGCTATGAGAGGGTATTGATCAGGAATGTTATTCGTATGATAGGAAGAGGCTAGGTCGGGACGTCAAGCACGAGAGTTTATCCGACTTCGTACGAGGTGAGTCTTCTCACTATACTGTACCTAGAGTGGTACCTATGTGTGACCGGAAGGTCTTATATGCTATGAGATGTATGTGTTGTATGCTGTTATGTGATATGTATGTTATGAATGATAAGGACCGGAAAGTCATCATGATGTGGACCGGAAGGTCAGGATGATAAGGACCGGAAGGTCATTACGGTTAGGGCCGGAAGGTCTACCAAGGTTGTGGGACGGAAGTCCTCTGAGACACAGTGATCGGAAGGTCTTATAGCCTTGAGTGGCGTATGTACGTATGTGGTATTTTGGGGAACTCACTAAGCATTTATGCTTACAGTTGTTGTGTTATGTGTTTCAGGTACTAGCGAGGATCGCGGGAAGGCGTCGGCATGATCCGTACACACTCATGAAGTTTATGTCTTGAGATCAGGGATATGTTTTGTTATGATAACATTGGATACGTTATGTTTTGATAGTATCTTATGAATAAAAGTATGTTTTAAAAATGAAAAATTGTTTTGGAAATTTACGTCGTTACAAGTTGGTATCAGAGCCTTGGTTTGAGGGATTCGGATGCACCTTCGGGCGTATCTGAACTCAAACTGAGGATTTCAGAAAGTTTTTCATAAAAAGGAACAATTTTTCTAAAAGAGTAAAAGACTTTGAGAAAAGAAGAAAGGATCAGTGTGTATGATCAGCCAACGCCCGAACGGTGATTTCCCAAGATACCCTTACATTATGTGTTATGAGATATGTTATGATATGTTATGCATGCTAGAGTAGGCTAGGTATTCATATTAGGACTAGAGTGGCCTGATTTATGATGCCTTAGCCTAGGAAGATTTCTGCTGCTATGAGATGCTTGAGAGTGAATATGTAGCAGTGAGGAGCTTATGAGAGGTCTACCGAAGGGTAGCCTATGCTAGCGAGATATAGAGTACTTGTGACCTGGGATCCTAGGAGGAGGACTTGGGGTGAATACTGATGCGGTGTGGACGGTAGTATAGGGCCCGTACTACTGAAGACATCGGATCAGTGAGCAGTCCAAGTAAGAATCCTTAGGGTACCAAGGAACAAGTAGGGTTGGGTGATCGAGTACGAGTATACTCGATCGAGTCTCTGGTATCTTTGTGTTGTGCTTCAGGGACATCATGGTTGGTACACCACACACACCAGAGAGCAGCAGTGTTAGCGATGATGAGATTCACCGTATGATTCATGACGAGATGACCGCGACGATCCGGAAGGCTAATCCGGAGGATTTTAAGTAGCGGATTCAGAAGTGATGTCATGGTTCGAGTACCATGATAAGTAGCGGATTGAGAAGTGATGTCATGGTTCAAGTACCATGATAAGTAGCGAATTGAGAAGTGATGACATGGTTCGAGTACCATGATAAGTAGTGGATTGAGAAGTGATGACATGGTTCGAGTACCATGATAAATAGCGGATTGAGAAGTGATGTCATGGTTCGAGTACCATGATAAGTAGCGGATTGAGAAGTGACGTCATGGTTCGAGTACCATGAGTTGTAACAGATCAAGAGGTGGCCACGCGGTTTGAGTACCATGACATGTGGCGGTTAGTATTTCTGGTTTTTACCGGTTATTCCGTAGGGATTGTCTAGACTGAGATCAGAGGTGAATGAGTATGGGGCCAGAAGGCCTTGATGAACAAGTTTTAGTGGAGCATCCCTTGAAAAGGGAAATCGAGTGAGCTCCGAGGGATTGTGGGTGATATGCCAGTTGGAGTCGCAAGACTCAGGGATGAGTAGGGATGGTGCATTATGGGAGAATACAGTCTGGGCTGGCGACCGGCCGATAGTGGAGAGGTCACTCTCTGTGACCCGAGTGGTGCTATTTCCGTTTCCTGTGGGAGACGTAAGAGGTGCTGAGATTTCGGTTTTTGAGTTTGGGGGTGAGCCCTGTGGGATTGCACGGATGGTGATCTCCAACCAAAATATATGGGAGTAGGTCTGCCGCGAGGTAAAGATATAGCTTGAACAGGTCGTCAGTGGGGACTGAGATGGTCAAGGACCAGGGTACACCCTAATTGAGTATAATAGGGTATGTGTTAGCTGCAGCGTCGGACGATCAAGAGGAGTATATCAGGGCGGTGGCCCTTATTGTCTTTGATGGGTATTAGGAGTGGAAAAATGGTTTCTGCTCTTATGATAAGTGACGTGATGGAACGTTGGTTGAGGAGTCGATGATGAGGAGTACGGTAGATCATTACTTCCAGACTAAGCGTCAGGGTTAATACTGGACAGTTGGGAGGTCCGGTGATGGAATGGTGTGAGATTCTGAATGACTAGAGGCAGTCATGGTGGGAAGTTCTGAGGATTTCATCTGAGTTTCAGGGCATTTGGAGTTGCTCGATCTCTATCGGGAGATCATCGAGCGTTGCATAGCACCTTCCAAGAGTAGGTGCGATGATTACTGGTGGAAACAGTCGGTGTGATAGATTGCTGGTGCGCCGATTGGGGATGGTTCGAACCCTAAGTGGGGGAGAATTGGGTATTTTCTTGAGGGGATCAGAGATTCGATCGAGAATGGTTTGAGATCTGGATATAGAGACCGGGGGTGCGAATTCATTGAGCCCAAGGTTGTTGGTGATTGAGACGAGGTGCAGAGCGAGATAATGCATGTGTTATGTTTGAAAAGGATGAGTGCCTCCACGGCAAGTGGCCGTTGATCGGAGACCTTGGGGTGAACGGGAATTCTTCAAGGTCATATGGTGAATTCGAGATGGTTGGCTCGTAGGGTGAGTTCGGCGGTTGAGTAATTCTGGTTCAATGATGGGGCTGTTATTCAGCTTGGAAAGGGCGGAAGTTGATTAGACAACCAATTTCAGTTTGTGGAACAGGAAGATCAGTGGATGAGACGAGACGTCGTGAGGTCCTATGTGATGTATCGAGGCATTCGAATTTAATGCATTGGATTTCGGATAATTTTGAGTCTTGAGTGGAGACGGCAAGTGGTAGGTCAAGCATCGATGATTCCAGTGGGAGCCCTTTCGGTTAATGACGGCAAGTGAGATTGTACAAGAATATGGATCGTAGCAGGGAAGGGTGTTTTGTTATGACTATTGCCGCCAGATATAGTGATGCATAATTTGGGTAAGTGCATGCACCTATCTATGATTGATCCGCGGATTGTGAGTCAGTCAGAGGTTGTTGTGATGCTACGGGAAGCCGTAGTACTCACTAGTCATAGGTTGTTGTGATGCTACGGGAAGCCGTAGTACTCACTAGTTAGAGGTTGTTGTGATGCTACGGGAAGCCGTAGTACTCACTAGTCAGAGGTTGTTATGATGCTACGGGAAGCCGTAGTACTCACTAGTCAGAGGTTGTTGTGATGCTACGGGAAGCCGTAGTATTCACCAGTCAGTGAGAGGTTGTGGTGATACCACGGGAAGCCGTAGTACTCACCAGTCAGTGAGAGTTTGATGTGATGCTACGAGAAGACGGAGTACACACTAGTCAACGAGAAGTTGTCATGATAAAGTACTCTTTGATCAGAGCATGGCGCAGAAGAGTTTTAGGCATGGGGTGACCCTAATTTATGAGTTTTTGGGAACCTGATGGTCGGACCAGGGGCGAGACCGGGGTCTCCTCAATGATAGGGAGTCATCATGTTCTGAGTAAGGTGTGGTCATCGCAATCTGAATGAATGGGATAAGTGAGGTACGCATGGGTTGCGGGAAATGAGTTTTGAGTTGAGTGCTTCGTTGGGACGAGTGGTTCCAACTCTGGGTCGGACCAAACTCTTGAGTTTGAGTTTGGCTCTGGTGGTGCGTTGATAGGCGAGATGAGATTATGGATTCTGAGGTGGGTTCCATGTTGAGGAGTATTGTTTGTCATCTGATGTCTTAGACCTGTGTGGGTCAGTACTCGGGTACGGGAGGTACCGCAAGTTGCATGGAACGATGAGTAACAGATAACAGAAGTCGGGGTTGAGTCGATCTCCAGTTGGGAAGGTAGCATTCGCTTAGGGTTAAGCGAACTTCGTACTTGTGTGTCACATTGGGCCGATGTAGTTATAGTAAGAAGGAAACCATGGAGACGGTTGGGATAATGCAACGGATGACCCTGGGGGTTCAACTGTTGGGTCGAGATCAGACCTGGTACTCAGTGTTAAAAAGGGGATACGAGGGATGCAGTTGAGGCTTATGATTTTAGATGTCCGAGGACTTCTGAGCGAGCATGATTCTCTTGTGTCAGTGAATAGGATGTTGAAAGTTTATTGTTCGGATGGATTCTGATAGTAGTTCAGTGGATGAGCCCTGGTGGGATGTAAACCCTTTTTTTCTTTGGGGCGTGATTCAGACTGTTTTGGTACGTTGGTATGATTGATCGGTAGCCGATTGTCGGATTTTGTCTTGTGAGAATCAGAAGAGCGGTGAGTTACCAGGGTTTGATGTTCGAAGAGCGAATATCATGGTGATAGCGTGAGTGGGCGGTCTGGCGGCGGGCCAGGCCACTAGAGTTTCCCGATTCTGGGAAGGTCAGAAAGGGGTATTTTAGCGACAGAGGGGCCGATTTTGTTCCAAATTTGGAGTTCCTGGTCGGATCCAGGTATTCATGGAGGAAGATATCGTTTTGGTGTGAGAACCTCTCAGTGGTGCTTTTCGAGTGTTGGTTTCTATCTATGTGGTTGAGGAGCGATTTCGAGGGCGAAATCTATTTCAAGTGGGGGAGAATTGTAACATCCGGATTTCCAGGCATGACAATTTGAGTATTTCTTTTTGAACTATGAGGAGGGACTCGACGAGTTGACGCCTAGACTCGTCGAGTAGGATCGCGATTTGCTGACTGGATTAATGAAGGTACTCGACGAGTCGATGGGTGGACTCGACGAGTCCGCGCTGTGGACAGAAACCCTAAATCTTTGGGCCTGTGCCCTATTTAAGGGTCCTTATAGCCCTCAATTGCGGCTACCAGTCCAGAGAGAGAAACCCTAGAGAGCTTGAACGAGTGGTATAAGAGAGAGAGCCTTTTTGATCCTTATTAGTGTGATTTTGCAAAGAAGAAGGTGTTTCCAGCAAGAGGAGGTCAAGGGGATTGCTATTCTGTAGGTTTCTAGCTTGGATCTGCAACTTTAAGGTAGTAAATCGATCCCTTCTTCTGTTTAGTATGAGATCCTTGAATTTAGGGTTTTCTATACCCTTTTATTGGCTTGAAATGATGAGTATATTGTTCCTTTGAGTGTTAGACTCTGGATCTGGACCTTTAGAGGTCCAAAGGGCCTTATCCAACCTGCTTTATGTTGTTCCATGGAAGAAATGATCTTAGGTTGCCTTTTTAGAGATGATTTCACCCAAAGAGAGCCCTATGTGTGTTGCATGAGTGTAAAGGTCGGACCTTTACGTGATTATTGTAAATGGGGAGGGCAGATCTATAGGATAGAGAAGCGGATCTGACCTCAGGAGGTCATTTGAGTGTTGCCATGGACGCTACTCGCCGAGTTCATAAGTGGACTCGACGAGTCGAGTCGAGGTTGCCCCGTGATTCGTGACAGGTGTAACCCGTCGAGTGAAGGGATGACTCGACATGCCAAGTGAAGCTAGAAGGAGTCTGAGGACCCGCATGGACTCGCCGAGTCGCCCATGTGCACTCGACGAGTCGGGTCAAAGTTTGACCGTTGACTTCAGTTGACCTTAGGGTTTTGGTCAAGCTGATTCAGGAGAGTTCAGGGAGGGGTAGGATGGCCTTCTACCCAATCTTTAGAGATGAGGCTATGAGAGGGTATTGATCAGGAATGTTATTCGTATGATAGGAGGAGGCTAGGTCGGGACGTCAAGCACGAGAGTTTATCCGACTTCGTACGAGGTGAGTTTTTTCACTATATTGTACCTAGAGTGGTACCTATGTGTGACCGGAAGGTCTTATATGCTATGAGATGTATGTGCTGTATGCTGTTATGTGATATGTATGTTATGAATGATAAGGACCGGAAGGTCATCATGATGTGCACCGGAAGGTCAGGATGATGAGGACCGGAAGGTCATTACGGGTAGGGCCGGAAGGTCTACCAGGGTTGTGGGACGGAAGTCCTCTAAGACACAGTGACCGGAAGGTCTTATAGCCTTGAGTGGCGTATGTGCGTATGTGGTATTTTGGGGAACTCACTAAGCATTTATGCTTACAGTTGTTGTGTTATGTGTTTCAGGTACTAGCGAGGATCGCGGGAAGGCGCCGGCATGATCCGTACACACTCATGAAGTTTATGTCTTGAGATTTAGGGATATGTTTTGTTATGATAACATTGGATACGTTATGTCTTGATAGTATCTTATGAATAAAAGTATGTTTTAAAAATGAAAATTTGTTTTGGAAATTTACGTCGTTACAACACACCTTGCCACACTCACTGGATATTAAAAACATACACATAGATAGATGAGTATGAATCTGTTGCTGGTGATCGAAGTTATTCCACCATTTACCCACAAAACCTTCGATAACAGAGTACAAAGCTTATTGCTCTGTTTTCCCCATTGGTGGTTGTCACAACTAGCATTTTTAGCTAGGAAATTATGTTTCTCATGTAAACATCAATTGTTGTAAGACTTGTGCTAACACATTAAAGTTTAGATTAAGGTTCCTAATGAACCATGTATTGTTATAATGCAAAGCATTTTCATATCTCAAATCTCTCGAAAATCTCTCCATGTATCTCAAATCTCTCTTAAATCTCCCTATGTAGTTTTCCTTAGTCAAAATCAACTCAAAATGAAAGGAGAAAACTTGAAAGATCGAGCCCATTTTGGAATACGCTTTTCATTTCGGAGTCTCCTTTCACGGTCCGGAACCCCCCTAGTTCGGAACTTCACCTGCTCCGGAACCCTCTATTGACTCTGGAATGTGATGAGCGAATTCGGACCCCCCACTTCGGAACCTTCAGATTTGGCTCCGAAATTTCCTCAGCCGGACAATCTCGCATGATCCGGACCAGCTCTCTCGGAAGGCTATCCACTACGGAATGCCTCGTACACTTCGGAACGCTCGTAGCCTCGAAGGAAAAGGACTCCGGATAGAGTCTGACTTCGCAACCCTCGACTCCGGAAGATGCTGGCGACTCCGGAAATCTGAGAAGAGCTCCGGAACAATGGGTTTGACTTCGGAACTCATGCCTTGACTCCGGAATTCACCATTTGGCTCCGGATTTCGAACCATTTCGGATCATTTCATCGTTTTGAGGTATTTTGACGTCGGGAATCCCACCAAACTCGTATTTTTCATAACTTAGACCCCTTAAACCCCTATTTTATGCCAAATTTGATTAATTTAAACATATTTACATAAAATAAAATCCAAAGTTTATAAAGGAATCCTAAGCCTAGAACCTCCTCGAGTGACCACCATACTAAAAATAAACAATGCAAACCATCAGAAAACACTCGAAGAATTCCACACTCTGCAAGTTCCTTAGTATCCCCGCGAATTCCATTGAATAGAGTACAGATCATGTGCATTCAGTAGTACGAGCCCAAATACTATCTTCAACACATATTCGTACTTTCCTCAAGGACCGTCCCGAATCCTCTAAGTTATTCCCTTACTACCAAATTCCCGTCAATCCTTCTAAACAAGGCGTCTGACATGCTAACATACTTCCTATGTTCTCCTAGGATTCCCTTCACACCTCTCTCCACCATCAGATGCAGAAGAAACTCTCATTAATACCCGCTAACTACCTTACATATACAATTACATGCACTAGATAATTCTTCGACTGCAAGATCTCACACTAAAAAGGTTATACTCAAACAAGAGCTACACAACAGTATTAAACATAACCTTCTAAAATTATATAATCCATGTAACATGTAGCCTATAATATTCGCTTAATAGCTAACTGATATTAATGGAGGCCTCTAAAAGCACAAAGCAATCAACATTTGAGCATCGAGTTATATAAACTAGTGCATCGCCTAAACTGGCAATCCAATCATTCCATATTTGAAATCCACACTAACATGAAATTCTTAAAGCCCAAACAACAGGCATACAAAGGCATCCCTCCTAGCATTCTATCATGCAGTTCTAAGTAGATCCTCGGCCCTAATCTAGCATGTTATTCACATATACACATACTGAAACAATTAAAGATGTATGAGTATTTTGGGAAATACTTACTTGAGCTCGATTGATTTCATGCATCACACCTCTTTTTCTTTTATAAAATCTTTTTAGAAAGTCATTTTCTTTTGAAAGATTTATCAATTCCTCAGCTTGAGTCTAGATACACTCGAGAGTGTGCCCGAATCGCTCAAACCAAGGCTCTTATACCAACTTGTAGCGTCCCAAAGTATCAGTGAAATTTTGATTTTTAAGATCAAATAAAACATGCATTCATTACTTTCAAAAGATATATAAGTGCCAAAGTGTTTCAAAAATACATCAGAGTAAAGTAAAATCAGAAGTGTGGAAACCCCGTGGATGCTATACAGTCATGTTGAGCTCTTCCCCTTGGAACCAGAAGTACCTGAAAACATTTAAACATGAAACCATAAGCACAAATCTTAGTGAGTTCCCCAAAATACCGCATACCATACATACATAACAACACAAAGAAATAACGAGTCTATTTTTCCCCTAGGTCTATTTCACCCCTGAGTCCGTGTCACACCCCAAAACCGGAACGGCAGAAACGTTCTGGGGTGGAGGACGTCATGTTTAATATCGCAACCATTGTATAATAGCAATCATAGTAACACAACCATTACAGTGAATACATATATGAAAACGTTTACATCTGTTTGAAACTTGTTTGAATACATCAAAAACGTATGTAAAATAATAAGTCATAACTCTTATTGCTCCAGCTTCTCAAAACTCCAGGTGGTACCTGTGTACTGATTTCCTGAGAATACAAGCAATTTTGAAAGAGTATCAGCATAAAGCTGGTGAGTTCATAAGCATGTTTTTGTAATGAAAACCTGTTGATGAATTCGTGAAAATATTTGTATGTTTCCAAGAAAATCCAATATTTTCTTAAGTAAATAAAAAAAATAGTCTTAAACCCTAAAACCAATTGTAAGTTCGTTATTGAGTTCTGTTCTTATGTCTGAAAGTACTTATATGTATGCCTGGTACCACCAGATGTTTTGTAGTTATAGCATGAAAACCCTGGCTAACACCAGTATGTATAGTAGTTTTATTACTTAAAATAAAACCATGAAAGGAATTCTCTGGAATCCTCTAGTTGTAGTATGTAGTAGTTCTATCAACAAAAATAAAACTATTGAAGAATGAAATCCCGTAAACAAAAGGTTAGTTTATACTATTGTGAGTTCGTATAACCATGCTTGATATGACTGACGACCTCAGCGACGTTCTTCAAGCGTCGTATGGTGTGATATTTGTCACCCCAGGCATGCCTGCCTAACTGTAGCTAGCAGTTTAGGTGTGGGATTGTCAGTCCCGAATAGATATATTCACAAATCTCACGCTCTCCCTCCAGGAGACTCTGGTTACACTATACGTTGAGGATTTTACCAGTACCCAGAAGGGTACAAATGAAGAGTGGTCTCACAATCCTGTATTAACTAGTTTACGTGTGGTTTTGTAGTGATCTACTATGTTGAACTTTGTATGTGTAATGCATAATGTATAAGATAATAATTATACTTAAATATTTGTCATATATTGTTCTCTTGTAGTAACGTATGTCATAAACTAAATATGTCATAGTTTATATGGTTACTCATGAATGTAATCTGAAATGGTTAAAGAAACTATGTATTGAATCCCCCAAACTATACCTATTATAGTTTGATTGAAAGGTTATGTACTTGGTTTGTAAGATGTTCTGAAAACTATGCAATTTATATTTCCGAGTTGAAAGTGTCCCTTATGCTTAACATAGTACAAAATGGATAAAATGTCTAAACGTTTCACAAAACATGGGAAATCATTTTTCTGTATCAATTGCATAAGTTTTAACTTGTTGAAATGCTTTTGTTTTGGATTCACAAAATCGTTTGTGTATGGCTTGTATTCCCCCCCCCCCCTGAAAACATTAAAAATCATGAAAATGTAGGGGTATGAACTCACAGTTTTGTGTGAAAGCGTTGAATGAAATGAAGATCCTCGAGTTATTGTACGTGGCACTTAACGGAATCCTATTATCAAATAAATACATATATGTATCTAAATTAGCGATTTCGTTAGATAAAGTGTTAGAATAACACTTGTTCTCGATTGAGGGATGTTACCGGGACTTGATTGAATCAAGGGATCGAGTTTTCACCACTTAGGAGGCGCGTACGGCCGTGAACAAGGGTTTACGGTCGTGAAGGGTGGTTTACGGTCGACAGACAGTTTACGATCGTGAACAGGGTTTACGGTCGTGAACTGGGGTTTACGGCCTTTGAAGACTCGGTGAGTTTACGGTCATAAACTCAAGAACAGGGTTTAAGGTCTTTGAAGATGGGCCGTAAACTCAAGAACAAGGGTGCTAATTTCGAAGAGAAAAGTGCTTCAGACGTCCCGAAATGACTCCAAATGGTGTTTCTCGATGTTTTCCCGAAGATTGAAGGTGTTTTTAGGTGTTTACGGTCAGGGTTTTTAGAGAGAGAAGGAGAGAGTTTTCGGCCAGCAGTGTTCAAATGAGGGTGGGGGTCTCATATTTATAGGGGTTTTGTGGTCGGTGGATGGGGGTTCACCTGACACTGGCCGCAAACGAGTTTACGGCCGTAAACTGGTTTACGGCCGTGAACTCCAGTCAGGCCGTGCACATGATGTTTTTCGAGTATAATTCGAGTTTCACGCGGTTTTGGTTCTGACTTACATATATAAGTTTAATTATATAATACCAGATGATTTTCTAAATCAAAGGTTCGACGGAAGATTAATAAAATTCAAATCTTATTAACGGAAATTGCATAATGGAAACGGAAAAAGTTTCGGGTTGTCACATCATCCCCCAGTTAGAGGGAATTTCGTCCCGAAATTCAAGAATAGAGATACAAATTATAGACTTGGAAAAAGATGAGGGTACTTCTGTTTCATTGAATCCTGACGCTCCCAAGTGAATTCAGGTCCCCGCTTGGCATTCCAGCGAACCTTCACTATCGAGATGCGACTTTGTTTCGTTCGTTTGACTTCCCGGTCCATGATTTCCACGGGTTCTTCCACGAAGTGTAGACTTTCGTCTAGTTCGATCTCATCGAGGGGAAAGAGAAGTGTCTCATCGGACATACACTTCTTTAGGTTCGAGACGTGAAAGACAGGATGTACGTTGCTAAGTTCTCGAGGTAACTGGAGTTTGTATGCTACGGGACCGATCCTAGCGAGGATCTCGAATGGTCCGATGTATCTTGGATTCAGCTTTCCACGCTTTCTGAAGCGTATCATGCCTTTCCAGGGTGAGACCTTCAAAAGAACACGGTCACCAACCTGGAATTCCAAGGGTTTTCGTCTCTTATCAGCGTAGCTCTTTTGTCTATCTCTTGAAGCTTTTAATCGTTCCCGGATTTGTACGATCCTTTCGGTCGTCTCTCGGATGATTTCAGGACCCGTGAGAGTGTTGTCGGGGGTTTGACCCTTGACTAGCTGCGTGTCACCCACTTCAGCCCAACACAGAGGGGATCTGCACTTACGGCCATAGAGGGCTTCGAACGGCGCAACCTTGATGCTGGTATGATAGCTGTTGTTGTAGGAAAATTCGACCAAGGGTAAATGAATGTCCCATGACATGCCGAAATCGATGACGCAGGCTCTCAACATGTCTTCCAATGTTTGAATTGTTCTCTCACTCTGACCGTATGTCTGTGGATGATAAGCCGTGCTCATATCCAGCTTAGTTTCAAGAGCCTTCTGTAGTGATTGCCAGAATCTCGAGGTAAACCTGCTATCTCGATCGGAGATAATGGATACAGGTACACCATGAAGGCGAACTATCTCTCGAATGTAGATTCGTGTGAGTCTCTCCATCTTGAAGTTTTCTTTGATTGGCAGGAAGTGGGCGGATTTTGTCAACCGATCGACAATTACCCAGATGGCGTCGTGCCCACTCGGAGATCTGGGTAGCTTAGTGATAAATCCATTGTTATACTTTCCCACTTCTACTCAGGTATCTCTGGCTGCTGAAGTAGACCTGAGGGCTTTTGATATTCTACCTTCACTTTGGCGCAAGTCAGGCACTTGCCCACGAAGGTAGCGATTTCTGCGTTCATGTTCGGCCACCAATAGAGTTGTTTGAGATCCAGATACATCTTATCTGAACCTGGGTGAACGAAGTATCTAGTCTTGTGAGCTTCATTCATGACAACCTTCCTGTAACCACCGTACTTTGGGGGCCAGATCCGGTTCATGAAATAGTAAGCTGCGTCTCCCTTGACCTCTAAGTTCTTGTCCATTCCCCGCATCACTTCATCTGCCAAGTTCTCTGGTTTCAAGGCTTCCAGCTGAGCCTCTCTGATTTGTGCGGACAGATGTGAATGGATGGTCATTGTTAATGCCTTCACCTTACGCCCTGAATACTCCTTTCGGCTGAGGGCATCCGCTACCACATTGGCCTTGTCGGGATGGTAGCGAATTTCGCATTCGTAGTCACTGAGTAGCTCTACCCATCGTCGTTGCCTCATGTTTAACTCTTTCTGATCAAGGATATGCTGTAAGCTCTTATGGTCGGTGAAGACAGTGCACTTGGTTCCGTAGAGATAGTGTCTCCAAATCTTTAACGCAAAGACCACTTCTCCCAACTCTCGATCGTGAGTTATGTAATTGACTTCGTGGGTTTTCAGCTGCCTCGAGGCATAGGTGATAACCTTTCCTCGCTGCATGAGCACACAGCCTAGGCCTTGTTTGGATGCATCACAGTAGACAATGAAGTCTTCCGTCCCTTCGGGCAGTGACAAGATAGGTGCGCTGCATAGGGCCTGCTTCAATATTTGAAACGTAGTGTCTTGCTTTTCTCCCCCAACTAAAGGTTACACCTTTCTGTGTCAGGGTGGTTAAAGGCTTAGCGATTTTGGAGAAGTTTTGGATAAACCTGTGATAATAGCCAGCGAGACCCAAGAATTGACAGATTTCTGTGGGCGTCTTCGGTGCTGACCAATTCTCAATCGCTTTGATTTTGAAAGGGTCTACATGTATGCCTTCCTCGCTAACCACGTGACCAAGGAAAGTTACTTTCCTGATCCAAAACTCACACTTTGAGAATTTTGCATATAGTTTCTCCGCCCTTAGTGTTTCGAGTACCTGCCTCAAGTGTTGTTTATGATCATCCTCACTCCGCGAATAAACAAGTATGTCGTCAATGAACACGATCACGAACTTGTCTAGGAAAGGGCGGCACACCTGATTCATCAGGTCCATGAATAATGCCGGTACGTTGGTTAGACCAAAGGGCATTACTACAAACTCGTAGTGTCCATAGCGAGTTCAGAATGCTGTCTTGGGAACATCATTCTCGTGAACCCGCAACTGATGATACCCTGATCTTAGATCTATCTTCGAAAAGTAACTGGCTCCCTGAAGTTGATCGAAGAGTTCGTCGATTCTGGGTAGGGGATAACGGTTCTTGATGGTAAGCTTGTTCAGCTCTCAGTATTCGATGCACATCCGAAAGGATCCATCTTCTTCTTTACGAATAAAATCGGGGCTCCCCAGGGTGAGGAACTCGGCCTTATGAATCCTTTGCTGATAAGGTCATTAAGTTGGCTGGATAATTCTTGCATTTCTGCCGGTGCTAAACGATAGGTAGATTTCGCTACAGGAGTAGCTCCATGGATTAAGTCGATGCGAAACTCGACTTGGCGCTCGGGAGGAATTCCTGGAAGATCTTTGGGGAAGACGTCAGGAAAGTTACAGACTTCAGGGATGCTCTCGAGGTCTTTAACTTTTTGCGTCTCTTCGACAACATGAGCTAGGAATGCATGGCACTCCTTCCGCAGATACTTCTGGGCCTTGATGCATGAAATGATACGAAGGCTCGAACTGAGTTTATCACCGTAAATAGTGAGGGCTTCACCAGAGGGAGGTTTGAGGCGGATGGCTTTCTCGTAGAAAAGGATATCAGCACGATTGGGGCTCAACCAATCCATGCCGATAATGACATCGAAGCTTTTTATGGAAACGGGCATAAGATCGATGAGAAAGGAATGATCGTCTAGGGTAAGAGTACATCCTATGAATATATCGTTAGTGCTCTCCTTCTTTCCGTTAGCCATCTCGACGGTAAATGTTTCGGTTAGAGGTTGGGATGTACATTTGATTAGATGTTTGAATGCATGACTAACAAAACTCCTTTCCGCACCAGAATCGAAAAGAATGCATGCATAAGAGTTGTCAAGGAGGAACGTACCCGTAACAACGGTAGGATCAGCGACCGCTTCCTCCTGGCCCATAACTAGTACTCTTCCTGTATTTCCACCTGTTTTTGCCTTGGGGCAGTTTCTTTTGAAGTGCCCAACCTCTCCACATCCATAACAAGCTTGGCTAGCACCCGCTCCAGGTGCCTGATTGGTGGGTTGGACTGGTACCTTGCAGAATCGAGCTGTGTGTCCCTTCTTCCCACAGCTATTGCATTGCATTTCACGACATGGTCCGTGATGATGAAAGGTACACTTGTTGCATTTTGGGAGAGTACCAGCATAACCACTGGTAGGAGCTTGGGTTGTTGGAGCAGTTGCTGGAGCAGCAGCAGGAGTAGTAGCAGCATGAACTGCCACTGTTTGTTGTTTCTTGGAGGGCTCCTGCGAAGACTGCCCCTTGCGTTTGTTCCAGAACTTCTTCTTCTTCTCTCCACTTTCCTGTTGTGGTTTGGTAACTACTGTCACCTCATCAAGATCGACCCCATGATCTATCAAAGTCTGCGCGAGGTACTTGGCGCTATCAAATGTAGTCGGTCTAGCAGCCAAGACATTTCCTTTGGTTGGGGCCGTCAGTCCCCAGATATACCTCTCAATCTTTTTTGCTTTCCGGGGTGACCATTCCCAGACAGAGGAGAGCCAGATCACAGAATCTAGCAGTGTAGGCAACAATGTCGGAACTCTTCATCTTCAGGTTCCAGAGCTCGTGCTCTAACTTTTGCATCTCGCCCCTCGGGCAGTATTCCGCAAGCATGAGTTCCTTTAGTATTTCCCAACCCATGGCATTAGCCACTGGCCGGGTTAGGGATTTGACTTGACCATTCCACCAGGTCAGTGCTCGGTCGGTGAAAGTGCATACGGCGAACTTCACCTTGTTTGCTTCGGAACAGGCGCTGATTTCGAAGATGGATTCGATCTTCTCGAACCATCGAGTCAGGGCAATAACACCTCCGTTGCCGTCGAAGGGTTTGGGGTTTGCGTTCATGGAGTCCTTGTAGGAACACTCCTTTTGATGTCCCTGATCACCTTAGTTCTGGGGATGAGTACCACCTCCGGATCCACCAGAGTTTCCCTGATTGATTTGTGCCATTGTCGCAACCATGGCGGCGGTAACTGCTGCCTGGAACATGGCAGGATCGAATTGAGGGGGTGGTGGCGGGATGTCGTCGTCCCTTCTATTGGATCTTCTTCGGGGAGGCATCTTGTTCTAGAAACAATCAGGAAGAAGAGGATGGTAAGTCCTCAAGATATATGAAACAAGATAATAACAGTGTTCTACCAAGCGATAAGCAAAGAAGGTTACTAATGTAAATAAGTTATCACTTAAGAAAGAAGATGTAGCAACACTTGAAATGAATTCATATACTGAATTTGGATCTAGCTAAAATACTCCTGTAGTATTTTATGTTGAATGTTTTTGTTCTTAGTAAGTTTTAGGCTTGCTGCAACACCACAGTCACTCCGAAGCACATGTTTTTCATGTCTCGAATGAATATAGTTGATCAGGCTATATTGACCCTAGACATGATTACATAACTGCCCATGTTTAACCGCAATGTCCCAACATCCAAATACTTTTGTTTTGTTCTATCTATGTCTCTGGTTCTGTTATGTATGCATGCTTGTATAATTTTTACAAAATACTTATATTTTGAACATATACTTTTAGTTTTCAGAGTGCTTCAGCCCCTTTGTGTTTTATAGTTGTATACCATGTAAGGTTCGGTATACTTAGTTCACTATAAACAAGGGCTCTGATACCAATCTGTCACACCCTAAAACCGGAACGGCGGAAACGTTCTGGGGTGGAGGACGTCATGTTTAATATCGCAACCATTGTATAATAGCAATCATAGTAACACAACCATTACAGTGAATACATATATGAAAACGTTTACATCTGTTTGAAACTTGTCTGAATACATCAAAAACGTATGTAAAATAATAAGTCATAACTCTTATTGCTCCAGCTTCTCAAAACTCCAGGTGGTACCTGTGTACTGATTTCCTGAGAATACAAGCAATTTTGAAAGAGTATCAGCATAAAGCTGGTGAGTTCATAAGCATGTTTTTGTAATGAAAACCTGTTGATGAATTCGTGAAAATATTTGTATGTTTCCAAGAAAATCCAATATTTTCTTAAGTAAATAAAAAAATAGTCTTAAACCCTAAAACCAATTGTAAGTTCGTTATTGAGTTCTGTTCTTATGTCTGAAAGTACTTATATGTATGCCTGGTACCACCAGATGTTTTGTAGTTATAGCATGAAAACCCTGGCTAACACCAGTATGTATAGTAGTTTTATTACTTAAAATAAAACCATGAAAGGAATTCTCTGGAATCCTCCAGTTGTAGTATGTAGTAGTTCTATCAACGAAAATAAAACTATTGAAGAATGAAATCCCGTAAACAAAAGGTTAGTTTATACTATTGTGAGTTCGTATAACCATGCTTGATATGACTGACGACCTCAGCGACATTATTCAGGCGTCGTATGGTGTGATATTTGTCACCCCAGGCATGCCTGCCTAACTGTAGCTAGCAGTTTAGGTGTGGGATTGTCAGTCCCGAATAGATTTATTCACAAATCTCACGCTCTCCCTACATGAGACTCTGGTTACACTATACGTTGAGGATTTTACCAGTACCCAGAAGGGTACAAATGAAGAGTGGTCTCACAATCATGTATTAACTAGTTTACGTGTGGTTTTGTAGTGATCTACTATGTTGAACTTTGTATGTGTAATGCATAATGTATAAGATAATAATTATACTTAAATAATTATCATATGTTGTTCTCTTGTAGTAACGTATGTCATAAACTAAATCTGTCATAGTTTATATGGTTACTCATGCATGTAATCTGAAATGGTTAAAGAAACTATGTATTGAATCCCCCAAACTATACCTATTATAGTTTGATTGAAAGGTTATGTACTTGGTTTGTAAGATGTTCTGAAAACTATGCAATTTATATTTCCAAGTTGAAAGTGTCCCTTATGCTTAACATAGTACAAAAGGGATAAAATGTCTAAACGTTTCACAAAACATGGGAAATCATTTTTCTGTATCAATTGCATAAGTTTTAACTTGTTGAAATGCTTTTGTTTTAGATTCACAAAATCGTTTGTGTATGGCTTGTATTCCCCCCCCCCCTGAAAACATTAAAAATCATGAAAATGTAGGGGTATGAACTCACAGTTTTGTGTGAAAGCGTCGACTGAAATGAAAATCCTCGAGTTGTTGTACGTGGCACTTAACGGAATCCTATTATCAAATAAATACATATATGTATCTAAATTAGCGATTTCGTTAGATAAAGTGTTAGAAGAACACTTGTGCTCGGTTGAGGGATGTTACCGGGACTTGATTGAATCAAGGGATCGAGTTTTCACCACTTAGGAGGCGCGTACGGCCATGAACAAGGGTTTACGGTCGTGAAGGGTGGTTTACGGTTGACAGACAGTTTACGACCGTGAAAAGGGTTTACGGCTGTGAACTGGGGTTTACGGCCTTTGAAGACTCGGTGAGTTTACGGTCGTAAACTCAAGAATATGGTTTACGGTCTTTGAAGATGGGCCGTAAACTCAAGAACAAGGGTGCTGATTTCGAAGAGAAAAGTGCTCCAGACGTCCCGAAATGACTCCAAATGGTGTTTCTCGATGTTTTCCCGAAGATTGAAGGTGTTTTTAGGTGTTTACGGTCAGGGTTTTTAGAGAGAGAATGAGAGAGTTTTCGGCCAGCAGTGTTCAAATGAGGGTGGGGGTCTCATATTTATAGGGGTTTTGTGGTCGGTGGATGGGGGTCCACCTGACACTAGTCGCAAATGAGTTTACGGCCGTAAACAGGTTTACGGCTGTGAACTCCAGTCAGGCCGTGCACATGATGTTTTTCGAGTATAATTCGAGTTTCGCGCGGTTGTGGTTCCGACTTACATATATAAGTTTAATTATATAATACCAGATGATTTTCTAAATCAAAGGTTCGACGGAAGATTAATAAAATTCAAATCTTATTAACGGAAATTGTATAATGGAAACGGAAAAAGTTTCGGGTTGTCACAGTCCGTACCGACTCAATCTGTGTTTTTCAACTGAATGGGTCTATTTCACCCCTGAGTCTATTTCACCCCCGAGTCCATATTGTCTCTATCAGTATTTTTCAACCGTACGGTCTATTTCACCCCATGCATATACATATAGTCATAAAAACAACAGTCACAAAGACAGTAAGCACATAACGGCACCTAGTGTCATATAGTAGAGTGAGAAGACTCATCTCAATTGGGAACAAATAGATCTCATACACAAGCTGCTGGTATAAGAATCCCCTCACACTATACACATCCAAAAAAAAACAAACCCTAATTAACAATTAAGGTAATTACCCTAACTCAACAAGTCCAAATACCATGATAAATCCTTATTTGGGCAAAAGACCATTTTGGCCTTCCAAGTACTAAACCCCTCACAGTTGACCAGAAGTCAAATTGGTCAAAAAGTCAACAGTTAACCTTCTGTTGACCTACGTGCGACGTACACCTATGTGACAACCCGAAATTTATATTCTAGACAACCATTCACTTCAATAGAAGTCAGAACTGTTTCTGCTAACTTTTAAGCTTTTTGGAGTCAGTTTGAGTGTTTTAAAGCTTAGTACTTCAGGAGATAACTGGAGAGAGGATACCCTAGGGTTTATTGTGCATCAATAAAGTCTCAAAACTCCAAGAGTTTGGAGTTTACAGCCCAAACATGGTGTTTACGGTCGTAAACTCTAAGGAGTATAAATATGACACTTAGTCATTTTTATCACTTTTTCAAAATTTCAAGACTAGAACTCGAAATCCTCTCAAGTATCATCCAATTTTCCTTCTTGATCTTCAACTTTGTAAGTGTTTCTTGACTTAATTAGTTGATATCCTTCATCATATAGTGATCTTACATGATTTCATCCATGAAATCATTCCATTTGTGTAGATCTTCAAGTGTTCTTCATTTCACCAAGAACACCAAGAACATACACTAGTGTTCTTGGACTTTAAACACCCTTACAAGCTTCTATTTTGTAAGTACGCTTACCCTAGTGTGTTATAAGGCTTGTTTCGCATCTTAATCAACTAGAAAACACAAAGAAACACAAGATCAAAGGTGTTTACAGTCAAGACATGTTCTTGAACCGTAAACCCTAATGAAAGGGCCATTGTGAGCCCTAGTCCCTTACCAAGCCTTGGATACTAGTCTAGATCACATACTTAAAGTGTTTAGGACCTTAAACATCAAAAAGACCAAGAACCATTAGAGTTTACGGCCGTAAACTCATGGAGAAATGGTCCATGGGTCGTAAACTCTATAAGTTGGTGCAATGGTGCCACAATCACTTCCTAAGGCTTAGACTTGAAGTTAGGATACTTCTTTATGACTAATAAGACCTCAAAACACCAAATGGTAGGAATTACCATGGGTTTACGGCCGTAAACCCATTGGGACCGTAAACCCAAAACCGTAAACTCATAAAGAGTTTACCCTTGGACCATAAACTCAAAAGCAAGACCCTACAACCCTTAGATGCAATCCTTGGTACTTATAGCACTTGAATCAAAGTGTTTTTCATGTCCTAGGGTGCCTTAACTTGGTTAATTAGTTGTTTAATGACTAATTGGATACATATATGTGTTATTATATGTTAACTAGGATCCTTGTGTGTGCTCAAGTCTTCACTTGACACTTAGCATCGTATAACATCTGTTCATCCAAACCACTCACTACATGTGAATTCATACCCCCTTAATCAACCTTTTAAATGATGTTAAATGCTTTTATGGGGGGGGGGGGGGGAATACAAGTTGAACTATTATAGTTATTATATCAATCACATGTGATTAATAACTACCGAACAAGTAGATTTCTTACTTTTCAAACTATGTTATCAAACAAACTACTTCAAACTGTTTTACAAACTCTTTTACATGATTAAATACTTTTATTAAACTCTTTTAAACTTATATTTTGTTAAATGTGTATCTATATAGATATAGTTATATAAGTAGGATTGAAAGGACTTAGGACTGATAACTCACCTTACCTCCTGTTCCTTGTTTGGTTGTGGACTTAGGGTATCGGTTGTTTGTCCGAAGGTTGTTTGAATCCTATTTATATATTATGTATATGTATATAGATATAAAAGTTCCTTCTTCTATTCAATACCTTTGGGTAGCAAGGGTATACAAGCATGTTCATACATACAAAAAACATTACTAGTAAACTATAATAGGTATAGTTTAGGAAGTTACTAATACTATTACTAGAACAATGAAACATACAAAGAGTCAGTTCATACATACATACTAGACATAGAAAGAACATACAATACAGCTAGTACATACTATACATTACAATACAGCTAGTACATACTATACACTTATACAAAGGAACATACTACTATGAACAACAGAGAGAACATACATACATACTAGACAGAGAGAACATACAATACAACTAGTACACACAATACATATACAAGAACACTACTACAGTTATGTGAGCCACGTAACGGGGCATGGCATCACCTGTCATGGCTCGTTCTGTATCCAGAATCTCCTTAAGTGGAGAGCGTTGAGTTTGTGTATAGATCTATACTGGATTGACTATCCTACACCTTGTTGCTCGCTACAGTGGGACTTGCAAGTCTACGGGTGCCAAACGTCATTTCTTCTGACGTCTTACATCGTCGTGTTTCTAGTCGGTAGTATGGTACAGGCCGATCACATGGTACTTTAAATAACAATTGGTTTAAGGTAGTTAGTACAGCAGTAGTTACTTAATACAATACTACAGTACTATTTTATTTCCCCATTGCATTCACTTTGTGATCTTCACACAAGGAACAGTAATGTAAAAACTATATTTTTGGTTAATGATAGTCAGATTTGGGAAAATACATACTCTTACAAGAGTCTTACATACAAACAGTTGATGCCTGATGGGTTTTGCGCATTCTAACACTCCTAAGTGTACATGCAACCCTAAATACCTTGGATCTATGTTTTCTCTATTATACATGCAATTATGAACTTTCCAAGGCATTACCCTATCTAGCATACAATACTTGATACTTGGGTAATCAAATGGATAGAATACATACCTTTGTTTGATGTAGCTTGTCTCCATGAAGCTTGAGTGCTTAGTGCCCCAAGTGTGACACCTCAAATGGTTCACACAACACCAAATGCACATGGAATGACTTGAGAGAAATGGAACACTCCTTGAAATCGTCTAGCCCTCATATTTACACATTAGTGCACGATTTCTTGAGCCATGGGATTCTTTTATATGGTGGCTATTAGGGTTACACCATGTAACTCATAACTTTACCCATTCCTTATGCTCCATGGATTTTAACCTCCATGGAGTATCCATGGGTCACCCCATGGACTTAGTCCAACATAAGGAATCTTGGATCACAAGCCCACATATATAAGAATGAATGATTTACACAATCAACCCATATATTTAATTAGTCTCCTTTTGATCACTTAATTAATTCCAAATTAATTCTTGATCAATACTAATTAAATAACCTTATTAATATATTAGAACTTATAATATATTAACCAACCTTAAGTGTTATTTCTCTCATTATAGTCTATCCAAATGCATGATGCCATGCAACCCAAATGGACCATGTCGGGTCGGGTCAAGTCTTACCAATTATAGTTATGGACTTAGACATTAATCCAACAGTCTCCCACTTGGATAAGTCTAAAACTATTATTGCGTATGACTTCAGGAACCGATCAGCAATCGTAGCTCTCAAAAGCTTCTGTCGAACTCTGACCTTGTCGATGAACTCTGACCTTTGTCAATGACTTGTCCATTAGATAAGGGATCATATATTCCTCCATTCTAGATATCATATGGACTGAGACATGGATTATCAATCATTCTCTCTGTCCATTTGTTGTTTCCTGATTTCCGATTCATGATGACTGACTGATTGAACAAATCAAATCAGTCCTGGCTTGGCCAAGCACTCACATGTATCATCTTTTGTCACACCCCCAAACCAAGGATGGCGGAAACGTCCGGGGGTGGAGGACTTGATGTATAGTATCATAACAGCAATTGTAATAGTAATTCAAGCAAACACAACCAACATATATATAATTGAAAAAAAATTACATCATTGTATGAATTACATGTTTACGAATCAATTACAATATATTGATAAAATATGAAATAGTAGACGCCTTAGCGTCCCATCCTCAAAAGCACTTGATTACCTGTTTAATGATTTCCTGAGAATACAAGTTGTTTTTAAAAAAAATGTCAACACAAAGGTTGGTGAGTTCATAAGCTTTTCGTTTGTAAAAGTAGTATTTGTGTTAGAAAAATCCAATATTTTCCTTAATGTGTAAATGTAGTCTTAAAACCCAAAGACCGAAAGGTACAAGTAATTTGTCATATTTATAGTAAAACAATGCAAAATTTAAATTGACATAAACTCGTTAAATTTTAATGAAGTCCCCGTAAATTCCAATGTTTGTTAATACTTTATATGAGTTTATTATAACCATACTATGACCAAGGTTGCCTAAAACGACGTTCTTCAGGCGTCGGAAATGTTATGACATTTGTCACCCCAGACCTATCGGTCTAACTGTTGCATGCAGTTTAGGTGTGGGTTTGTCAAACCCAATATAGATCTATACACAAGTATCACGCTCTCCCTCAAGGAGACTCTGGTTACAATACAGGACTTAATGGTACTTTGAAGTAATTGTCTCACAAAGTCATTAACGGAATTTCGTGTTATGAAAACTTGGTACCGTATGGCCGTACCTTGCTTAATGAAAATATCCTTTGTATAAATGTACCCTTTTTAAAATGTATGTGTTATGTAATGTATCATAAACTATACCTATTATAGTTTATCAACCAAGGGTAGTACGTGGTAATGTATGCAAACTATATTCAAAATAGTTTATTTAATGTTTGAATGTATCGATTTTACTTTGATTATAATCACTTGTTATTCTTTATATTTTATATGACCAAATCCATTTGTAAACTGATGTGTATCTAAATATTAAGATAAAATGTCATATATTGCAGTAACATATAGTCACATAAAGATATACACCTTGCTCAACATGTTACAAGGTGAAATGAAATTAACAGCAACTTTTCGTTAAAAATAGTTTCTGTTACCGTTCTTAGAAAATTTATAGAAAAATCATCACAGCTCTAAATCCAAATCCGCAAATTTTGAGAGTTTGGAATATGAGTCTAGTTTGTTCGTAAATTTTATCATGATTTTTAGTGATCTCTAACAGAGGTGAAAATGTTCATAATCACAGACTGGTCCGGGTTTGCCTCTGAAATGACAGGCAGTTTTGTAAAAATCACCATTAATTGTAGAAAAATCATTTGGAGATGTGCAAGTAGCCATTTTAAAGCTAAGAGTTTGAACTACTTGCACCTGAAACAGTTTTGAAAACTAAAATATTTAAATTGACCAAAACAGTCCGTGGTTAACGTCCATCTTTTCTGATGTAATCTGTTAGAAAAAGTTTAATTGTGTTCTTGATGATTTTACTTGTATTCTCCCCTTAAAACTTAAGAAAAACATGTAAATGTATGGGTATGAACTCACCTTATGTGGTTTCAGTAGATGAAAGTGAGAGAAAGGAAGTGTTCAACTCAAGAACACTAAGAAGATGTCTTGATGATTCGAAAATCTAACACCGAATAAGATGGAACTTGTGTAAGATATCAATGTTTTGAGTAGAACGGAGTTTAATAATTATGTGAATGATGAAGATACTTACTAATTGAAGCAAGAAATCCCTGGAGAAAGCCTTGAAGTTCTTGAAGTTGAGAGAAAAGATGAGAGAATTTTGGAGAGTGTTCTTGGTTGCTAAGTGTAGAATGAAAGAGTTTTATGGAGAATGAGGAGAGAGGATCAATCCTCCAGCTCTTAGAACGTGGGAAGAGCTGGAGATTGGCTGTAAAGGTCCACTAAGGAGACAAGGGGTAGTGGGAAAGAGTGGCTGGTCATAGAGTGAGGTGGTAGTGGGTTGCTTTTGCCATAAATTAAGGAAAAGCAAATATTCCCTCAATAATTAGATCAATCACCAATTCTTTTAATATATTTTATAAAAACCCTGGAGATTTATATATTTTGGGGCCTTAGTTTATAAAATAAAGTTTTGGGTGAAAATCCCACGTTAAAATAATGAAAAACGGAGTTAAAACGAAGTCGTAGTCGAAAAACCGGTAAAAAGGGCCTGTCTGCGAGGCTTCGCTTCGGACCTTCGGACTTCGGACACGACTTCGGACACGGCTTCGGACGGACACTGGTCCTTCGGACCTCGGACCTCGGACCTCGGACACTGGTCCTTCGGACCTCGGACCTAGGACTTCGGACCTCGGACTTCGGACCTCGGACCTCGGACACAGCTTCGGACCAGAAGCTTTGGTTTCGGATCCTTAAAGCTATTTTACTCGTTTTTATCCCGTTTCAAGCGATTTTGGACCCGGTTAAGGGTCGAGATGACCCAAATGATTACAAAAAGTTAAAGTAACTTTTGAGAGAGATTTGGGAGAGATTTCAATTAGAAAGAGATAGAGTGAAAACGATTTAGAGAGGTTTCGTTTATGATTAATTTGAGTGTCCGGCTTCACAACGCAAGGTTCGTAAACCCCATTAAACCGTGTTTTAGTGTCGTACACAATCCCGATGATTGTGCAATAGTGTTTTATCGCTTTGGTTCGTTGTTTAGCACTGTTAAGGCTAAGGAAAATCAAACACATGAACTTTCCAAATGATGATTTCTCATTAAAATAGCGAATTGTATAGTGATTACATAACGTAAACCCTAGCATACAAGGGTTATTGGAGTTGACCGGTTTGACTTGTTGACTTTGAATTTACCGAAATTTGATGGTTGTCACATCTTTAAATCATCGAGGGGCCCACAGATATCGCTTTTATCCCGAAGGTAAAAGGAATGGATAAACTTCGACTCATATGGCTTGTTCTACTACTTGTTGAATCATACACAAAGGCACGTTTTATAACATCGAGTTACCAAATGCGTTTTCGTGCAATCAATGTACAACCAACTCATAGTAACAACTCATATCTCTAGGTTTGAAGAATATAAGATATTATCGTCTCATGATCACTCGTGATAAAATCCATGAAGTGATTCAAATGAGCGCGGGTTGAATCCAATACTCAGAACTTATGAGCACTCATGAGTGTTGTAGCACCACTTTGTCCACCAACTTGGACCTCTACAAACCAACCCATGACAGTCTTGATTCATATCTACTTCCAACATATGACCAACTGTGGATGGTTTGAATAACTTAATCATTCAGGAAGAGCGACTTAGTTATTCTGGAAGTCAAAACATGCAAAGTGAAACACAAGAATAAATGAATCAAATATGGTATCAAACCCTATGAATATAAATAAACACTTTTATTTATCACCATACTGATTACTCATTATTCATTGTTTCGGTTTTATCAACTTTATACTTGAATTAAAAACACTAGTTTTCCCATGCTCCAAGCATGTACACTATGTTTTTCTTAAACAATAGCTTTGCCATACACCAAGTATGCACTCTATGTTTGTCTATGATCCTTACTTTGTGAAATAAACCAATTGAACATAATTTCAATGATTCTAATTTCACACTCCCAAATCCTTATCGAAAAATGTGAGAATTTCAAATTCCTATCATTTATCGAAATCTGTTTAGATTTTAAACTTATATGCACTGACCCTCCTGTAATGAATATGTACAAAGTCACAAAGACTTGTCAACAGTCATTATAAGGTATTCCAATGGATATCAACTCCATGGAAACTAAGTCTCATATTCAAAGTACATTGCTTTGGACATGCTTCTTGCATTAAGTTTTCTAATCTTACACATATAACTTCCACCTATGGAGACAACTCCATATTCTCATTTTGACTATCACTTCTGAATAAGAGATGCCTCTTTTCAGAATATGTCAATATGGTTCTTCCAAAATTAGCACTATACTTTCAACTGTCCCTGAGCAACCAATCTTTGGTAAACCTCAGATTGTCCTCGACAATTACTTAATCATTTTAGTCATATCCAATTCTAGACCTTTTCCCTTCTTAATGCCTTTGGGCATTTGGAAAAATTTAGAAATAACAAATATTATAGCACATGCAATCGATCCTGTACCCAAAGCAAATGGTACACGATTCATGATGTCTCACATAAAGACATGATTATAGACCAGTCTTTTGCTACAATATTTTTATTTGCCATGTTTTCAAAATTTGACTATGAAGAGGGATGCCGTAATCATAATCGAATTTTGAGAATGCAATATATAGAATTTCCTTAAGTTGAACCAATCCAACATGAAATTCATATATATATTCTTGACTAAAGATGATTAAGGTCTCAATCTAAGCCTTTAGAACTGAAATGAAGTATATCATATCCCTTAATTATAGCAAACCAACTTTTTCAATTCCTGTAGCCTCACGAATTGAAACTTTTGTTTTCTATAATTAACATTGCTAACTTGCAACACTAACAATAATTATCATGCTCCCACTAACATGATGATTATTAGCATAACACTTATGCTCCCACTAGCTTAGACATGTACTCAGAAATCAGCTGGACTTCTAGAAATCAATACTTTATTGACTTTCTTACCAAAGTTCAGATTTCTAATACGAGATGCTTTGATAAAACTTTATCAAAATCATACACCTTTCCTTAGATAGCATGCATGTGTGTATAAACAATTTCAGAACTATGAAAAGGGATGTCGTAATCATAGTCTCAATTGTTTAGACCTTTTGTCATCTGCTTCAAATCTACTTGGTGGAAGTGTTTCCTCACCATCATTTTCATGAATCGGAGAGAAACCTTATGACCCTTAGATTTTATGGTGTATGTGTTCTTATCCATGTGAATCGTCAAAACCATAGTCACAAGACAAGGATAATGACAAATCCAAACTCATATGGACTGAACTTATGCAATCTTAACTTCTTGCCACCTGGCAGTACAGGGCCTGCCTTTGCTTCCAAGTTGTTATGCAACCAATTGAGAACTTTCAGAACTCCTATGCAAAGCCAACTTTAACTGGAATGGGCACAGAATATGTCAACATGATAGGTTATAAACCTCAAGTCGTGTGCTAGTGAAGAACCTCAGGTTTTATTCTTGATTAGTTCTTGAAATTCTTTTTAGGATCTTTAAGACTCCCACTATCCTCTTGACATATAAGACTATCTTGCCAAATATTCAAGAGATAGTGCGGATTCTTTATCAAGACAAACACTTCACACAATTGGCCTTAGTTGGTCTTTGTTTTATCCAAAACATCACAACTTACCAATTTCAAATGTACAAGAGTAGGACACTTTTACTCTTACATTTGACAAGTGTTTTAAACCTTTCTTTAAGATATGTCACTCAAGTTACAATCTTGGAGTATGACTCTAAGAATTGTTTTGGAACGAAGTATGACTCATCTTCCTGATCTAACCATTTCAACAATTCATGACTCCTCTTCTTAGTCATAATAATGCACTAAGATGACCTTTAGAGGACCAATTGTGATGTGGTTCTTAAATCATTAATATGATCACAAAACATGATACTAAAGTACTCTCCCATCTTTTCAGATTTGAGAAAACTTTTATCTTTCTGCCTAATTTGATTCTTCTCATTCGTTCTGCCATACATTGAGACTTTTCCAATGTTTCAGAATTATGCTTAAACTTGTAAGTATAACCATATTTACTAAAATTTAGTAAATCATGACGAATAGTCTTAACGAGCTTTGTGGTGGACTTGACCAGTGCACAAGAATGTGTACTCGATCCCTTTAATCCTTAACTTGACTCACACATCCATGTGAAAAAGTCTTAATTTTCCAATGCTTGAAAGTTCTCATTCATCATACTATTCAACTTGCATGATTCCAAGTTTCTATCCAACTGAAGCCTTGGGAATGAGAATCTTTCCTTATTTGGTAAATTATGACACTACCACAAACGAAAGAATCAAGTCCATTTTTTTTTCAAATATTGCTATCAATGGAATCATATAAACAACCATTTTTCACAAATGCCACTTATAAGGATATTTAAAATAAATATAAAATTAAAAACTTTTATTTTATTTCAAAACTTTGCGGAAAAAACTTATCCTTATAGTGCAAATGCATACGGAAAAACTTGTTGTTATCTATTCGTAAGCAATATATCATAACTCCTAAGTAACAGCTTCAAAATTCTGATGCGATCGAAATCCACCTACGCGATCAGAATCAACATATACTTCCTTTAAGCTTTCTCTCTATTCTTTGATTCTTAAAACATCAACATGTGACCAAGTCACATCATGTAATGAGGATCTTAGAATAGAAACTTAACATAGTTAGATAATGGGCTCTACCTGAAGTAGAGTCAGACTTATTGACTTTAACATCCTTAGGTAAACTTGGCAGCTTTGCAATCAACGCCCCTTCCTTTGGCAAAATAAACATATGGACCCTTTGGTAATTGGACTATCTCAGACTTAGCCTTTCTCCTTACCATTTGGTCAACCGGGTTGACTATGGCCAATCCCTTTCCATTGGGAAGAGAATGCTTTTTCTGTATTTCCAGTGTCACCATTGTCACTGTCCATAAAGTTTTTGGGAAGTTGATCTTCTAATCAAATTTGCTTTACTATCGTTCCAAATCATTGCTGATTCAGCAGCACCAAGCAAATAGATATGATCATTAAGGTTCATGTCATAGTCTGTTTCATAGTAGTCCCAAAGGAACTCACTATGTGACTTAGAAAGTGATTGAACATCCAACTTTCTCAAGACTTTGACACCCAACTCTCCCAGCTTGTCAATATGTGACTTCATCTCTAAGATGTGATCACACATAGACCTTGCTTGCCATTAGGGCTTGAGTGACCTTGAACTTGTGGGTTAGGGAGAATAATTGGAGGAGGTGGAGGAAGTAAAGTTCCAAGAGATTTGGGAAGATCATAGATGTCTGAACTAGACATCTTTTGGGAGATATTCAAGATAGTTGATATAAAGTCCTTAATATAACACCCAATATGAAATATTAAGGCTAGGATCCAACAACCTATTTATAACTGGAAGAGGGATGCCGTAATCCGAGTTATAAAATAGTTGAAGGTAGGTAAATGACGATTTACCAATTTCCACCATGAAAAACGAAATAATGTAATTAGGTTTTTAATTGGATTTGAAACTCCTAGATCTTTTGAGATTCATTGAACTTTTCAATGGCATGTTTCAATCTCGAGTGTGCCCTTCAGGTTTTGTGACTGGGATGCCGAGGATCACAAAACAAGGTGTGAAGTAACCATGCAAATATACTTGGTACCCTTAATATTTACCCCTCAATCGATGTGCCGGTTAACCACACGAGCTCCACCGATACTATGATAAATATTAAGTTACCCTTTGCCTACTTTGTTAAATCCAGGTTAGTGTGTCGGTTAACCACACACGCACCACTAACGGTTTAAACAAAGTGCAAAGTGTAATTTCATGGATTAGCACCTTATTCGCATTTTCCTAAGTAACTAAGATTGGGAATTTATAAGTGTTTAGTTACTTAGTATTTATCATTAATACTTTTAATGAGGGAGAATTATAGTTCTTGTCCTACCCGTTCGGCTAACGACCCTCCACCAGTCAAGGAAGCGGTGGGTGAGAGTGGACACCCATTAAACTGCCATTTTATAGGCAGTAACCTTATACCCCCTTATAGACCGGCTTCGTGAATGAGGCCTACTAACGGTAAGACTGACTTGCTCTTATACATATATTTATTATTAACTTATAATACTATAAAGTATAAGGGTTGAATTTTAACTTTTAAAATTCTAAGGGCTAACTTGGAATTAAAGTATTCATGGGGAAAACTTTACAAATTCCAAAACTTGAGGGAAAGTTTTGAAAATATTCAAAACTAATTAATTCCATAACTTATGTGTTTAAAGTAGTTTTAATTAAAAAAAAAACTCTTCAAGTTCCATAACTTGAGGACAAGTTATGGAAGACTTTAAACTAATAAAAGAATGTAACTTTTCTTTATTTTTGTAACTTGTGGAACTAATTAAGGTTACACATTTTATCATTTAATGAAGTGACTCTTGAACCTCCATAACTTGAGGACAAGTTATGGAGTCATAAAACCATTTAATGAGGACAAGACTCTTCATTTTTGTAACCATTGCCAACTTTTTATGAGTTTTATGAAATTTAAATGTGACTTTTCATATAACTTGAGGACAAGTTACAAAAACACATTTTAGAATCAACTCTTAGATTAAAATGGATTGAAAACACATAATCAATTAACTTTTCTATTAATCTAATAAACTCATATGAACAAAGATAATTCACATCAAATTTTTTCAAGTAATTAGCATAACTTTTAAACTAATACAATTCAATTTTTCAGCTAATTTTGCAAGTATAACAAGAAAACAAGCCTTGGCTCTGATACCACTGATGGGTTTTGCGCATTCTAACACTCCTAAGTGTACATGCAACCCTAAATACCTTGGATCTATGTTTTCTCTATTATACATGCAATTATGAACTTTCCAAGGCATTACCCTATCTAGCATACAATACTTGATACTTGGGTAATCAAATGGATAGAATACATACCTTTGTTTGATGTAGCTTGTCTCCATGAAGCTTGAGTGCTTAGTGCCCCAAGTGTGACACCTCAAATGGTTCACACAACACCAAATGCACATGGAATGACTTGAGAGAAATGGAACACTCCTTGAAATCGTCTAGCCCTCATATTCACACATTAGTGCACGATTTCTTGAGCCATGGGATTCTTTTATATGGTGGCTATTAGGGTTACACCATGTAACTCATAACTTTACCCATTCCTTATGCTCCATGGATTTTAACCTCCATGGAGTATCCATGGGTCACCCCATGGACTTAGTCCAACATAAGGAATCTTGGATCACAAGCCCACATATATAAGAATGAATGATTTACACAATCAACCCATATATTTAATTATTCTCATTTTGATCACTTAATTAATTCCAAATTAATTCTTGATCAATACTAATTAAATAACCTTATTAATATATTAGAACTTATAATATATTAACCAACCTTAAGTGTTATTTCTCTCATTATAGTCTATCCAAATGCATGATGCCATGCAACCCAAATGGACCATGTCGGGTCGGGTCAAGTCTTACCAATTATAGTTATGGACTTAGACATTAATCCAACAATGCCTTGGTAGAAGGCTACTTTTAGTAGAAAACATAGGGTTTTCTAGGAGAGTTCAAACACTTACAAACCTTACAAACCTTTACAAACATTTACAAACTTGTACATCACATACTTACAAACACTTTCATACAAACACAGACACTAAAATACTTATGATCTCACCAGCTTTAAAGCTGATAAACTCTTTCAAAATAACTTGTATTCTTAGGTCACCAGTAGACAGGTACCGGTGCGAAGTTTTGAGAAGATGGAGCTCGTTCAAGACTCATCTTTTATTTTGATTCATACTTTTGGTGTCTATTAACTTGACAGAACACACTTGTATTAAATTATATTATTAATGCAATGGATGATGTTGTTGCTTGTTTACTACTATTCATTGTTGTGATACTGAACATGGCGTCCTCCACCCCCGAACGATTCCGCCGTTCCGGTTTTGGGGTGTGACAACCTAGCTCTATGCTAGGTGTAGAGCCTTAGCCAGAAAACGAGTCAGAACCAGGCTACGCTAGGCGTAGCCCAGATTATGCCCCGCGTACAACATCTTTTGCCAAACTTCATATTAAGCACTTAATACCTTAAGAACTTTCACTAAAAGCTCATAC
Organism: Lactuca virosa; assembly: GCF_052849685.1. Taxonomy (NCBI): domain Eukaryota; kingdom Viridiplantae; phylum Streptophyta; class Magnoliopsida; order Asterales; family Asteraceae; genus Lactuca; species Lactuca virosa. The sequence goes on along the minus strand of NC_136430.1, from coordinate 348,394,462 downwards.
ATGACCCTAATGAACATTCTAAATCATAAAGTCTCCAAATTTATGCCTTTGCATGGCTAAATAGAGCTCAAATCCAAAACCCTATCTATCTACTCATTCTCATGTTCCATATCTCATGCATGAATGGAAGGAAGGGGCTAAGATGGCATTTTTATGACTCAATACACTTCAAAACGTCTAGAAATGCTACTCACAAGGTTTAGAGTAGCTCATATCCAAATAGACCAAAAATATGGGACAAAAAGGACATAACCCCATAGACTAGCAACATCAAGCAAAGTATTCATCAAGGCTTGAGCTTTATACCTTCTGAAGATGGTCAAAGGGATGAAAGGTCTGGATCCACAAGCTTAAGTGCACCACAACTTCAACAATGGCCTTCCTTCACTATCAAAATACACCAAGAATCAATCACAAGCTCCAAAACTCCCTCCAAGGGATTAGGGTTTCGAGATGAAGGTTGTTCATAAGAAGCTCCTCCAAAAGTTTAAGTCCTTAAATAAGGGTCACAACCCCAAAATTTAGGGTTTCCTCATTTCGTGCCTACGCTGGGTGTACCAAGCCTTATACCCCGCGTAGGGTGGTCCAGTCCTGTGTTCACTTATGCCCCCTAGGCCCAATGTAAGAGGCCTTGCTACGCTCCACGTGGGGCACCCAAAACCAAAACTTCATGATTTAAGTTAGAGAAATATACCTGCTGATATGGGTGTTACACCTACACATTTAGGCCTAAACTTTGTTAACTTGGACGGTCTCGTGGATTTTGAAAGACTAAATTGTGTGGAATGTCATCATTTAAGGTTGGATTAAAATATAATATTTGCATCATCCACCCCTCTTAAAAATGACTCGTCGTCGAGTCTTCATCTCAAATACCTCTCATCCATGGTTTCCAAAAGACAAACAACGTCCACACTTTAAAACGAATATGAATGTACCAAACGGAAAAGCACTCACGGTCAAAGATGCTACCAATGTAATCATGTTCATTAAATTTTGGTTCCTTGTGTAACCTTATGTAGAAGATCATGTTTATAAAAAGATAAAAGCCTGAAAACTCATCGTTGATATTATATTCACCGGTTTCTATAATCACGAACTTTGGAGAAGATATTTGATTTCAACACCAACGTCTTTTTCAACGGTTTCACCTTCATGTTCGGTGTCGTATGCCGGTTCCATATCATAATAGAAGTTAGTGTCACAAAATGGACCAATTTCATCGTCACCCCCTCGTCCAAGAAGATTGGTTGAGATTCAAACAAACTAGGAGGGTATAGTTCTATATGATAGTTATAAGGGTAAGCATGCTTCGTGATCTAAGGATCATCAACCTTCATACCGATGTTCCTCAATGGATCATCACGTTATCCTCCTTCATGACTATCTCGTATCGGTCCGGAAAAAATGATTGACCTTAGCGTAGTCGTTGTCCCAGATGCCGCACTCTGATTAAGTCTCTCCTATCGACGAGTCTTGGTGTAACAACTCAAGTTCTTACACTCGTCGTCGCAAGTATTCAATCACGATGTTTTTTCACTCTGTAACATCCGGATTTCCATGGACATTATTGTGTATGTTAATCTTGACATTTGAGGAGGGACTCGACGAGTTAAGGGACCAACTCGCCGAGTCGAGTCAAGTTGATCGCGTGAATTTAATGAAGGACTCGACGAGTCCGAGGAGGGACTCGCCGAGTAGGTGCTGGGCAGAGAAACCCTAATTTCCCGAGTTTGAGACCTATTTAAAGGAACTTATAGCCTCATTTGCGGCTACCCTTCCTTGAGAGCAAATCCTAAACGTGTATGGAGAGCCATGAGAGTCTTAGAAGCTAAAACTTGGAGTAAACTAGTGCATCTCTTGAGGAGAAGAAGAGATCACCCATCAAGGGAGCTAGAGAATCAGTGGATCTGGTGTAACTTCGTGCAAGGGCTTGAGTAAGAGGTAAAAACTTGCACCTTTCTTGTTATTTGGCTTAGATCTTGTAGATATGGAAGATCAGGGTTTCTTCCACCATTGTTGGGACTTTGTATGCATAAGGTCTCTCATGAGGCCTAGACTTCAGATCTGGACCTTGTGAGGTCCAGAGAGTCCAAAGATTATAGCTTTAGTTAACCATAGAAGAGTTATTGTGGTTAATCATCCTTTTTAGAGTTATATTGGCATTATGAGCCTTATATGCCATGTTTAAACGTAAAGCTTGCAGCTTTACGTGACAATCGACCCTCAGGATGGTAGATCTAGTGTTTGGGGTGATGGATCTGCCTTAAATCGTCTGAATGAACATTTTGTCTGAATGAACTCGCCGAGTCGATGAGCCGACTCGACGAGTTGGTTAGGGTTTGTCCCGAGGAACCGAATCAGGCGATAGCTCGACGAGTTGGGGGTCAACTCGACGAGCTGAGCTGGACTGTCACGAGATTTCTGAGGAAAGTAAGTGGACTCGACGAGTCGCAAGGGTGCACTCGGCGAGTCGGGTCAAACATGGACTGTTGACTCGAGTTTGACTTCTGTTGACTTTGGGGCTTTGATCAACATAAGTAGTAGAGACCATGGAGGGGTAAAATGGTCTTTTATCCACTTCAAAGAGTTAAAGAGAGGAAGAATAGCCTTTGGTCATTAGAGTTGTGATTAGAGTATAATTTAGAGATATTCATCCCTTATGTTAGGTGGAGGCTAGTTCGAAATCCGGGAGCGGGGTCTTTACTTGCTGCTGGTCAGGTGAGTCTTCTCACTATACTTTACCATGAGTGGTAATTAAAGTTATGTGACAGAGTATCTTGTATACTATGTATGTGATGTGTTGCACTGCATTATTTCTATGTGATTTATGTTGTGTGTATTCCAGAGTTTACAGAGTTAGGACCGGAGGGTCCACAGAGTTAGGACCAGAGGGTCCATAGAGTTAGGGCCAGTGGGCCCACAGAGTTATAGCCTCGAGTGGCTAATATGTGTTATATGTGATATTTTGGGGAACTCACTAAGCTTCGTGCTTACCGTGTTATATGTTATGTGTTTCAGGTATCTCAGAGGATCGCAGGAAGGCACCGGCTTGATTGTACACACCAGAGAAAGAGTCACGTTTTGAGGATCATGGCTTATTAATGGAGTTGTGTTTTGTAATTTGAATAAACGAGATTTCTATATAATATGTTACGAAAAATATGCGATTTTAAAATGAAAATTTTGTTTGGAAAATTACGGTGTTACACACTCAATCTACAAATCTCGTGGGTCTCTAGCCTCAACTTCCTCATCTTCTCGCTTGGCGTTACAATGGCCTATAGCTACTTGAGGTCTTCCATGAAAGGGCATCTCGGTTGGGCTCCGTCACCAAATGATACAAAATTAAACATGTTAAAAAAACCTAAAATACGTTCCCTATTTCGTTATTATGTTGGCTTATATTTCACATGTACTACTAATCATCACTTAAATTTTAGGATTGAAAGCTATATCTTTATTTTAAAGATAAATATAAAAACAAATTTGAGTCTATTATTTTTTATAAATCATCTACTTTAATAAATGAAGGTTTTTTTTGCCACTTGTCACACTCTCATTTAATTTGTTAAATGTCATTTTGTGGTTATTTTGAATTAATTTTTTTTTCTACATGTCATTTTATAAGTTTTTCTATTTTTTAAAAATTTCATATAATATTTTAATGTAATGATTGCAATAAATGTCACTAATGAACATACCTTTTAATTTCAAAATTCTCAAAATTAAAGGTCATTATTTTTTGTTTATTTATTTAAATTATTTGTTTAAATTTAAAAGATAAAAAACATTTTCATTATAATAATTTATTATTTTTCTTATTTTCTTATAAATTCAAAGTTTTCAAATATTTAGAACTTTATATTTATTTATTTTTTTTAAATTAATCCATGTATTATTAATACATGATTCTCACAATTAATAAATTAATAAAAAAACCTTATGAACAAAAGCGTCATATTAAAATATCGTGATATGAGATCCACCCTCAATAAAAAATCTTGGATCTTATAATATTCTTTTATTTCACTGACAATTATTCTTATCAACAAGCCCTTAAACTATAATTAATTATCTAAATCGTTTTTGTAACACAAAATATATGCAACCGTGTTTTACATGTTTTCTTATATTTTTTCGAAAATAACAATTTTTCAAGAAAAAAACGACATATCAAGGACCACATTTTTTTTTCAAATCCGTAAACACAGATAGAACTATTACAACCAAACTATCTTAAGAAAAAGTTTGATTTTGATTTACGATCAATCGTGTATGCATAATATACATAAAGCAACAATAACTATATATTAATTTTGTTTTGTGTAGGAGGGTCTTTTTTCAATGCCAAGAAAGATTTTAAAGTTGTAAATAAAATGGCCAAGTTGAACGAATCAAGTCATAGTTGAAAAAGAAGTGATTCAATATCATACAAAACGGATTGGATCAGGTTAAAATGCTCAAAATTTCGTTCAAATTTTATAATATTTTATACAAAAATTTATAATGCAAAATGCCAAAATCCATTACAAAAAAAAAAAAAGTTTCATATAGAAAGTTGTAAGTAATAATGATTTAGGATGGTGGTAAGAGACTAAGTAACTGTTTGATATTATATTTATAAATCTCTTACTCGATATATAATTCTGTTATATTCAATGGTGTATCTAACTTGGCCAGATTATAACTCAACTGGATACCACTCATTTAGATACTATCAAACTAACTTTTTAATAATTTTTGTTTTTTTCAATTGTTTTTTTGTTTATTTTAACCATGCACTAATAAATGAATAGGAAGTGAAAGAAGATAAGAACAACCCGAAAGCATTGAAGTATTGAAACATGGAGGCTTCTTCTTCTTCTTCCAAAAATTTTAGGTGTTTGCTTTTAAACAAAAGAATTAGAAATTACAATTTAATCCTTCCACTTTCACAATAATTTGTCTCTTTCCTTGTATAAACAAATAAACACGAAAACTCCAAGGCTAAGTAATGCAAAAAAGTTGGAATGCCAAATGGTCAAGGATCACATGTATTTCAACTTTCTCAAAAGCGATCTTCCATACCTTTTCACTCTTTCCTTAATGTAGTCTTGTTTTTAACCTACCTCTATATTCAATAATTAATAAATTTAATCAATGGAACTTAGTATCGCTGATAAAATAAATACAGTTATTTAAACGTAAATTTAACAGGACAATTTACGTCATATTTACAAATTAATTAAGTTGAGTTAAGCTATACATCAATCCTTAATTTCTCTTTAAACAAACATGAGATGTTTTAAACATTAAACAAAGCACTTGAAGAAATGGAGTATGACCACAAATTCTCTAGTTGTTGCGGTTGGGTTGGGCCGGATTTATGTTTTTTATTTATTTTGTAAGACTACTAATCTTTTAGATAAGAGTAATAGAGTATTATCTTTTTAATACAACCAGTGTATGAAATTTTGAATAATATACATATAAATGACCACACGATATTTAAAAATAAAGAAAAATGATAAAAACTTAAGCTGTTTGTGAAATGACTACGAACTTTGAAATGTCCCGCTTCAGACAACACTATAACCACATTAGAAAGTACGGTTGCTGGCGATATGCGACTTAAATTGTTGGGATAATGACTTGAGAGGGTAACCAGTTATATCATTTGTCTATATTTAGTCACTTAATTTTTTTTGGTGTGCTATTAACCATTAACGATTTTAGATTTTGAGAAACCATCTCGAATTGATCTTGTATTTTGTCTCTTCTTTCTCTTTCTTCTCGTTTCCAGAGATCTGATGAACAACAAATCTTCAAACTCGTTTTTTGGTAATCTGATGAACACAAGATCTGGAACTTAAGATCTACGAACTTCAAGAACTCAAATTCTCTTCTTTTTCTTTCTTCTCTTTTCCAGATATCCGATGAACCACAAATCTTCTTTCTATTTCTTCTCTTTTCCAGAGATATGATGAACAACAAACTTCAAACTCGTTTTCTGGTAATCTGATGAACACAAAATCTGGAACTTAACATCGTCGAACTTCAAGAACTCGATTCCAGGAAACCCTAGAAAATGATCTTGAAACCGTAAACCCACTGATATCTTATGTTCTTGAAATCGTAAACCCACTAAAATCGGAAACCCAAAAGCTAAAATATATCACCCTCTCAAGTCATTATCCCTAAATTGTTCCATATTATAATATATCAAACTAACTAGAAAATATATTTCAAATGTAATTTTTATGACATAGATTGGACTAAAAGTGTTTCAGACTCATATTTGAGAGTCTTAAACTTTTTCTATGCATATATGTTTGTTAAGATTTGTCATGCTTATCTATACTACCACAAATACAATTTATCTCCAACTAAAACTGAGTTCATCCAACCAAATTCAAAAAGAAAGTTTTGACGGCCTCTTTATCTAGTATTACGATATTAAAAAAATCAATCACGGTACCGTTACACATCTCCAAAAATATCACTATGATAGGTTTGAGTTCTTTTTGTCTTGAGTTGTGTGATAAAATTCATTTTTTTTATTACAACACTAGTTTACTTACACTTCAAATATGATTAATTTTGTTGTGATAGATGGTCTAATAATTTGTCAATTTTGATGTTTCTGAACCGAATACAGACATTGATCTTCATATCTAATGCCTCTTTTAAATGAAACAAGTTAGGCATCATGTTCTTAACGGTTGACATCGACGAAAACTACCAAATCCTATCATTAGCCTACAGAGTGAGCATATCACAACGTGTGGAATTGTGGTACTGGTTTTTAATGAGGTTGAATGAATGCCTTTAAGAGGTTTAAAATCTATCCATCATATTTGATATGTCTGGTTCAACTAATATAACAAGGAGACACTAGGTTCAATCAAAAGCATATACTAACTCGTCGTTAAAAAAAATCTTAATATTTGGAATTAAGGAATAACATTTGAGTAAATTCATTTTAATTAGGATATGAAATAATTTGTGTGGAATGTTATCATTTAAGGTTGGATTAAAAGATATGAACTAGAAATATGAATTAAAAAGTCAAAATGAGTTAAATAAAATTTTGAAGATTTAGGGCCAAACTTGTCAAATATGGTAAGAAAAGTTATGTATGACCTTAACATAACTAGGTTTGGATCTAAAATATTAAGAAAATGATTTTCTAGAGCTTATGTCTGAAGTATTAGGACTTGTTGGTTAATTAAGATTTATTTTGGGGAGAAATATGAGAAACTTAAAGTATAAGGACCAATATTTCCATTATATACAATATTATAAGGGTAAATAGCATAAAAAACACTCCGTTTACACCAAAATTCTAATTTGACACCGTGTTTTTTTTTGTCTCAAATTTGACACTGTGTTTTCCAATTTGTTACAATTCTGATCACTTGACCGGTTAACCAGGTTACATGCTGACGTGGCATGATGACGTGTCAGTTTTGATGATGTGACATGCTGACATTATATGCTGATGTGTCAAAATTGATTTTTTTTCCACAAAAAACACTAAGTTTTCATTTTTTTTTCGATTTTGACACTAAGTTTAATTTTTTCTTTCAATTTTGACACTATGTTTTTTTGTTCCAAATCGAACATCATTTTTTCCAATTTTGTTCAATTTTGACCATTTTCCATTTGAAACCGTATAAATATATTTTTTTATTACATTTTAAACCGTATAAATATATTTTTTTTGTTTAAAAACCACATTTTTATTTAAATACAAGGTGTTTTTTTTTTTACATTCAAAGTATAATGTATAAATATGCATTAGTTATATCATGAGAATCAAACTAACCATAAGCTTCTAATAAGATGTGAAAATTTCAGGGGTTGCAAACTTGACATCCGAGTTTTAATCGACTACACGCCTCCAAACCTCCAAACTCATTTTAAAGTTGCGTATTTAATATAAAATACGGTTTTTATATAACTAATACATATTTATACATAAAATTATGGTTTGAATGTAAAAAAAAAAAAAAAAAAAAAAAAAAAAAAAAAACTTGTATTTATACAAAACTATGGTTTTTAATTGAAATGGAAAATGGTCAAAATTGAACAAAAATTGATAAATGATGTTCGATTTGGAAGAAAAAAACATAGTGTCAAAATTGAAAGAAAAAATTAAACTTAATGTCAAAATCGAAAAAAAATGAAAACTTAGTGTTTTTTGTGGAAAAAAAATTCAATTTTGACACGTCAGCATATCATATCAGCATGTCACATCATCAAAACTGCCACGTCAGCATGTAACCTGGTTAACCGGTCAAGTGGTCAGAATTGTAACAAATTGGAAAACATAGTGTCAAATTTGAGACAAAAAAAAACACGGTGTCAAATTAGAATTTTGGTGTAAACGGAGTGTTTTTTATGCTATTTACCCATATTATAACTCAAATCCCTCCAATGTTTTTCATTAAAACGCTCTTAGAATGTAGATAATGATATATATATATATATATATATATATATATATATATATATATATATATATATATATATATATATACACACTAGCCATTACCCGAGCTAAGCGGCGGGTGCGAATTGGTTCACCAAACTTCACTAATACTTTTGTATTGGCACGTGATGTCTATCTGGATAATGTCACATAAAGTTGGTCATGAGAGAAAATCGATTACGGAAGATAAATACTTACATTTGGAATTGTTTCTCCCTTAGCTTTATGGGACAGACGTGGAATCTGGGGTCAGTGAATACTTTCTGTTCGGCTGATATTTCATTTCAAAATATAGTTTCTTGGTGTTAAATAATTTTCTTTGAAAGATTAATTATTTTTCGACAAATAATTTTGTTTCAGAAATATGTCATATTCAACATGTAATGTTCGCGGAATAGTTTCTTCAGTATAGTGGATTGAGAGAGGAAATATGCAAATAGTTATTATAAAACATAATTTGCTTCTCTTTTTAAAAGCATCGTAATTTTATTTAATAACTTATATTATATCTTGGTTTTTTTGGTTATTGATGATTTTGGTCTCTAGGTTGTCTAAGTGAACAACCTAACTTTCAATTTTGTAATAATGGCCGGTTTGCACTTGAAAAGTTAAAACAAATTATATACTATAACAAATTTTTTAATTTCTATTACCCTTTTAACTTCCATTTAAATTTCAAAAAATTGTCCAATTTTGTAAATATTAGAAATTTTAATTAAAGGATAATAGAATGTTACAAATTTGGTCCCTATGGTACTGTTTTTTTCAAGTTTAGTACAAAACAATTTTTCCATATAAAACAATTGATTATCTTATGTCAATTACTACCATAAAAAAATTGTAATTTTACTATTTCAAAACCTGGAATGTTTAATCTTGAAATATATTACCATAAACAAAAAAAAGCTTGTGCTTTTTAATACAATTAGCATAAATAATTAATTATCGACTTCAACATAATGTTAAACTAAATTAATTATTAAAAATCAAAAGTAAATTTAAGTTATTGAGAAATTGTAGTTTGTAATATGTAAGTTTTTTAATTGTAAAGATAACGGATCAAATATATGACATATGAGTAGACATAAAACAACTCTTCAAAACTTAGCCGAAGAAGCTGGAAAAATATGTTAAGATATGCTTAATCCAATAATATGACTTAAGGTCTTAAGATTTGTGTTAACTTTTTGCATAATTCTCATAACTTGAAACACTCTTTTCTACTGAAATCTGTTAAGTAACTCACCGAAATTCTTTTGAAAGCATAAAAAATCGGCTTATTTTTTCAATCAAAAGAGATTGAGACAAATGGAAAAACGACATAGCAAAGTTGAATGTTAAACAATCTATAAAGTTACAATTATCCAAAGTTCTATTGATGTAAAGGGATAAAATAACGCAATTATTTATCCTGCATATGCAATTGTATCTGTAATTAGAACAAAAAGAGAATATGGAATCACCAAAATGGGTTATTGCAAGTGAGCCCAATAAACGGATAGATATAATCTGATTTCAGCAAGGACAATAATCATGTAATCTATGTACCAAAAAAGCTCATAAAAATCAAAACTTTGAGTTAGGTCTATAACATCGTCTTACAGCCCATTCCATACATCAAAACCATTGCAAGCAATAAATAGAAAATCTTTAAAGTTAGTTGATTTGAGAAAACCAAAGTATTCTCACTATGAGAACTCTTGAGGGTGATAAATTCTCTAAATTTGGCCTTTAATGCAAGGAAACAAAAAATAGCCTAGATTTATATAAGAACTTGTGTAAGAAATGTACACATACAAGAACTTGTGTTGAAGATAATTTCTATTGGGGACCTTCATGAAACCTACAACCAAACAAACACAATATCAGTGGATAGAAATGAGTGGTGGCAACACAACACCCAATCCAATTTGATACAAATGGATCTCCATGCCTCCGGTAGCTAATCCTACTATTTGGATCAACAAAGCTTTGCATAATAGCTTTGGGTGTTGTCACTGCACATTAGAGTTTACCATGAGTATTAGTCTTCTTTCTAACATATTTAATTTGATAAAATATAAGCACTTGTAAATGTAAATCTTGAATAAAAACTCCGTCAAAAACATGAAAACAAAGTAGTTTACCTTCAAATTTTTTCGTTCGGCCTCTCTAGTCTCTAACAGAAAGAGCAACATTACCAACAGAAGGAAAGGTTATGCATTTATAAAATGGTCAAATTAATACATATATGATATCATAAATACAAATTTTCTTCCCCAAATTTACAAATATAAAAATGTTGTGAGAATGTTCATAAGCTTATCTGATTGAAATAACAAAAATCTGCTCCCAATACTCTACATTACCAAAAAAGCAGCCTGAGGACAATGGTCACATAAACTTCTACAAGTTAACTCACATAAATTGATAATATATCTTAAACATAGTTGGGATTCTTTCCAAAAGCAGATCAAGATGCTAAATCCCTTCTTACTTTGACTCCCCTTCACCCATGCATCTTAAAAAGAACTCAAAATATAAAACCATGACTTTTATAAAAAGTTCCAAATGCAAATGCAAAAAAAAAAAAAAAACACATTCAAAATTATGAGAGAGAGGATGTTGTACCCAAAATACATGATTCAGTTCAAATTCTAACCCTCATCCCACATACTGAAACCATTAACCCAGGAACCTTTAGCTCTGATCATAAAAAGGACCATTTGGTTAACCAACCTAATTCCATTTAAATGAAACACAACTGATTTTAAAACTCAAAAACGAACAAAGACAGAGGATGAATTTACTTTGTTACCTTCTTTTCCAGCAACAAAAGGTCATGTAGATAAGGAGAAACTGAGACAGCGTAAGCACTTTGCTGGTGTTCTGCAAGCCCTAATTACAAAATTAAGAAAAAGTGAAACCCCTGGAAAGAGAAGATACATGGAAAAGAAAGAAAAAAAATGCAACCCCTAATCTCATTTCTACCTATCTACCTGAAGCATAATGTAAATATAGGATTTAAGGTCTAAATATACAAAATTTCATCTATGTACATAATTTTCACAATACAAAATAACAAAATATCAAAGCGTCTACCATAGAGCGAAAAAAAAGAGAGAAACAACCTAACCTTGCCCGATTTACCTTAAAAAGTCGAAATATAAAATAAACTCACGTTTCAGCTTCTTCCTTTCTGATTTTTGAGTCTTCCTACAAAATTTTGCACACAAAATCGGTTAACACACATGAATCAACAAACAAAAATCCACAAAGAAAGATTGGGGAAGTCTTGTTACCTTGGAATAGAGACATCTCAGATCTTGAGACCGAGTAAAAAAACAGAATTTTTCGACTGGGAAAAAAGAGCAGATGGAAGTGAGATACATCGAGTATTAAGAAGTTACCTTGAATTAGTTAAAAGCAAACTGGATCCTGCAGATGTCTTCAGAAAACATTACTTTCAAGTGGGAGTTCTTCAGAAGTGAAGTGGGAGACGATCATACGATGGAAAAAATGTTTGTTTTAGGGCTTTTTGTACAATATTTTTGAAGCCGATTTAACTATTTTTAGCCACAATTACCATCGTTCAATCAAAATTTTGAGAGAGTAGATTCTTGTATATTGTTGCGTTCGAGAGAAGAAATGGCGTCTCATATAGGGTTCTTTGAGAGATGAGAGGCTATGAAATGTATATCTCTTGTTGACTGATTCAATTTGATGAAGGCGACAGAATACTGATTCAATTTGATGAAGGCGAGAGAATACGGGGTCAACTTTGATCGATTCAATTTACCGATGAATTTAAGCGGTTAAATTGAGATATTTAAGGAATAAAAATCAAATTATATATGTATATCTATGATAATAGGATTTAGTATGCGGATAAAATTTGTGCATTTTCTGATTATACCTCCCGCTTACAAATTTGGACTATGTAATCTCATTTGAATTTTAATATTATTTTATTTATAATTGGTTGTACATTAAGCTTAAAGACTTGAACGTCTTAAAAAAAATATTATTATTATATTGAAGTTATTTTTAGAAATAGTGAGATTTCCTTTATTATATATATATATATATATATATATATATATATATATATATATATATATATATATATATATATAGAGAGAGAGAGAGAGAGTTTGGGTGAGCTTTTGAAGTGATGAAACAATTAAAAAGGGAAATATAAGTTATTTTGACGTAATATTGAAGATTATAAACTTAAATCACCAATAGAACTTGATAAAGGTGTCAATTAGCCAATAAATCATCACTAGAAATGAAGTAGTGTTCATAATACAAGTTGAGGTGAGTTGTTACCCAATAATACATGTATATATCTTATTTTGATGATCTAAATTTGTTTCGTTAAATAGCATATGCATATGTTATGTGATTACTATATGTTTGTTTGCATTCACGAAATGGATTCGGAAGTGAGTTTTGTTATAAATAGAGACAACTTTAATGCTTTGAAATTAAATTTCTTCATGAACTTGTGCATCCACTTAGGATGATTAAGACAATATGGCTAATATGATAGTATACTTAACTCTTGATAACCCTTTATGTGTGATGAAATTATAGGCATGTATCACGTACACATGATGCTAGCTACCTTTTGCGTGGTTAATGTGTGATGGGTACATGTTTCCTAGTCTTTGAAGCCAATGTGTGTTTAGTGTTACGTGTCACCATTACATGGGCAATTCTCATCTTGATGTGACTGACATTACAAACTTTGAGATCGGCACGGGTTAGAGGAGTATAAACATTTGCATTGCATCTAATAATTTATTTTTGTAACATCTTGAACCCCAAGGTATTCAATTTATTCATTTATTGCATTTTGAGGGTCCTCACGATGTGAGATCTTGGGGGTCACATCGTGAGTGGCCATTGACCTATTGACCCGCATTTTTGGAGTCTCACGAAGTGAGACATAAGGTCTCACGACGTGAGAGCGGATTAATGACCCTAAACCCTAATTTTCGTGTATTTAAGGGAATGAGAGGCTAGGGTTGCCCATCCTCGCCCCCTCTCACCCTCTAAGCCTCTGGAAACCCTAGATTTCGATTCCCTTGAGATATTTGATGTTTTGCTTGTGGAAAGGAAGGAAAATGAGAGAAGAAGAAGCATCATTGTGAAGGAAGTTGATTAGGATCACCATCTTCATCAATTATTGTCTTGTTTGGACCATTGTAAGTGTCAAGACTCAAGCTTTATTGCATTTCATGGCTAGATCTAGGTTTTTGGCCCATCTTATTATGTTTTGGCTTGATTTGAGTGGAGTAGATCCATAAAGTTAGCAACTTTATGGATTAAAATGGTCTTTTGAGTCTTATATCATTCAGATATGGGATTTGGTGGAGTAATAGAGCCTGCATGAGAACTTGAGGCCATATTTTCACTTTTTGACCTAAAATTGTGAAGGTACATGCATGTCCATAAAGCAAGCATTTTTATGGACCATTAGGGTCCCCTTAATCCTTTGTAGGATTCGAAATTGAGGGTTGAACTGATTAAGATCATTGGAACGTTAGTTTTGCTTTAGACCATCCTCACGACATGAGACATAAGGTCTCACAACGTGAGCATGAGTCACCGTCCTCGCTGAGTCGTCTGAGTCAGAAGTGAGTCTCGGAATCGGAACGGACACGTCTCACGATGTGACCAAGGACGGGTCCCGACGTGAGACAATGTTTTGGGTTTTTGGGCCTTAATGGGCCACTAGTTTTCTAACTTTGGGCCTTATGGGCCCATTTGGAGCTTTGGATGCTACTTAGGTTTTGGGCCTTCTTGGAATTAGGCCCATGATGGGTTTTGGGCCCAATCAAGAAGTTGGGCCATATTGGACCTTGGGATTCCATTTAGGAATTTGGGCCTTTTGAGAAAATGGTTGGGCCTTAGTTTTGGGCCAATTAATAAAAAGGGTAAAATGGTCTTTTACCCTGGATGTTGGACAAGTAATTTAGATTCTTGATAATAGGTCGAGATCCAATTATTAATTGGATATTGTTTGATGGTGTTAGCGTGGGGATTTACCGGATCAGCAGACCGAGATTTTATTTGAGAGATTAAACAGCTTGAGGTGAGTTTCCTTACTTGTGTTTAGCGGGTCGAAGGAACAAATTCCGACCCATGGTTTATGTTAGGAAGTAAAGCGGATAACTAGCAAAACTATAAGCACACAATACGTAGTATTTACGTGGTTCGGTCAAGGTGAGCTACGTCCACGGGCAGGAGGGGAGTATTCTTTTATTTCATAGCTATCAAACAGAGGTTGCAAGTACAATTACACAGAGATTCGCCTATCACTCTAGAATTCAAGATAAAAAATGAACTAGCATGCATCCCTATTTATACTTGAGGGACCAGACCTAAAACCCAAATGAGCCAAGCCTATTGGCCCATAGGCCCATGAAAGGTGTCAACCAATCACAATCCGCCATGCAACATCTTCTGGAACATTTATCCATGTCATACAACCCATGAGAATCAACAACACACAGGATGGAGCACCTTGTTCCATAGTGGAGTATCATGATGTACAAGTGGTGCATCATGAACACTAACGGCCTAACATCCATCATGGTGGCACAACATGGTGTAATCCTTGAGCAATACCAACTTTTGAGCATCCTTGAACGATCTTGAGCATCATAGAGGACTTCATAGCATACTTGGCTCATCAAGGACCAAGATGGTCCAACTTGCACCATGATGGAGCAACAAGTGTATGGATGGCGCAACAAGCTTAAAGTGTGGCACGAGAACATCAAGATTGGAGCAACAACACCACCTTGGCACAACATGAACATACATGGAACAACAAGGACATACATGGTGCAAGAGCATACCCCATGGCTCAAAAGGAGAACCTCATGGCTCAAGAGGGATCCTTATGGTGCAAGAGGAACTCCTCATGGCGCAAGAGGGATCATGATGGCACAAGAAGAAATTCCCTTGGCACAACAACATCCTTGTTGGCATATCCCTTCAACATATGGCACAACAAGGTTCCCTTGTTGCTCCATATCACTCCCAAGTGATCCAAACCTCTTCTAGGTGCTCCAAACCCCTTTCTATATGATCCATTCCTTTTGCACTTGATCCGTTCCTTTGTCAAACGATCCATTCCTTTGTCAGATGATCCGTTCCTTTGTCACATGCTCCATGAACCTGAAGTGCTCCATTGAGTTCCAAGTGCTCTAAATGCTCCATGAACATGATCCAAATGCACGAGTCGCATTTACAATCTCCACCTTGACTTGAGCATCCTCTGAACTCAACCTCGAACAAGAACTTCCTCTCCATGCCTACCATTCTTCCCAGAAGGGACCTACCTCCTGCGAACATCAACCAAGTCCAAGCAAAGCATGAACTTCTCCGTGGACAACGACTTTGTCAACATATCTGCTGGGTTGACGTTGGTATCAATCTTTAGTATTGAAAACTTGTCTCCTTCCAGAATATCTCAAATGAAATTCATCCTGACATCAATGTGCTTTGTCTTCTCGTGATACATAGGGTTCTTTGCAAGAATCAAAGCACTTTGACTGTCACAATACAAAACAGGCTTCTCCACCTTCAGACCAAGACTCTAAATAAGCCCTTGCAACCATATCTCCTCCTTTTTTCCTTCTGTCATGGACATGTACTCAGATTCAGTTGTAGACAAAGCAACGATATCTTGTAACGTTGACTTCCAACTGATGGCACATCCAAACAAAGTGAATATGTAGCATGTCTGTGACTTGTGCTTCAACAAATCACCACCATAATCAGAGTCAGCATATCCCACCAAGTCACTCTTCGTATTAGCTCCGTACACCAAGCAAACATCCGTCGTTCCCTTCATGGATCACAAGATCCACTTTATAGCTTCCCAATGAGCCTTCCCTGGATTGCTCATAAACCCGCTAACCACACTAACTACATGAGCAAAATCAGGTCTGGTACAGACCATAACATACATGAGATTTCCAACAACACTTGAGTATGGAAACCTGCTCATGTACTTCCTTTCTTCATTAGTAGTGGGTATAGTGCTTGGACCAAGTTTAAAGTGAGCCGCCAAAGGAGTTCCAACTGGCTTGGACTGATCACAATTGAAGGAATGCAGAACTTTCTCAATGTACTTTTGTTGAGAAATACATAACCAACCTGAAATTTTGTCCCTTTGAATCCCCATCCCCAATATCTTCTTTGCTGCTCCTAAATCCTTCATCTCGGACTCATTATTCAGGGTCTCCTTCAAGTCATTTATTCCAGCCATGTCTTTGGCTGTGATAAGCATATCATCAACATATAGCAACATATATGTTGGGTCAAAATATTGGTTTATACTTTGCTTTTCTAGTTGATTGTAATTTTCCGTAATATTTTATGAGTTTACGATCAGGTTTACGGCCAGGGAGGTGTTTACGGCCGTAAACATGTTTACGGCCGTAAACCTTGTTTACGGGCCGGCCGTAAACCCATTTACGGCCCATGTTTCTCATGTATATATATAGGGGTGAGGGGTGTGAGGAATAGATTGATGAACAGAAAAGGAGTGTACGGAATAGAGAGAAGAGAGGAGCTTTAGTGTGTGTAAGTGTGTGAATCTTGTGTAAGGGAACTTCATTCTAATCAATACATTCAAGATTTATCATCTTCTTCTTCTCCTTCTCTTCTATTTGATCTGACATCATCCAATTGATTGGGATTCCGCACCATCAATTGGATCTGATTGATACACAAGCAGATTAGGGACTTACAAGTGGTATCAGAGCTTGGATTGTATCAGTCATTTTTGTCAGATCTGGAGCTTATTTGATCGTATTTTTGAAAGATTTTTGCATTTTTGGATAGATCTCTGAAAATTAGGGGGGGTTTGTTCTTCGTATTTTTAATAAAAACGAGTTTTTGATCGAGTTTTGGAGCAAAAAGGGTGAAAAACGTTGGTTTTGGTCGTAACCAGCGAGGGGGTGGCGGCGTGTACGGTCAGCAGCTAGGGTTTCCGAAGTTTACGGCCCGGAGTTTACGACCTCGGAGTTTGCGGCCGAAGTTTACGGCCTTCGCGTTCACGGTCAGCTTCGTTTACGGCCAGCCTCGGTCTCGGTCTCGGTCATCAGCGTGTGCGAGACTTCGATCAGGGTCCGAAGTTCGCACTGCGTACACTTAAAAAAAAAGCGAAGCATTTTTGGGGGTTGCAAGGATCGAACCCGGATCACCTGCCTCCTTCCCCCTCCGCCTTACCAGTTGAACCAACATATCACATGCTACAAACCTTCGCGATTTAATTCATAAGTCGTTACTGTCTCGTTCATAATTTCGCATATTGACACTTTTAACCCAAAAAAAATCAATTTCCTTTATTTTTAAATTACTTTTTCAACCAAAAATTTTAGATTTTAATTTTTGACTTTTATTTTTGACTTTTTACTTAAAGTTTTAACTTTGACTTTTAAAATTTGACATTTGACTTTGACTTTTAAAATTTGACCTTTGACTTTAAACTTTGACTTTCTCATTTAACTTTTAAATTTTCAAATTTAGCTTTTAAGTTTGACTTTTCAAGTATGACTTTTGAGTTTGACTTTTAAGGTTGACTTTTGAGGTTTGTAGTCAAAGGGTTTGACTTTTAAGTTTGATTTTGGCTTCTAGTTGTGTTTTTAATGGCTTTTGAGGTCAACAAGGGAAATGAAGACATGAAAGAGAGTCAGGATATGTTAAGACAAGAATTCAACATGTTTAACTATATCCCTGGAGAAACCCTGGAAGCTCAGTTGCAACGATTTACTACACTTACTACTGAGATGAGTATAGCTGGGATTTTCTTGACTAAATCTGAGATAAATAAAAAGCTGTTGAATGCACTTCCAAAGTCGTGGGATATGAACGTGGATGCCATCAAGAAGACAAAAGATCTCAATCGTCTTAGTCTTGCTGCTGTAATTGAAGAACTTGACGCTTTGAAGTGTGGAAAAACAATGAGTTCTGCAAACCTTCCGGTCAATGAAGTTTCATGTTCTCAATCATGTGAAGCTACGATTAAATTTCTTCGGGAACAAATTGATTTATTAAAAGGAGAAGTTGAGGACCTGAGATATGAAGGATATCAACTTAGAAAAGGACAAAAACCCCTAAAGGCCCAGTTAGAAACAAAAATAAAGGACTTTAGGAGACTTCAGGAAGACTACAGTAACAAATGTGAAAATTATGATTATATTAAGAGACAGAATGTTGAGTTAATTACTGAGCTTGATACATTAAAAGGGCAATTTGAAACTGCAAATTTTGATTTTAAAAGGTTTGATGTATCAAGCGAGGTAGTTGCCAACATGATTGACCATTGCCTGCAGTTCAAACGAAACCAGCAAAAGGGTTTAGGATACGATAATGTACCTCCTCCTTTTAATCATACATATCAGTATCACCCTTTCACGAAAGAGGAGATTGCGAACGAACCATTCATGGTTTATGGCAAGTCATCTGGTTTTGTTTCAGGAGGAATTATTAATGTTGAAAGTACTAATGTTTCTACTTCCCCTGCAGATCAATCCTTAAATCAGTCAAAGCAAGAAGCTGAAGGATATGTTTCTGATAATAAAATTGTGTCTGAACTTGCTGTTTCTGTTTCGAATGAAAACTCTATTGTTTCTGATGTTAAAATTGATGATACATCTTGTGATGCTTCTGCATCGGATCATGTTGAGTTAAATTTTTTTGACATATTTGATGATTTGTTTGAAAATACCGATGTTCCTGTTTCTAGCACATCTACTTCATGTGCAGGTAAAGTAGCAGAGGATGAGAACAAGGAGAACACCATTGAACAAACCAACATCTCCTTGAACTCTGAATCTGTTGCTCCGAACTCAGCTGCTTCTGATCAACCTGCCGTTGAGAAGTACAGGCCACTAAACCAAGTGAAACAGTCGACTTGCTGTAATTGTGCTTGTGGGAACAATAAGAGACAAAGCATGGATACGCCACCAGGGGCAGGAAGAAACAACTTCGCAGTGAAGAAAAAGACATGTTTTCACTGTGGAACACCTGGACACATTGCCAGAAATTGTCCTAATCGCGCATATGTTCCCTACTATGCACAAGGGTGGCAAAACGCGCCAAGAGGGAGATACTCCAAAAGAAATCCCTCAAGGTCACGTTCAGACAATGGCGACTGGAACGCGCAAAAGGCGAAAAATCAAACTCCCAAGGGCAAGAAGGGAATGCCGGCCCAGAAGCCAATTTCAATAAATGCTCCAACGAAACCAAAACCGGCTAGGTCAAAGTCATCTCGACAACAAACCTCAAGTTCAAAAGCAAGTAATGAGGCACCCATCGGATCGAAAAAGAAATGGGTTAAACCCAACTACAGATGGGTAACAAAGGTTCAATCTCCCAAATCTCCTAATGCTTCTAACGTTTCTTCATCTTCTGTTTGTGATAAACAGGACATGTCGTGGGAGAATGTTCCTTGCAAAGATGACAAAGGTCGACCCAGTTTCAAAATGGACTGGGTTCCAAAGACCAACTGATCCCGCTCTGTGTCGGAGCAGCTATGGAGGCATATCATCAGACTTCGGTTTGTTGGTAGTGGCTGTTCCAGGCACATGATAGGGGACATCTCTCAACTGTACAACATTCAGACCTTTGTTTGAGAGTATGTGTCCTTTGCAGGAAAGGAAGAAAATAGGGGATCACACATGGGGTTAGTGCTTAACGACATGAAGAATTTTCGGATCTGTTCTGAGATTACGCGTGCTTTTCTCAGACCTTCTGGATGCAAATTCAATCGGTGACTTACGGTTTGAGTTTTCTTCTCTATACTCCTGAGTTTTTCTTAAGCTGATTCGCTTTAAAGACTAATTTTTGTTTTAGGATAGTTTAAATTTGCGCATTTACTTTCGTTTCTCTCCTATGCACAAATTTAGGGGGAGAAATAAAAACAAAACAAAAATTATAAAATTTTAAAAAATCCAAAAACATTAGAAAATCAGAAAATCCAAAAATATGTTGGTTATGGAATGTGCTTACAGGTGATGTGATGGGAAGTGATATCAAGAAAGTGATAACGGGCAGTCTAAAACATGTGTAAAGGACTGAATCTGAATTGTCTAGGCTCTGTGTTCGATGCGCTGGTAGGCACGAAAGATTAAAATGGACTTGACTAGGCATTAATGAACTTAAGGAATCTAGAGACTTGAAAAATCTTGACCTAGATAGATCCATTTAGCCTGATAATACGACGCTCAGATAGGTTGAGCAGGGAGATATACATGATAATCCACCGGTCACACTAAAATAATTTGTATCTAGAACCGTGGTTTAACTCTTCCTCGATGTACGGACTTTGTCCTTAATTCCGGTATTGATGGGGCGACTGGGGAATTCCAATAAAGTAGGTCTGTAGGAAATTATTTTGTTGCTTTCTTTCTGTTATTCATATGTTGCCTCCTCTGCGTGATTGAAATACATCCGACCTGGACTGCGACATATGCAATTCTATTTCTCTGCATCTTCTATCTATGCAATTCTTCCTGTCTGTTAGTCATATGATGTCTCCTTTGCGTGATTGAAATACATCCGACCTGGTACACAGCATATGCACCATTCTACTTCTCAATCCCTCTAAATCTGGTTAGTCATATGTTTCACCCTCTGCGAGATTGGAAGAGATCCGACCTGGGTGTATAGCATATGCACTCTAAATCTGACTTCTCTCATAATAATTGTCTGCTCACCTAAAGTAAGGAGTACTTTGGAAGTTCCTGATTATTGGGGTATGTCAGGAAGCGGGAAACATGTTCTAGTACATTTAAAATTGAACAATCACTAGGTTGTCTGTAGATCTCGTTGCTCAATTTAGGTGGACAACAATATCTTTGGTCGTCGTCAGCTGAATGGTCCTTAAGGAATATTATCTAGGAACTTAGGATCACATTGTCTTGTCACTTATAGTATGTCCTAATTTTGTCACAAACTCTCGTGTTTAAGTGGACCACAATATCGACGATTGACCAGATCTATTCATGAAGTGAGAGGTACTGATAAACGGATAAAGGCTGTCTAAAAACTTTGATCCCAAATCACTCTTAAAGTTAGATATCATTTTATTTTTGTTAAAATTTGTTCATAGTTTCTTCTAATTTAAATATTATGGGAGAATTAAAAAAAATTTAAAAACCAAACAAAAATCAGAAAATTAAAAATCCAAAAATAGTGTTATTTCTGTTTTATTTCTTTTTCAGAAAATATGAAAAATCCAAAAATATTGTGTGCTAAAATTTTCTTTTAGTTTTGTTTTGTCTTGAATAGTGAATTCAGGTGAAGATGAAACTCATGGAAGTTTGTGTCGAAGATTTCTGAGCCAAGGCTTCATCCGTGATCATCGAAGAATTCTCATTCGAATGAGCAAGAAATGAAGACTATTCTTTCGACATTCAATCTTTCAACCCCAGAAGCAAGGTGAAGCTGCAATTGAAGATTATGTGACGGATTGCGTTGAAGCCTCCTCAATCAGTCTGCTGCTATCTTGAACCTGCTGAAGTGATCCAGAAGATTTGTTCTCTCTGATGTTCTTTCTGAAGATTCTCAAGCTGAAAGCGCTATCTTTCAAGAATCAGTACAAGAAGCCTCCTCATCCAATGTGCGTTCAATGTCAAATTCTGAAGAAAAGCCCAACTGCTCAAGATGAAGTCATTCATTGACGATTCATCAAGTTCATCTTGAAGTCGGGAAGAATTTGAAGATTAATGTTGAAGCCAAGCTCTCGATGAAGATTGACAAGAAAAGTCAGCTACTTTTTAGGGGGAGCTTGTTGGGTCAATTAAGAAAAGAAAGCTATAAACCAAGGGGGAGATTGTTGGGTCAAAATATTGGTTTATACTTTGCTTTTCTAGTTGATTGTAATTTTCTGTAATATTTTATGAGTTTACGGTCAGGTTTACGGCCAGGGAGGTGTTTACGGGCCGACCGTAAACCCATTTACGGCCCATGTTTCTCATGTATATATATAGGGGTGAGGGGTGTGAGGAATAGATTTATGAACAGAAAAGGAGTGTACGGAATAGAGAGAAGAGAGGATCTTTAGTGTGTGTAAGTGTGTGAATCTTGTGTAAGGGAACTTCATTCTAATCAATACATTCAAGATTCATCATCTTCTTCTTCTCCTTCTCTTCTATTTGATCTGACATCATCCAATTGATTGGGATTCTGCACCATCAATTAGATCTGATTGATACACAAGCAGATTAGGGACTTACAATATATATGTTGGGATCTGGTGACAATTCCTTTGAGTAAACACAATTGTCAACCTGGTTCCGAGTGTAGCTATTCGAGATCATGAATGAATCAAATCTCTTGTACCATTGTCTTGGAGACTGCTTCAACCCATACAGGGATTTGTTCAGCAAACATACATGGTCCTTCTTAAAATAAAGGAGCCCTTCCGGCTGGGAAATATAAATCTTCTCTTCTAAGTTCCCATGAAGAAATGCAGTTTTCACATTAAGTTGTTCAAACTCCAGATCAAATGCACTCACCATGGCTAAAAGAATTGTCTTGTTCTTCACGACCGGTGAGAACACCTCGTGATAATCAATCCCTTCTTTCTGAGAAAACCCTTTCGCCACCAACCTTGCCTTGAACCTAGCTGGTTCAAATCCTAGTATCCCTTCCTTCTTCTTAAAGATCCATTTGCATCCCACTGGCTTTGCTCCCTTTGGTAATGGAACAAGATCCCATGTTTCATTCTTCTCTAAAGAATACATTTCTTAATTCATGGCCATCAACCAATCATTTGCTTCTTTACTTGCCACAACCTCTTTATATGATTGAGGCTCCTCAGTGTCAATGTCTTCTCTAGTTGCTAAAGCAAAAGCAATGGATTCATGTTCACCTGAATTCACACATCCCACATATCTATCAGTTTGTCGAATGACCCTCCTTGATCTTCTCTTTGCTATTGATTCTGACCCATCATCCCTTCCCGGCATCAGCACCACTGGACGAAGATCCCACGGGTTGCTCTTGGGTTTCATCTTGTCCACGTTGTTTACTGCTGCCTTGCTCTTTGTCGCTTACCATAACTCTATCGGGAGTTTGAGTTACAAACTCCACCTTCTGGCTAGCACCCTGATCTTTGTTCCATGCTTGACTTGTATCACCTCCTCCCTGGTTACCCATGGCTGTAAGTCCCAAATTCAGGAACCAAACCAGTGATCAAAACAATAATCAATCAATATGAACAAGAATGGAGTAGAGAAGGAGATTTATCAAGCAATGCACACATTTATTAGCTTAAACGTCTGGTACACCTTGAGCACACACACATTGACCGTAAACACACTGATACGTCACCTCACTCTGACAGACTCTGACACTATATATAGGAATAGTCTGGCCGTGAACAGGGCTCACGGCCGAACACGAGTTCACGGCCGAACACCCGTTCACGGCCGTGAACACCATCACAACCGCAAACAATCACCAAAACACACATTACAAGACCAAGACTCTATTAAGACCTATACAAATAGTTGCCTAGCCCAAACCACTTAAGTTGTGACCTATCAATCCCCCCCTTGGTTTGAGGCTAGCATTAACTCAGTCTTCTCTTATCTTGGCTTCTCTAATAGCATCACATCTGATTTTCCCATAGCCCCTATCCATAGCCTCTTGTCAATGATCTTTGAAACCATTCCTGTGAACTCCTTAGCAGCCGGCTCCATAATCTCCAACTTGCAGATAATTTGATGACTAGCCAAGGTGTGTATATCTCGCTCACTGAACCGCAAAAGATCTTTTGCGTCAGACAGACGAAGAACACCTTCTTTAAACTTGATCACAGCTGTGGCTGTGGCCTCATCGTACACCCAAAATTCCAATTCATCCATATATCCCTCATGAAAGTGAAGAGGAATAGGAATTTCTTTTAACTGTTTGCTTTCTGGCCACAACACTATCTTCATTGGTTCGTTGGTTCGGGGATCAAGCACATCCTTGTCTGTTCTAATAAGAGACTCTGCAGTTTTCATTCCAGCAAACTTCTCCCTGACCTGTCTCTCCAGAAATAGTTTGAATTCAAAGGCCGCATGGTTGTGAGTCGGATTGTGAAATGGAGCAACATAAAGTTCTGTAAGATCGACTCTAGTCCAGGAACAAAAGGCACGAGTATCCTTGTAATATTCCGTGTGACCTGAGTTTCTTTTCACCATCCACAGTTTTAATTCGTCTTTGTATTCCCACATCTTGATTCCCGATCGATCGCCAAATTTGTCTCCGAACCTCCTCGTTTCAAGATCGGTTACAGTGAGTTGAGGTTTGTCAGCACTGAGGCTTTCATCAGAGCTCTTCATGAAAATCAATCCTTCTTTCTTTTCAACAGAAACCTTCCTCTTCGCTTGCCTGATGGTGATTCGAGGGTTGGTACTTACAGGTTCTTTTTCGAATCGATCGACAATCCTTGTGGTTCTGGGAGGTGGTGGATCCACAGGGTTGTCACGCTGAGAAGGCTGGACAAGGACACTGGAAAAACCTTCAGTGGCAAAAGGCTGTTCGACCGATGACTTGAACTTGTCGCCAAGTTCTTCAAAAAGTTTGTTCTTCAAATCATAATAACACGTGGTCAATGCTCGAAGGTGAGTCTGGAGATCAGTTATCTGTTTTGACTTGGATTGGTTGTCTGCTTCAAGATTCGAAACTCGAATGTCGAGTTTTCCTATCAAAACATCATTTTCAATGATCGTCTACTTTAACACTCCTATCTCAACCTTGAGCTCTGAGTTGGATGGCTCCACTCCCCCTGAGTTGCCTTCCTAAATTGATATGCCTTTTCCGCGAGGAGGATGGCCTGTTGCTTCTTGTACAACCAAGGCCCTTGCAAGCCTCACAGAGGCGATGTCGTGTGCAGGCCTTGGTGGGGAGGAACTTCCAGGAGCTGAAGAGCTCCCGGTTTCAAACATAGTGCTTGGTCCTTCTTGTGTTTGAACGATTGGTGTAGTAACTGGTGTAGTGATTGCAGGCTATGTCGGCGAGGCCTGTTCCCGAATAAGTACTCCCGGCCTCGGATCATGTCTTCTCCTTTTCAACGGAGGCTAGGAGGTTTGAGTCATAAGTGGATCACTCACAGATGGCATAGAAGTTGGAATGTCAACATGAAGGGGAGGAATCCTTGATGTTGTGTCCGTATCAAATGTAACACCGACCATCTGTTCTGAAGCAGGAGGCATTGCTCTTAAACATCTTCTACTTCCCTTGTCTCCGTTGCCGGTTGTGCAACTTCATTAACACCGTTAAAGAAGGAGTCGAGGTCCTCATTTGTTGGACAGTAATCATTCACAAAATCGAAAGACATGTCAATATCATTAGGCCGAGACATGTCACCTCCAAAAATCGAATCATCATCACTAAAACCCTTATATTCACCATCATCATTCGCATTTTCACCCTCATTGAAATCACTTTGTACCTCCACATTTATCATGTTATCATGTTCCTATGCTACGATTGCAACAGGAGGAACTCTTTCATCTTCGTGCTCAGTGACGGTTATGACATCATCTTCAGATTCCATGTGGTCAGAGGAGTCGTTAGACTCAGATGCATCACTTAACTCTGCAAACAATCCGGACTTCTTCAAAGGGTATTTTCCTACAAACATAAACTTACCCTTACGGTTCTGTTTCATTAAACCGAAGGTGTTTGACCCAAGAGATTTCATGTCTAGTGTTTCTCCTTCTTTTTCAATCTCCGGGTATTTGATGTTGATGATCAACTGTAGGAATCTTGGGTACATAAGGAATTTATCTCTTTTCTTTCCTTCAACATTCTCGATCAATTCGTCTAAGATGTACTTGGAGAAGTTGAATTCAATACCCGCGACAAGAGCGACGATTGCACCCGTGTTCAGTAATGAAATTTCATCCGCCCCAGATTTCCTACCCGAGATGCAGCTCATGAACACATGAGCTAGAAACCTCCAGTAGGGTGGTAATAGCTTCTTGATGGTTGGAGGAAACACCCCTTCATATCCCATCTGTTCAATGATAACTTCTGTTTGATCCATTGAAATCTCAGTCGGAAAACCTGGTTGGTCATCAATTTGCAGAACCTCTCGAATGATCTGTTCTGACACAAAAATATTCTTTCCTTTAACAGTTTCTTCTAGAGATACATAATCATCTTCACCTCTTAGCACCACAGCATTGCTCCAAAATTCCTTGATTAAGCCTTGATAGATAACAGGATTGGATGTTAGAGCATGAACGAGACAACACTTCTTCAAGTCCATGAGACACCAATTGTAAGTCCCAAATCCAGGAACCAAACCAGTGATCAGAACAATAATCAATCAATATGAACAAGAATGGAGTAGAGAAAGAGATTTATCAAGCAATGCACACGTTTATTAGCTTAAATGTCTGGTACACCTTGAGCACACACACATTGACCGTAAACACACTGATACATCAACTCACTCTGACAAACTCTGACACTATATATAGGAACAGACTGGCCGTGAACAGGGTTTACGGCCGAACACGAGTTCACGGCCGAACACCCGTTCACGGCCGTGAACACCTTCACAACCGCAAACAATCACCAAAACACAAATGTGACATCCCCAAATTCACGGCCAGAAAAGACCGATTTAATTTATGCTTTTTAAAATAATTTCAGAGTAATCCTTTGATTAAAAGAGTTGCGGAATTTGTTCCCAAAACAAAATATGATAAAATAAAATTTATCAAAGCATTTCTTAAAGAAATGTATTTTCTTATATAACAAAACTCGGGATGTCATGTTCCGATACAGACCAAAAGCATAAACGGCACATTATAAGCCTTACAACAGTTATTTACAACCACATGCCTATAAACAAAATAACTTGATGATTCATCCATCTTATGCTCTCGCGCCACTACCTGTAATACAAATAAAACTGAGTGGTTCAGGCTTGGGAGCCTGGTGAGCATATAGGGTTTTCAACCCACAATAAATAATTATATTTAATTTCACCATCCAACAATAACCCGATTACCCATTCCCGTTATCCTCACTTTACGTCCCTAAAACAACAACTATCACAAGGGACATAGTCTAAGGATTTTCATTGGGATGGACATTACTGCAAAGGGGTTTCCTCAACAATAGATGCATTAAAGGCAACCATGAGGGGGATAGATTACACCGGTGAACACATCGTTCACAACACCTACAGGTTATGAACCTGCCAGCGTTCCACTGGACAGTCTAGAAAGAGTCCGTGGTCGTCATTCATACTCCGTTAGATGACTAGATCAACAACAACATCGAGGCCTCTCATCATTTTATTTCATCACACATCAACTATCTACCCATGTTATACCCAACAGATTTGTATATAACATATATATATATATATATATATATATATATATATATATATATATATATATATATATATATATATATATATATATATATATATATATATACTTATAAAACTTTAACACCTGTATAATATATCCATTCAATACTCATTCCAGATAACAGATAATATACAAACACATAGTACGTATTTTATAGAGAATAATTCATATCTATGTGTTAGAAGAAAGCAACTACACACTCACTTGAATCATATACTTAATACATTCAATCGATACTTGTATAAAAATCGTGTATATGAAAGGGACTATGCACTCACTTGATAAGATGATTATCGGACAGCACTACGACTCTAAAAGCAGTATTCTTGGGTGAAACCGGAAGATCTTCACAAAAACCAGGCTTCTCGCGGGCAGAGTTTCGGCTCGGGAACTCTGTTTCTCGGGATCTTCGGGGCTTCGGTACTCGTTTCGGGTCTCGGGATGATACCGGGGCTTCGGGGGTATAACTTGCACGTAAAACGAGGGAATAAGGAGTGAGAGGAAAGAAATTGAGCAACCAATTCGGCCGGACTCGACTTCTATTTATAGGAGGGGTCTGGCCCTCGAACGCGACGCGTTCCCTCCTGGTACGCAGGGCGTTCCCCGAATGCTGCGCGTAGGAGCGGGGTTCCGTCCCAATCCCTTATCCACTTGACTCAGCATCGACGTGGCCAATGCGGGGCCTAGTAATGAACGCGGGGCGTTCCTCCTTTGGGATGCGTGCCTTGAACTTCAGAAAATCATAACTCTCGCATACCATCTCCGTTTTCGACGTTCTTTATATCCACGCATAGGTGAGATTATGCTCTACAACTCTCGTTTAGACTCCGTTGGCTAAATTTGAATTTATTTTTATTATATTATTTTTAGTAGGCCGAGACAGGAAAACTCCGTTAGAAATTCGTAACTTCTTAATCTGACGTCCGTTTTTGTTTGTCTTTCTTCCGTTGCGCTACTATCGACGAGATCTTCGATTCTCGTTTAGATTGTTTCGGCTAGAAATCAATCGATCTCAAATCCGAACTTTGGGCTGCATACCGCTAAGTCGAAACTTAGAAAAATCATAACTTCCTCATACGAAGTCAGATTTAGACGTTCTTCTTATGCACGCTCTCGGTTTAACATATTCTACGACTTTCGTTTAGATCGCTAAGGCTAAATATCGCTCTATCGTAAATTCACTATTTATGTCGCGTAGTGTCGTATCGGTTCTGTCGTGAAACTTCGACAGGTCATAACTTCTTCATTATAACTCGGATTTTGGCATTCTTTATATTTTCGGAAACCTTGCCACGACCACTACAACTTCATGTATAGATATCGGGTTTATCTAATATTTATTTTATCGCTTATTTTTATCTTGAATTCATTTAAATCACACAATTAAGCAATAAACACATAATACTCAAATAATACATTCTTATTATTTCAAAACGAGTTACAAAGGTTAACCTAGACTATTACATCATCATTAATGCCTAGCCTAGAAAAACGGGCGTTACAATTCTCTCCCCTTAGGATGATTCCGTCCCCGAAATCACACATCAACAAACAAATGCGGATATCGACTCATCATGTCACTCTCCGTCTCCCATGTGAGATTTGGCCCATTCGTATGTTTCCAACGGACAAGCACTAATTCGACCATCTTACGTCATAACTTCTTAGTCTTTCGGTCAACGATTGCCTCTGGTTCTTCAATTAACCTTTTGTTCTCATCAATTCTTAACTCAGAAATTAGAATTATGTCGGGAACTTCTCCCGTGAACTTCCTCAAATAACACTCATGGAAAGTGTTATGAATTCCATTCAGTTCTTCGGGTAATTCGAGCTTGTAAGCTTGGTTCCCAATCTTCTGAAGAACTTTAAACGGTCCAATAAACCTTGGACTTAACTTTCCTCTTTTTTCCAAACCTTATAAGTCTCTTCCACGGTGAGACTTTAAGCAAAACCGAATCTTCAACTTCAAAAGTCATCGGTCTTCGCTTGTTGTCAGCATAGCTCTTTTGACGATCCTGAGCTGCTAACATTCTCTCCCTAATTATTTTCAACTTTTCAGCAGTTTGATGGACTATCTCAGGTCCCATAAACTGCTTTTCCCCAGCCTCAAGCCAACAAGACGGCGTACGACACTTCTGTCCGTACAAAGCTTGATAAGGTGTCATCTTTATGCTCGAGTGGAAACTATTATTGTAGGAAAATTCTACCAAAGGTAAATGTTCATCCCAGTTACCTTGGAATTCCAGGGTACATGCTCTCAGCATATCTTCAAGCGTTTGTATCGTTTGTTCGCTCTGCCCATCAGTCTGTGGATGGTAAGCTGTACTCAAACACAACTTGGTACCCAATTCCTCTTGTAGACTTCTCCAAAACCTTGAGGTGAAATGGCTGTCACGATCCGATACAATCGTTAACGGAACACCGTGAAGCCTCACAATTTCCTTCACGTAAGAATTCGCAAGCTTATCCATAGACCATTTCTCATTAGCTTCTATGAAGTGCCCACTCTTAGTGAAGCGATCAACGACCACCCAAATCATGTCGTGACCATTCTTTGTTTTGGGCAGTTTAGTGACAAAATCCATGACAATGTCTTCCAACTTACCCATCGGTACAGGTAAAGGTTCTAAACTCCCATATGGTTTCTGATGTTGTGCCTTAACTCTCACACATGTCACACACTCGGCCACATACTTTGCAATATCAAGCTTCATCGTCGGCCACCAGTAATAGGGTTTTAGGTCCCTATACATTTTAGTGCTACCGGGATGTATCGAGTACATGGTTTTGTGAGCTTCTTCCATCAGAAGATCTCTTACTCCTCCTGACTTAGGTATCCAAATCCGATCTTGGAATACCTTCAGTCCGTGACTGTTTGTACCTAACACTAACGTTTTGCCCAAACGTTCCTCCTTTCGGTCATTCTTTTCTGAAGCTTCCTCTTGAGCTTTCTTTATACTCTCCACAATGGTCGAGACAACTTCTATTCTCAATGCTCTTGGCCTTTTTCTTTCAAGATTGACTTTCCGACTGAGAGCATCAGCAACAACATTTGCTTTACCGGGGTGGTAAAGTATCTCACAGTCGTAGTCCTTGAGTAACTCCAGCCAACGTCGTTGCCTCATATTCAATTCTTTCTGATTAAAGAGATATTGGAGACTCTTATGATCAGTGAAATGTTTGCACTTCGTGACATAGAGGTAATGCCTCCATATTTTTAGAGCGAAAACTACCACTGCCAACTCCAAATCATGAGTGGGGTAGTTCTTTTCATGCTCTTTCAGCTGTCGAGACGCATATGCTGTCACCTTTTCTCTTTGGGTCAAAACCCAACCCAACCCAACACCAGACGCATCGCTATAGACAACGAAGTCTTTGAGTCCTTCTGGTAGAGAAAGAATCGTTGCTTCACATAGCTTCTTCTTTAGCAACTCGAATACTTCTTTGTGCTTATCACTCCAAGCATAAGTAGCTCCTTTGTGAGTCAAAGCTGTTAATGGAGTAGCGATCGAAGAAAAGCCTTGGATAAACCTTCGGTAATATCTGACTAATCCCAAAAAGCTTTGGATCTCCGTGGGACTTTTCGGTTGTTCCCACTTCATCACAGCTTCAATCTTTGTTGGATCAACCATTATCCCTTCTTGGTTGACCACGTGACCCAAGAATTGGACTTCTCGAATCCAAAAATCACATTTGGAGAACTTTGCATATAGCTTATCCTTCTTCAAGACTTCCAACACTTCTTGCAAGTGTCTGCCATGCTCCTCTTGGCTTTTCGAATAAATCAGAATGTCATCTATGAACACTATCACAGATTTATCAATGAACAGATTACAAACCCTGTTCATTAAATCCATGAATGCTGCTGGAGCATTGGTTCGTCCAAACGACATAACCAAAAACTCGTAGTGTCCATATCATCTTCTGAATGCAGTCTTCTCGATATCCTGCTCTCTCACTGTAGCACCTGGTTCTTGGTATGTATTTTTATTTAAGTATTTTGCATTTTTGTCCTTGGACTCGGCGAGTTGAAGGACCAACTCGCCGAGTAGAAGCGGGATGGGACGCGGGATTTAAGTGATGGACTCGTCGAGTCGGGTCCCGAACTCGACGAGTAGGCTCTGACTGGACAAAACCCTAATCTGAGGGTTTGCACCCTATTTAAACAACCTTATACAGCCTCCATCGCCCCTTTATGCTCCCAGAAACCCTCCATAGCAAACCCTAAGTGTTTTGGTGCAAGATCTAAGGCTTTTGAGTGATTTTTGTGGGTTTTGACCTCAAGGAAGGAGGAAGAGCATAGAAGGATCAAGAGGAGACTAAAGGATTCGAGTTTGGTTCATCATTTGCAGTCTTTGAAAGGTATAAAGTCTGTACCTTGCTTGCTTGTTTGTTAGATCCATTTTTGGGGAAGATTTAGGGCTTTTTAAGCCATATGAGGTAGCCAACCATGATTGCAAACATGGTTGGTGTCACACCCCCAAACCAAGGATGGCGAAAACATCCGGGGGTGGAGGACTTCATGTATAGTATCACAACAACGAATATAATAGCGCTCAAAGTAAATACAACCATCATAAATATAATTGAAAAGGTTACACCATGGAATAAGTTTACATGTTTCAAAATCAATTACATTATGATGACAAAATGAAACGTTTGACGACTTATCGTCCCATCCTCAAAATGTTGTTGGTTTTCCTGTTTCACTGATTTCCTGAGAATACAAGTAGTTTTGAAAAAGTGTCAACAATTAAGTTGGTGAGTTCATGAGAGTTTAGTTCGAGAAAGAAACCGTTTTCCTTGTAAAAGCGACAAAGTATGTTTCCAGAAAATCCAATATTTTCTTTATTAAGTGAAATGAATGCTTCTATGTTATGCGATAATGAACCCTAGAAAGACTCATAGATTTCTTCTATAATCGCCCAACGTATATAAGTTGTACAAAATTTAAGTTAAATAAACCGTTGAATATAATGGGTCTGCCCTAGGTCCACAACCAAACAAGGAACAGGAGATGAGGCGGGCCCACCAATTCTAAGTCGATTGTGACTAAATTCTTATATAACTCTATCATATACATTTAGCAATTATAGCTGAAGTCTAACAATTCTAGATGAAATAGTTTTGCTAGAAATATGATCCAAAGAAAATCCTATATTTTCCTTATAAAAGTTACGTAGTCCTAAACTCCAGGACCGAAAGTAAACAAGTATTTTCCATACTTAAAGATATAAAAGTGATTTTAGATCGGCATAAATCCCTTTTTAAAGTTAGGTGGTCCTAAATCCCAGGACCGAAAACAAGTATATTTCCATACTTAAAGATGTTTCATGTGAGTTAAATCGACATAACTCGCTAATTTAAACAGAACCCGTAAATCTTATGATTGATTAATACAACATGTGAGCTATTATAACCATGCTAAGACTAGTTTAGATGGCCTCGTAACACGACGTTCTTCAGGCGTCGCACGTTAAATGACACTTGTCACTACAGACCTGCCGGTCTAGCTGTTGCATGCAGCTCAGGTGTGGGTTGTCAAACCCAATATCGATCTATACACAACTATCACGCTCTCCCTACAAGAGACTCTGGTTATAATTTACAGGACTTTTTGATTTATTACCATGAAGGTAACTCGAAGCGAATGACTCACAAATTTATTCATTAACAGATTTACGTGAACTTAACTGAAAACCTTTGGTAAATGAGTTTGAAATGTAAATGATACATAAACTATACCTATTATAGTTTATCCAAAACGTTTGTACTGAAAAAGGACTCTTTTATGAAAATACATTAGTGCTATGAATCCATAAACTATGCTTATTATAGCTTATTATATGTGTTCGAAATGAATGAAAAGTCTTATCATGAATGACTAAATTTCAGTTTATGACGATAAACTAACAAGAAATTACATTCAATATTTAGAACTTATTTTTATACACTTTGCTCAACATAATACAAAGTGTTATGAAAGTTATAAGTTGTTAACTAGTTTTTAAGCTTTCTGCACTGTTTTAGAAAAATCATAGAAAAATCATACGAAGTCGAAAACTGAATCCGTAAATTCTGAGAGTTCATAAAATGTGTCTAGTTTATTCATAACTTTTATTATGATTTTTAGAAGTCTTTAACTTGTGTTAAAATGTTCATATTCACAGACTGGTCCGAATTTGTTTCTGGAACGATAGGCAGTTTTGTAAAAATCACCATAAATCGTAGAAAAATCGTATGGTGATGTGCAAGTATTAATTTTAAAGGTATGAACCTGAACTATTTGCACCTAATACAGTTTTGAAAACTAAAATGTTTAAGTTGACCAAAACAGTCCGTGAATGGAGTTGAACTTTTCTGATGAAGGCTGTTAAATGAGTTTAGTTGTGTTCTTGGTGTTTTAACTTGTATTCCCCCCCCCCCCCCCCTTAAAACTTAAGAAAAACATGAAAAGATAGGGGTATGAACTCACCTTGAGTGATTTCAGAAGATGGATGATGAAGAAGAGAAGTGTTCAACTCAAGAACACTTAGAAGATGCTTGGTGATTCGAAGATCTAACAACAAATATGACAATATTTGTGTAAGGAACTCATGATTTGAGTGGAGAAGTGTAAGGAAATCAAGTGTGGGAAGAGGTTTACTTACCAAGAGTGGAAGAAAGCTTGATGATCAGCCTTGGAAGTCTCGAAATTGAGAGAGAAGAGTTGAGAGAAAAGTGTTTGATCTTTTGGTGGAAATGAGAGAAAATGAGTGAAGTGAGGAGAGAGGGTGTGTTTTCCAGCACTTAGGACGTGGGGAAGGCTGGAAAATGATGGAAAAGTACATTGACATGACTTAGGTATGGTGGAAGGAGTGTGGCTGGTCATGGAGTGGGTATGGGTGGTTGCTTGTGTCATAAACTAAAAAAAAGTCAACACTCCACCTCTTGTACTTCACCCACTCTTCTTGGATAAGATTTATCCCCAAAAACGTGATTAATTAATAAATATGGGGCCTTATATGTTAAAATAAAGTTTTTGGTGAAAATCCCGCGTTAAAATAATTAAAAACGGGCCTAAAATGCAAAACTAGTTGAAAACCGGGAAGAAATGGCCTACCTGCGAGACCTCTCGGTTCTGGGCCGAGGTTCGGTCCCAATGCTGCTGGGCCCGAAGGCGAAGTGGAGCGAAAGAGGTAAGAAGCGAAGGTCCGTGCGAGGTTCGGTCTCGGCTGCGCAGGCTCGCTCCTCGGACAGAAGAACAAGTCCTCTCGGACCGAAGGTCAAGCCCTCTCGGGCCGAAGGTGGGAAGGGGAGAGTCTCGGTTCAGCATGATCAGGGGACCGAAATAGACCGAGCGCTCGGTCCATTTCGGTTGAGAGGGTTTCGGTTCTCAGGAGGTTCGGCTCCTAAGAGGAGTTTCTGTTCCTAAGAGGAGTTTCGGCTCCTTAAGGCCGTTTTTCGCGTAGACTTCCGTTTTCGAGCTGTTTTCATCAAATTCGAGGGTCGGGATGCCCCAAATGATTATGAAAAGTTGAGAGAGATTTTGAGAGAGATTTGGGAGAGATTTGACGTTCTTGGAGAGATTTCTCATACGGAGAGAGATTTGGGAGAGATTTCACATTCTTGGAGAGATTTCTCATACAGAGAGAGATTTGGGAGAGATTTCACATTCTTGGAGAGATTTCTCATACAGAGAGAGATTTGGGAGAGATTTCACATTCTTGGAGAGATTTCTCATACAAAGAGAGATTTGGGAGAGATTCCACATACTTGGAGAGATTTGGGAGAGATTACACACACTTGGAGAGATCTCATACAAAGAGAGATTTAGGAGAGATTCCACATACTTGGAGAGATTTGGGAGAGATTTCACACACTTGGAGAGATTTCTCATACAGAGAGAGATTTGGGAGAGATTCCACATACTTGGAGAGATTTGGGAGAGATTTCACATTCTTGGAGAGATTTGTCTTACTTAGAGAGTTGTGGGAGGGTTAGAGTGAAAGAGATTGGAATAGACTTCTTTTATGACCTTTTTGAGTGTTTGGCTTTGTAACGCAAGGTTTGTGAACCTCGTTAAGTCTTGTTATGATTGTTATATGCCCCCGAGGGTTAAGGAATAATGTTTTATTGAGTAGTTTCATCACTTGCCCTGATTAGGGTTTAGAATTTCCGAACACGTGAAAACTCTAAGTGATACTTTGCATTAAGATTGCGAGTTGTTCAATAAGAAATATAATGGAAACCCTAATATACAAGGGTTAGATGAGTTGACCGGTTTGACTCGTTGACTTTAGTTGACTTTGACTTGGCAAAAAATTGACGGTTGTCACAGTTGGGGGTCAAGACTTCGGATCTAAGTCTTGGGAGGGGCCACAAGGCAGATTTGGGTTGATTTTGCACTCA
This sequence comes from Lactuca virosa, assembly GCF_052849685.1. NCBI lineage: Eukaryota > Viridiplantae > Streptophyta > Magnoliopsida > Asterales > Asteraceae > Lactuca > Lactuca virosa. The sequence continues at coordinate 348,358,198 of NC_136430.1, read as the reverse complement.
AGGAAGGCCCCATGCAACATAAGAGCCATTTTAGAGCCTTTTAGGCTCAAAAGTCCCATGCATGCACGTAAAGTTCGAAACTTTACGTGCTAGATCGAGCTTAGGGGCTTGGATCTATCTTTTGGTCAAAGGTTGTACATCAGAAATCGAGGATTTAGGGTGTGTACATTATCGACTCGGCGAGTCCGTTCTTGGGACTCGACGAGTCCAAGGCATAAAGTCCCATGTCTGTTGAGGGTCAAAAGAACTCAGTTGGGTGTTAGAAAGGTTGTAGAAGGTCCGAAGGAGTGACCCAATGTATCGGACTTAGCCTTAGACCTGGAGTTCATGGGACTCGACGAGTGCTAGAACAGACTCGGCGAGTCCAAGGCAATCTCCTTATGGTTGAAGATGAACTCGACGAGTTGTTCATACAACTCGGCGAGTCAAGGTCAGAACTTGTTCATCAGATAAAGGTGAACTCGACAAGTTGTTCATACAACTCGGCGAGTCGGATGAAGGTTCATTCGATGTTCATATCGAAGAGGAACTCGTCGAGTCGTGGATGAGGACAATTGAAGAGATAGGGACTCGACGAGTTGGCGGCCCAACTCGGCGAGTCGGGTCAACTGGAAGTTGACTTTGACTTTGACTTGGACTTGGTCAGGGGTAAAATGGTCATTTTACCCTAAGAATATATTTCAGACTCTGATTAAGTGTTTTGTGGGGATTATAGCCGGAGGATTTCCGGAGCAGCAGCAGACAGAGATTTCCCACACAGATTATCAGCAGCTACTCGTTCGAGGTGAGTTACCTTCCAGTAGCGGTGGGTCTACGGCCACAATGCCGGCCCACCAGTAGGAGTTGTATGTTGGATGATTGTCTTTGTGATATTCATCTAGGTTTGCTACTACCTGATATGTTATATGCTAGTATGATATGTATATGTGACAGTAGTAGAGTCTGGTTGTTAGGACCGGAGGGTAGGTCAGACACCCCAGATATGTCTGACAGTATGTGGGGAAATGATTATATGCTGGCATGATATGTTATATGTGATAGTGGTAGTAGGGAGGGAATAGTCCTCAAGTTCGGTTGTCAGGACCGAAGGGTAGGTCGGACACCCCAGAAACGTCTGACAGTATGTTTACGTTATGATATATGTGATAGTAGCTGTAGGGGGTGGAATAGTCCCCGAGGTTCGGTTGATAGGACCGAAGGGTAGGTCATCACCCCAGAATGGCTTGACATGGGTAGGTCAGCACCCCAGAATGGCTTGACACGGGTAGGTCGGCACCCCAGAATGGTCGTACTAGGTAGGTCGGGCACCCCAGAATTGCCCGACAGTATGAATGCGATATGTCTGTATGGTATGTGGTATGATGGGGGAACTCACTAAGCTTTTTGCTTACAGTTTTAGTTTTGGTTTCAGGTACCTCTTCGTCTAAGGGGAAGGAGCCGGCAGTGTAGCAACGCATCACACACACACATGATTTCCGCATGGAGTTTTCTGGGATTGTACTCTGATATGTTATTATTTTATGACTTGGGTTTTCAGACATGATGCATTGTTTTATGAGATGATGTGTTTTCACAGTATTTTCTTATGAACGTTTTTATGAGTCAGTTAATTAAAAAGAAATTTTTGGTCTTGAAAATTGGGATGTTACACTCACCTTCAGCTGATGATATCCTGACCTAAGATCGATCTTCGAGAAATAGCTTGAACCTTGTAGCTGATCGAACATGCCATCAATCCTTGGCAATGGATATCTATTCTTTATCGTTGCCTTATTCAGCTCTCTGTAATCAATGCACATCCTCATACTCTCGTCCTTTTTCTTTACAAATAACACCAGAGCTCCCCAGGGTGATGAACTAGGTCTAATGAAACCTTTGTCCAATAACTCCTGAAGTTGCATCATCAACTCCTTCATCTCCGTTGGCGCTAGTCGGTAAGGTGCTTTTGCTATTGGCGTCGTTCCTAGTAACAAGTCAATACGGAATTCTACTTGTCGATTAGGCGGTAATCCAGGAAGATCCTTGGGAAATACTTCCGAATAATCACACACGACAGGAATGCTCTGCATCTCCTTTTTCTCCTTCTTTGCATCAATCACGAATGCCAAATATGATGTACATCCTTTGGCCAAACACTTTCTGGCTTTCATTAGAGAAATAATCCCAGAATTCACTCTGCGTTTGTCCCCAAACACCATAAATGACTCTTTCCCTTGCGGGTTTACTTTTACAATCTTCTTCTTGCATAGTATTTCGGCATCATTGATGCTAAGCCAATCCATTCCCAGCACGATGTCAAAACCATTTAACTCAATGGGCAATAATTCCTCGTGGAACTTATTCCCATTCAAATCAATCAAGATGTTTTTCATACGATGGCTAACAGGTATAAACTTGCCACTTGCAACTTCGACTAATAAAGCATTATCTAGTTTATCAACATGCAAAGCTAGTTTTCTACCAAATTCATGCGAAATAAAGGAGTAGTTGGCTCCTGAGTCAAACAAAATTTGGGCAGGCAATTCGTTTACGAGAAAGGTACCTGAAGCGACATCAACTTCTTCTTTAGCAGCTTGCAGTGTCATCTGAAAGGCTCTCGCCTTCGGCTTTGGTGGAATGTTGGGTTTTGCTGCCTCCTTCTTTTTTGGACAATCCCTCGAGATGTGCCCCTCCTCACCACACCCATAGCAGACTTTCTTGGTAAGGGTGCATTCGTTGGCATAGTGCCCTGGCTTTCCACATTTGAAGCATGTGACTTCACCATCACATTTCCCATGATGCTTCTTCTTGCATTTGTCGCACCATTTCGCTTTGCCTCCTCCACCTCCTCTCGAACCGGATTTCGAGAATTTATTTTTCTTGTTGGACCCTGAAGGTGTTGGATATAGTGTTTAAGTCCATAACTTTATTAGGTATGTACTTGACCCGACCCGGCATGGTCCATTTGGGTTGCATGACATTGCAATACTTGGATAGACTAAATGAGAGAATAAGGCACTTATGATTGTTAATATATTATAAGTTCTAATATATTAATAATAGTATTATTTAATTAGTATTGATCAAGTATTAATCTAGGATTAATTTGGTGATCAAAGTGAGACTAATTAAATATATAGGGTTGATTATGACAATCATCAATTCTTTTATGGTGGATTAATGATCCATGGTTTATGGGTTATGGATATAACCAAATGAAGCTCCATGGATAGTCCATGGGAGTTAAAAATCCATGGGTCATGGGAAATCAAGAGTCATGACAATTAAGGGCATTCATGTGTAAACCCTAATTGTGACAACACTATAAAAGGAACCCTATGGCTAGCAAAATGGTGACCTAGTAGAGCTAGTGGACCTAGTGTTACTAGAGAGGGCATAACCGATTTTGAGGCTAAGTGACATTCTCTCAAGTTATTCCAAGTCTTGTGGTGTTGTGTGAAGCATTTGAGGCACAACATTTGGGGTGCTAGGCTCACAAAGTCTTGAAGGAATCCAAGCAACAACAAGGTATGTATTTCTACTAGTTTTTATGTTTTATGTAATCCCCATGCCATGCTAGTTAGGAAATAACCTTGAAAAAGAAATTTGCATGTATATAGAGAAAACATAGATTCAAGGTTATTAGGGTTGCATGTACACTTAGGAAGTGTTAGAATGCTCAAAACCCATCAGTGGTATCAGAGACTATGATTGTTTTCTGTATACTTGATGCAAAACTGCTTAAAAATCGAAAAATCTGCCTTCTGACGACTGGACTCGCCGAGTCCATGGGGAGGACTCGCCGAGTCCATGAACAAATTCATCCTACTCGGCGAGTAGAATAATGCACTCGGCGAGTAGGAGCGTGCTGGGCAGTTTTTTCGAGTTTTGTTGCTGGAAATGGATTAAGATCATTATCCCAATCTGTTTTGGACTTGTAAAATCTGTTTTTCAAAATGATAATGATTATGTTAACCCATTTTACATGGCTTTTATCAATTTTCAAGTATTGTATATAGTTATATGATTTCTTGAAATTGCTTGACATGAATTTGTGTTCTTATGAGTTTTTAGAAGATCATAGGAATTATATGTAACCTCCATGTGTGTTTAATTCATGATCTTAATGGCTATGATGGTGTCCATAACTTGTCCTCAAGTTATGGATAACCAAAAGTCACTTCTTTTAATTATGATTAAAGAACTAAAGAGGTTTCATAAAATGAAGAGTCTTCATTTTATGAACCATTAAAACTCATAAGTTACAAATTGAAGAGACTTGGAATAGTTTCAAATCTTGCCCTCAAGTTTTGGAATTTGAAAAGTCTTATACTTTAATACTTTAATACTTTAATTCCAAATTAAACCTTAGATTTTTAAAAAGTTTAAAAATCAACACTTATACTATTATTATAATTTTATTATATAGATATGTATAAGAATATGTCATTCTTACCGTTAGTAGGCCTCATTCACGAAGCCGGTCTATAAGGGGGGTATAAGGTTGTTGCCTATAAAATGGTGACTTAATGGGTGTCCACTCTCACCCACCGCTTCCTTGATCGGTGGAGGGTCGTTAGCCGAACGGGTAGGATACGACTTTAAATACTCGTTAAAAGTATAATGAATTATAAAGTAACTATACATTATAAATTCCCAATCTTAGTTACTTTAGGAAAATGTGAAATTGGTGCTAGCCCATAAAATTACACTTTGTACCTTACCAAGTCGTTAGTGGAGCGTGTGTGGTTAACCGACACATTAACATGGACTAGTAAGAGTGGCAAAGGGTAACTTGACCTTATTATAGATCGGTGGAGCGTGTGTGGTTAACCGGCACATCGATTAGGTAATATTGTTGAGGGTACCAAGTCAATTTGTATGGTTATTCACACCTTGTTTGTGATCCTCGGCATCCCAGTCACAAACTTGAGAGGGCACAATCGAGATTCAAACATGCCATTGAAAAGTTCAATGTATCTCAAAAGATCTAGGAGTTTCAAAACCAATAAAACCTAATAATAAAATATTTCGTTCTTATGGTGGAAATTGGTAAATCGTCATTTACCTACCTTCAAATATTTTATAGTATGGATTACGACATCCCTCTTCCAACTATAAATAGTTTGTTGGATCCTAGCCTTAATATTTCATTTGGGTGAATTATTAAGGATTCCTAATCTAATGAAACTTGTCTTTCTTTCCTTTCAGATGTCTTCCAACAATGCTTCTGGCTCAAACCCAACAGGCTCCTTTTCCCTTATGAACTTGTGTGGTAAGGTCATCTTTGATGGATCCAATTTCAATGAGTGGATCAGAAACATCAGAATGATTACCCGCTATGAGGACAAAGAATTTGTCCTCGATAGGGAGCTTAAGGTTGTGAGTGAAGCCACTGCTACTCCTGAAGAGTTTGCGGAGTTTGTTGCACATGAAAAGGATGCTACTAAAGTAGCATGCATCATGATGGCCACCATGACTCCTGAACTTCAAAAATCCTATGAAGATTTCTACCCCTATGAGATGCACCTGGATCTGATGGAAAGGTACCATCAGAGCGCGCGTCAGGAGAGGTATGAAATCATCTCCTCCATGATAACCGCAAGGATGAAGGATGGTGAACCCATCACCGGTCACTTGCAGAAGATGCAAAGGTTCGTTGACCGGTTGCTGAAGCTAAATGTTGACTTTCCTGAGGAAATGGCGATTGACATCATTCTCCATTCCTTACCTCCAAGTTATGATCAGTTTCGTATGACTTATCATATGAACAAGGAGGAAGTCACGCTTAGCAAACTTCAAGGACTCTTAAGGACAGCTGAAAATGGCCTTAAGGGTAAAGCGGTTGCTACTTCTACTCCTTCAACAGCCCCTGTTCTGGCTATTGGGCAGGGAAAGGGTAAGAAGAGGAAAAGCCCTTCGAAGGGTACCAAGGGTAAGACTCTTGATGGTTCCTCTTCAAGTGGGACAAAGAAAGGTCCCATTACTCCTTCTTCAAACCCAAAGGAAGCACAGTGCTTCTATTGCTAGGATAGGGGACACTTCAAGCGAAGCTGCCCCAAATATCTGCAAGATCTAAAGGATGGGAAGGTTAAACCCACCCATGCATGTATTTACACAATATTGTCTAACAACTCATCTAATGCTAATTCTTGGGTGCTTGATACAGGGTGTGGTATTCACATTTGTACTGATTTGCAGGCACTAAGAAGGAGTGAGCAAGTGGAGCACGGGAAGATAAACTTAGTCATGGGCAACATGAAAGCATCACCTGTTACCAAGATAGGAGTTTATTCTTTATTGCTTAATAATGGGTTAATGTTAGATTTGAATAAGTGTTGTTACTCGCCCGAAATGGCGAGAAATATTATTTCCTTTCATGGCTTGTACAAACAAGGTTTTACATTTTCATTTGATAATAAAAATGGTGCTATTAATGTTTATTACAATGATGTATTTTACTTTAAAGCATTACCTTGTGATGGTGTATATGAAGCCGTGAATGTTGTAGACATTCTAGGAAATAATGTGTTGTATATTGATTCTTCAGATAGCTTGGATAAAGCATCCTTGTGGCATTGTTGTCTTGGACATGTTAACAAGAAGCGCATAGGCCAACTCCAAAAGGCTGGAGTCTTGGAATCATTTGACCTCAAGTCAGATGATAGTTGCGAGTCTTGTTTACTTGGAAAAATGACAAAGTCACCCTTCACAGGTACTTGTGATAGGGGTGAAGGTTTGTTGGACCTTGTACATACGGATGTGTGTGGGCCCTTCAGAGTTGCTACAAGGGATGCTAATCGTTATTATGTGACTTTTACTGATGATTACAGTAGATATGGATATATTTACTTAATCAAGCATAAGTCAGAAACCTTTGAAAAGTTCAAAGAGTTGAAGCAGGAAGTGGAGAATCAATTGGGCAGGAACATCAAGATGCTCCGATCCGATCGGGGAGGAGAGTATCTTAGCATTGAGTTCCTTGACTATCTTAAGGAATGTGGGATTGTCTCACAATTGACACCTCCCAGAACACCACAGTTGAATGGTGTAGCTGAGAGGCGCAATCGAACCTTGTTGGATATGGTTCGTTCCATGATGAGTCGAGCTTCATTACCAATCTCTTTCTGGGGGTATGCCTTAGAGACTGCCGCCCATATCCTTAATCTAGTCCCTACTAAAAAGGTTGCCAAAACACCTCACGAGATGTGGACTGGGAAAGTTCCCAATTTGGACCACATCAAGATTTGGGGTTGTGAAGCTTTCGTGAGGCGTGAGACTCATGATAAGCTTGAACCTCGAAGTGAGAGGTGTATTTTCATCGGCTACCCACAGAGATCCTTTGGTTACCTCTTCTACAGACCCAATGATAATGTGGTCTTTGTAGCAAGAAGAGGAGTCTTTCGTGAGAGAGAATTCATAAGCCAAGGGGACAGTGGGAGGCAAATTGACCTTGAAGAGCTTCAAGAGTCAAGTGGTGAAGGAACCTCAAATGCTATCGACCAACCTGAGGAGGAAACTCCTGTTGATCCGATAGATGAGTCTGTACCTCCAAGACGTTCCACTAGGGTGAGGAACACACCTGATTTTTATTATGGTTATCACATCACCACTGAAGGTGATACATTTATTAGTGATAGTACACTAATAGATTTGGATGAACCTAATAATTACAGGGAAGCCATGGCAGGCCCTGAGTCTGCTAAATGGAAGGAGGCTATGGACAGCGAGATTCAGTCCATGTATGACAATCAAGTTTGGAACTTGGTTGACAATGTACCAGGTCGTAAGACAGTTGGGTGCAAATGGATCTTCAAGAAGAAGACCGACATGGATGGGAAGGTACACACTTATAAAGCGCGACTGGTTGCGAAGGGCTTTACTCAAACTCCGGGAGTTGACTATGATGAGACCTTCTCACCAGTAGTAAGATTAAGTCTATTAGAGTATTGTTAGCCATAACTGCATTTCATGATTATGAAATATGGCAAATGGATGTCAAAACCGCTTTCCTTAATGGAAAGTTGGCTGAGGATGTTTACATGGCTCAACCAGAGGGTTTTGTCGATACAAGATACCCTAATAGAGTGTGTAAGCTTGATAAATCCATTTATGGATTGAAACAAGCATCTCGCAGATGGAATCTTTGCTTTGATGAGAAAGTCAAAGAGTTTGGCTTTTCTAGGAGTGAGGATGAGTCTTGTGTGTATGTCAGGGCTAGTGGGAGCATAGTTAGCTTCTTGGTGTTGTATGTGGATGACATACTTCTCATAGGAAACGACGTCCCAACCTTGCAGGAGGTTAAGTCCTGGCTTGGGAAGTGTTTCGCTATGAAGGACCTTGGGGAAGCTGCCTATATCCTAGGGATAAGGATATTGAGAGATAGGAGTAAGAGACTAATTGGACTTAGTCAAAGTACTTACTTGGATAAGGTACTGAAGAGGTTCAGTATGCAAGATTCCAAGAAAGGAGAATTACCAATCCAGAGTAATGCCAAGCTGAGTAAAACTCAGAGTCCGAGTACAGAGGCTGAGATAGCTGAGATGAGTCATATACCATATGCTTCCGCTGTGGGCTCGATCATGTATGCTATGACTTGTACTCGCCCTGATGTGGCCTTTGCTTTGAGCATGGTCAGTAGATATCAAGGGAACCCTGGCAAGGCACACTGGACAGCGGTAAAGAACATTCTCAAGTATCTGCGGAGGACTAAGGATTGGGTCCTTACCCTCGGAGGCAGTGATGACTTGAGAGTGGAAGGATATAGCGATGCTAGCTTCCAGACTGATAGGGATAATTTCCGCTCTCAGTCGGGCTGGGTCTTTATCCTAAATGGAGGGGCAATTACTTGGAAAAGTTCCAAGCAGGAGACATTAGCTGATTCTACTTGTTAATCAGAGTACATAGCAACAAGTGAAGCAGCTAAGGAGGCGATATGGCTAAAGAACTTCATCGGAGACCTTGGAGTTGTACCAGCTATAAAGGAGCCAATGGAAATTTTCTGTGACAATGAAAGTGCGGTTGCTTTGGCTAAGGAACCAAGAGATCACGGGAGATCTAGGCACATTGACAGAAAATACCATTTCATCAGACATCGAATAGAAGAAGGACTCCTCATGGCTAAGAGGGTATCATCAAATGAGAACCCGACAGATCCCCTCACGAAGGGACTGAGCAGGGTTAAGCATTTACAGCATGCGAGGCGCATTGGGCTGAGGGATGATATTAGTTTCAATAATTAGATTCCTGAAACTTGTAAAATGTAATTGACATTTGATGATAAATAAAAGTTGTTATTTATTTATGAGTAAGGTGTTACTATCTTGTGTTGATTGTTTACTATGTTTCAATTTTGCATGTTTTACTTCCAGAATAATTATGTTATTATTCAAACCATCCACAGTCAGTCAAACTTTGGAAGTAAGTATTGATTTAAGACTGTCATGAATTTGGCTTGTATGATTTGTCTAAAAGTGCTTTGGACAATGCAATGGTTGCTACAACGTTCATGAGTACTCATAAGGGCTGAGTATTGGATCCAACCCACGCTCACTTACATCACTTCATGGAATTTATCTCGAGTGATCGTGAGACGGTAATATCATATAAATCTTCAAACCTAGAGATATGAGTTGTTGACTATGAGTTGGTTATTCATTGATTGCACGAAAACGCATTGGTAACTCGATGTCATAAAACGTGCCTTTGTGAATAATTCAACAAGTAGTTAGTACAAGCATATCAGTCAAAGTTTATCTGTTCCTTCTAGAAATAGAAGCGATATCTGGGCCCCTCGATGATTTGGTTTTGACTTATGTACCGGGCCCGGTCAGAACCTAATTGATGTGTTTAATTTAGTTCTATGTCGAAACAAATCAGAGATCGAGAAACAAATGCTGGACAATAAGTAAGACCATATTCCATGTGTTTGTCCGGCTGATATCATGAGAACAGAGGATTATATGATCACTTATCTTAAATGGCGTATCATCATCATCTCAGTTCCGAGAGACTTTGAAAGAGCTACGATTGCTAGTCGGATTTTGAAGTCATATTTGCAAATATAGTTATTAGACTTATCCAAGTGGGAGACTGTTGGATACAGTGTCTAAGTCCATAACTTTATTTGGTATGTACTTGACCCGACCCGGCATGGTCCATTTGGGTTGCATGGCATTGCAATACTTGGATAGACTAAATGAGAGAATAAGGCACTTATGATTATTAATATATTATAAGTTCTAATATATTAATAATAGTATTATTTAATTAGTATTGATCAAGTATTAATCTAGGATTAATTTGGTGATCAAAGTGAGACTAATTAAATATATAGGGTTGATTATGACAATCATCAATTCTTTTATGGTGGATTAATGATCCATGGTTTATGGGTTATGGATATAACCAAATGAAGCTCCATGGATAGTCCATGGGAGTTACAAATCCATGGGTCATGAGAAATCAAGAGTCATGACAATTAAGGGCATTCATGTGTAAACCCTAATTGTGACAACACTATAAAAGGAACCCTATGGCTAGCAAAATGGTGACCTAGTAGAGCTAGTGGACCTAGTGTTACTAGAGAGGGCATAACCGATTTTGAGGCTAAGTGACATTCTCTCAAGTTATTCCAAGTCTTGTGGTGTTGTGTGAAGCATTTGAGGCACAACATTTGGGGTGCTAGGCTCACAAAGTCTTGAAGGAATCCAAGCAACAACAAGGTATGTATTTCTACTAGTTTTTATGTTTTATGTAATCCCCATGCCATGCTAGTTAGGAAATAACCTTGAAAAAGAAATTTGCATGTATATAGAGAAAACATAGATTCAAGGTTATTAGGGTTGCATGTACACTTAGGAAGTGTTAGAATGCTCAAAACCCATCAGAAGGTCCATCGAACTTCCTCTTCTCACCAACCTCTGACCTCTCCAGACCCTTCTCCCTGATCTGAGTCTCAACATTCTTAGCAGCCCAGATGGCGGCTTTCAATGTGGCTGCTTGCTTAACCATTGGACCAAAGTCCGCTGGTAATCCACGGGCAAACTTGTTGACCTTTGAGAGTTCTGTTGGAACTGGGTATGGGATAAGCTTCATCTTTTCTGTGAAACTTGCAGCGTATTCAGTAACGCTCATTTTTCCAATCTTCAAATTCTGAAACTCATTATTGATTTCCAGAAGGTCCTGCTCTGAGCAGTATTGCAGTTTCAGTTGTTCCACAAAGTCTTCCCAAGACATCTTGCTAGCTTCTCCCTTGGGCATCGAGTCGGCTAATAACTTCCACCAACTCAATACTCCAGATTTTAACAAAGGGATCGCAAGAGCGGTCTTGTGCCTGTTGCTGCATTCGCAACTTTCAAACATTGTCTCCATTTCGGAGGTCCAGTTTATAACTTCTACTGGCATCGGGCTTCCGGATAGACATGGTGGTTTGGATGCCATGAAATCTTTATACTTGCATCCACGTCCGTCGTTTCCTCCATCCTGGTTGTTATGTCTAACCAATGGTGGGTTGGCTTGACCAATAATCCCACTGAAGTTTCCTCCTTCCGACTGCCCTTCACTTAATTCGGGCTGTACAATCGACATCGAAGGTTCTTCACAATTCTGCTGAAGCAGACGTCTAGTTTCTTCCATCTGACGATCCAACATCGTCTAAATCATCAATTGTACACCAGCCATTGCCATTGGCTCAGGTGCTGCTGCTACAACAGGTATTTTCTCAATTACAGGTGGTTGATTCCTGTTTTCGTTCACGTTTCCAACTCCGCTTCTTGTTCTTGCCATCGTTGATCTATACACCGAATAAGGTGAATTTAGATCCTCATTCACGATAGATAATTATCCAAATCACTCCGAAACGTTTACATGCTAGTTCTAATACCGTAGTCCTACGCTTAGAACCCTAAACACATAAGGTTTCCTGATCCGGTTGGCAACAAACCGTAGATCCGAACAAATAATATCATATATGGCAAACATATAACATTTAGCACATAAAAGCATTTCAGGCAACTTTCCTAAAATAAACTAGTGCTCGTGTCTAAAATACAACAGACACTCACCCCACAATCTTCACTTAGCATTCTAAGTTTAAGTCTAGAAATCCTACAATTTCCTAGTTCGCTTAAACTAATGCTCTGATACCAACTGTGACATCCCCAAATTCACGACGTGGAAAAAGGGATTCTACGGCGTGGCAGCAACTGCATCCCATGATTTTTAGGGTTTTCTCCATATTTAAGCACCTAAACTCAAGGTTTAGGGCTTCCTCTTCAGTCTCCAACCCTTCCAAACAAAACCCTAGCTATGCATTCCTTGGAGTTTTTATGGTAGTAGTGTAGTGTTATATATGAGGCCTTGTATGCGGTAGTGAGCTGTCGACAGGTAGAATAGTGTAGATAGTTGCCTGTGTTTATGTGTTTACTTGATTGCTTGTCTGTTTATATATTAGGTGGTGGGTTGAGGTGGTCCTGTTGTGTGCGGTTGGACAACATACCCTGGCGGGCTAACGGTGTGATGTAGGCCGGATGTAGACCAACTGTATGTTGTAGGCACGAGAGGGAACCAGTCCTGGACTGGAGGCCAATAAGAGCGATCCAGGCATACTATAGGCCTTGTGAGGCTGTTCAGGCAGACTGAAGGCTCATGTGTGCATACATTGTATGTATATTGTGGTGTATGGTATTTTGGGGGAACTCATTAAGTTTTGGCTTACAGTTATGGATCAAATGTTTTTCAGGTACCATTGGTGATAGTGGGAAGACAAAGGCGTGACTTTACACACTCATCAACGGCATTGGAGATTCCGCATTTATCATATTACTCTGATTTTCAAACAATTGTATTTTGGAACAAATGAGTTTCTTAACTTGGGATTTATGAAATGGTATTTTATGTTAATTAAAAATGAAAAATTTGTTTGTGAAATCGAGACGTTAGAGTAACCCATGTATACCACTTTTAAGAGTTGACCTTAGGCATTCTCATTAGCCTTTCCAAGCCTAATATATGTATTTTGACATGTATTTTGATTGGAAGACTTAGTTGACGACTGAAGATAACTTTTAGCTTTTGGAGATTTATAAGATATTGTAATTAAGATATTAATTGTATGTAAGGTTGTTTAGTTTATATGTGTCTAATTATTTTGTTACGCCCTTATACGCCTTGACAGTTTAAACATTTTTAAATGTTAATGACCTAACTATTTAGGACATTTACATTCAAATTGAATTTTAAAATGATTTCTTTTTATAAAATATTTTTAAAGTTTAAATTTAAGTGACTATTCCAAATACCCATACAAGAGGTGTTTTACATATCATATGCTTGTTGATAAATTGATTATGATTTGCGATCTAGAATGTATGATTTAGAAGAGAGTGTGGCTAGGCTTCAACGTGTAATTCAAGTTAATGTGAATGAATTAACAATATTGGTCATGATTACTAAGTAATGTCGTTCATAACAAGTATGTATTATAATATTATGACCTAGAATATTGTTGATTAATGCATTCATTGTCAGTAAAATGAAAAAATATAGTGATATTCCTTGACATGATCCAATGTTGGTATTCAAAACGACGTGATGGTGATGTTGAATATATAAAAATTGACATGTAACAACCTTTTAGCATTTTATGATGGGAGTCCTAATCATCATACATACTTATAAAGCAAATATTTTTTCTTGAATCTCATGCATTTGAAACCCCTTTTTTTAACTTCCTCAAACCACATTCATTTGAAACCCCCTTTTTTAACTAATGCAACTCAAAAGTTTTCTTAATTATGATTTAACACTCAAAAGTTTTATAACTTATATTATGTTTAATTAGCATTTAGTGAAAAGTTTACTATAAAAATGTCAATCTTTTGGGAAGACATGCATACAAATCATATACAAATTTCAGAAAGAAAACAAAATTAAAGGTTTTTGTGTTGGGTTGAGGTCTTATGACCACTTTTGGAGATATGCTATTATATTAGAGCTTTTAATTTGTAAGTTTGTTATACTAATTCGTTTTTATATTTTCTTCATTTTTGGATTATTGTAATACAGTCGTTGTATATTGTGGTTTAATCGTTAATATATTGATCATATGTTATATATGGTGATGTCGAAAATATTTAATTAAATATTTTAAATATGTTTTTGTTTTTGTTTTGTAATTGTACCGTTTCAAAATGATAATTAATTAAAACTAATACATATGTTATACTTTCCATCTCTCTCTCTCTCTCTCTCTCTCTCTCTCTCTCTATATATATATATATATATATATATATATATATATATATATATATATATATATATATATATATATATATTATAATAGAGGTCAAAACACTTCAACCAACATTCATTTAAAATCTAATATTTCAAATGCTTTTTAATAATGATTGTAAAAATTTCAACATGTGTTACTTAATTGATTGATTAATAAAAATATTTATGTTTTGAAACTCCTAACTCTTAAACTTATATTATTTAATTTGTTAGTTAACTAAAATATTTTTCCTACATAAAGATAACATTTTTATGTTTGGTTACTCATATTTGTTTATGTAATTAGAAAACAAGGTGTACATAGAATGACTACTTCAATTTCACAGAGGAATCGATACCACTAGAGAGGTATGTTGTCTTTAACCAGTGGTAGGAGATCCACATACCTATTTTAATTATTTATATTAATACTTAGTAATATCTATTTTATATTCCTATTTACCTTAATTTTTTAGGTACAAATTAAGGAAGAGGATTTTCGGCGTACCAACATAAAGTCAAACGTACGCCTTGCAAAATATGTAATTAAAATTAAATATCATATTTACTAATCGACTTATTTGAAAACTCTTGATGACATTTATGTATAATGATATATTTTATATGACTTCATTCTTAATTTCAATGTTCAATATTTGAAAGTTCATATATGAAACCTTGAATGTTTTGGTGTAATATAAATAATGTAATACAAAGTTATTAGTTCAATATTTTTTATTAATAGCTCATTCAAAACAACTTATTTCTTATTTTATCCAAAAAATATTATTGGACATAAGAAAAGTAGAATATATTAATGTTATACAAAAACTTATAATATATATTGGATATTATAAAAGTAAAAGTAAAGTTTATAAGGTATGGACTATAATAGATAGTATCAAAATATAAATTGATGGATTTTTATGTTATGATAATTCGGTTAATGCAAAAAACATGACTAAAAACGTAAATTTCAACATATTTCTATTTTTTCTCATAATTATTTTAACCACTTAAATGTATTCTTGCGCAACGCACGAGGTTACGCCTAGTATATTATATAGTAGGACTTTTTGGTGAAATCACCCATTTCACATAGAAGGTGCTTAGAAGGAGGATGGTCAAGTGTGGATATTGGGAGGTCGTACTCCATCCACAAGTTCATTAATGAAGTTAAAGATGGTGATGTCATTCTAGAATATATGTTTTGTACATATTAGAAATCACAAAGTTTTGTCATGCCATATCAATCATGAAATCAATTTGGCTTACACATTTTCATAACTTTTTTATTTTTTTCATGTTAGCGATCTATCGATCTACATGCATGATGAAAAAGGTACATCATTTTTACACATGTCTGAATGGAAAATACTAAAATTCCCAAAGAAACAATAGTCCTTATGATGAACTAATGTTAAGTAACCAATTTTCAATTTATGTTTACGTAATTGGATTAATTACTTTTTACATCAAGTTTGTGATGCTATTTTCTTATTTTGTAATCAAGTTGTTATTTTTATGTTTGTATTTCAAAATTTCATACCTTTCGTTTATAAATCCATAGTACAACACAAACCCATATATAATCCAACACAAGTCACACATTCGTATATAAATCTATAATACAACACAAATGATACTCTACGTTTATAAAGACACAACACTGTTGGGTTTTATAGGTAATAAAATTTACATGAGGCGGAAAATAACTTAACACTTAAGTTCACATGTAACCTAGAAATGATCTATGCCTTCACTATTGATTTCAATAAATTATGAATATCGAGAAACCCTAGGGAGATGCTACAAATTTCAAAATTCACACGGGGAAAGAGGTTACATACCTTTTGATTATTATTATTGTATATAATCATAGCAAAATCCTTCTTCAAGATCTTGTAGTTCCTTGGAAAGCAAGCATCAAAAGTATGGTTGTCTCTGATGGCTTGTACCTAAATCCTAATAACTAAAAGACTTGAAGAGAGAGGATGTAAGAATACAAATTCGGCTCTTGAGAGTCTGTAGAAGTGGTGGTCGAAAATAGAGACCATAGGGGTCCTATTTATAGCTGATAAAGAAACCCTAATTTGAACAATATAATAATATATTTCAAATTAGACAGTTATCTAGTTTCTTATTTATCAATATGGAGCACTCTAGAAAGCCAAATGGCAAGCCCCAAAACTGACCACCTTAAGAGGGTTCTAGAATCCATCTCTTGTTCAACTTTTGAACAATTACAACTTAGTCTTTACACTTCCAATTAATTTTAATTAACTCGAAATTAATCTAATTAATTTCTGATTAATTCTTGATAAATTATTACTATTTCCAATTAATATATTCATCATATAATATATTAATAAATCATATATTTCAATTTTAATTAATTTATTATTCATATAATAAATTAACAAATCAACCTCTCTCTCCAAAAATCATTCTATTCAGTTATTAGTTTCTGAGGGCAACCCAAAAGGATTTTGCTTCTAATTCAAGAATATACCAATTCAGTTATTGGCTTAGACATCATAATCCAACAAATACAACACAAATGTGTATAGAAAACAAACACATTCATATATGTATAACTAAATACAATACACTTTCATACATAACTCTAAATGATAAACCTAACAAAATACAATACACTTTACAAATACCTAAACCATGTAAACCCTAATAAATAAATAAGAGACAAATGTCATCAGTGCCTCTATTTGACACGTGAACCCTTAAAACATGATTGATTCACTAGCAGTAAGTTTTTATATTTGCCTTTATAGTGACACGCTTATCCTAAGTACTAGTGGATCCTGTAAGTTTTACAAGGAATTGAAAAAATAACCATTTAACGCGTTGACTTTTTTTAGATTATTTACAAATTTTTTAGGTTCTTTCTTCGAATATTACTTGCATGTATTAAATATAAAAAGTATTACAAACCATATATAATATTAATTTAAAGTACAAATTCTAAAAATATACATTTTAGATTTTAAAAAGTATATCTGAAATATGAAGAACATATCCACATGGATGCCTAAAGTAGTACATTTTGTGGGCATACCACTAAAAATGTATTTTTTTTAAACCAACATAATATAGCAAACAAATAAATAGAAGGCTAAATTACAGTTTCGGTCCCTATGGTTTGATCAGATTCGCACTTTCAGTCAAACCTTTGAAAATTTGACAAGATGTATCTATGTGTTTTAAAGAAATTACATTGCAAATCCTTAGTTCATTTAAAAAGACCAATTTCAACTTACTTTTATATTTTTGTTTTTCTTTATATATATATATATATATATATATATATATATATATATATATAATTTTAATGTTCTTTCGCTTACATTTTATTTTATTTATTTATATATTTTTATTATTTAGATTTAATTTGACATTTTTTTGAATATATTATTTAATGTTTTTTACATTTAGTTCGTTTATATTTTTCTTATGTCTTTTTTGAATAATTTTTTTCTAGTTTTTTGACGTGTTGTTTGAATACATTTTAATTTTTTTGACATTTTGTTTGTTTATATTTTTTAAAATATATTTTTTTTTAAAAAAATATAGAAAAGTTCGTTAAATGTGAATATTATTAACATAGATTAGGTATAAATTTTTTTAATAGGATTAATAGATAGGCTAATTGAAATTCGAAAACGGGTTTCAAGTTATATAATGACTAATTGGAAACCATATAACTCGAAAACAAACAAAATTTCTAAAAATAAAAAATGAACTCGAAACGTTGACACATGTATTTGAGTATAAGAAGTGTAAGCATTTTCCATTCCAAACAAAATGTAAAAAAATTTCTAAAACTAAAAAAATTGAACTCGAAGCCATTGACATTCGTTTCGAATTCCGGTTAGCCTATACAATAATCCTATTAAAATAAATAATTGTATACCTAATATGTGTTAATCATACTCACATTTAACAAACTTTTTTATATAATTTATACAAGAAATATTTATAAAAAGCTTTACAAAAATATAAAAAAACAAAAGATCAAAAAACATTAAAAAAAATATTCGAATAAAAAATCAAAAAATAAAAAAACTAGAAAAATAATTCAAAAAAATGTAAACGAACAAAATATAAAAACCATTAAAAAAATATATATCTGAATAAAATTTCAATATCATAAAAAATATAAATAAATAAAATTAAATGTAAGAGGAAAAATATAGAAAATTAAACATATATATATATATATATATATATATATATATATATATATATATATATATATATATATATATATATATATATATATATAACAAAAATATAAAAATAAGGGTAAAAGGGTCTTTTTAAATGGTATCAAATTTTCAAAGGTTGTACTGAAAGTACGGATTTGACTAAACCATAGGAACAAAAACTGTAATTTACTCTAAATAGAAAGGATGATCTTTTAATGTTGAAAATAAACATCGGGTAGTTCTGACTTGAAATCCGAAGAACACTACCGATGTACACAATAAAATTATGAAAACACAAAAAAAAGTTACCAAAGTCGAAGTATATCATGATATAAGAGTATAACACTTTGCTATTTCAGGATTTACCCCATAAATCCAAACATATAGGAATGAAGTGATTTTTGTAGAAGGGCATAGGCAAATGGAAAAGACACTCATTTTATATAGTAACCGAAATCTGAAATACCCTAATTTCTGGCCTTATGATCATTTCAGTAAATGACAAAAATTTAGGTCACATATAATCATTCTAAAACATGGGTAGTTTTGTGCATATTTTTTATATTACTATTGATACTTGAGGTTTTTTAACCAAGTAAAACATTACTGCGGACTGAATTCATATAAGCTTGTCAGTTCAAGCGTAATGTCCAAAGGATTTATATATAAATTTCAACAGTGTAGACAACATTATTAAATAAAATTAGAAATCAGTAAATTTTTTAATGTTAATAACTACCAAAAACACCATAAACAGCAACAATAAGTAAAACATGAGAATTAAAAGTAGAACCGGAAAAGTTGATTTAAAAGAAAAAAAATTGTCGAATGTGAGTTTTTTCAGAAAAATGTTTAAGGGTTTTTTTTTTGTTTAAAATAGAAAGATTGCCGTGAAACCTACTGAAAGACCAAACTAGAATATATATATATATATATATATATATATATATATATATATATATATATATATATATATATATATATATATATATATATATATATATATAAAAGTTCTTTTCCAGAAAAAAAAAACATTGAGATTTGATTCGAAAAAAACTCAGTACATAGGATCACCTTTATGCTAATTAACTTTTCACACCAGTTTGTTCATTTTGATCCATCAATTTCTCAAAACTCTCAATTGTAAATTGTAATTTTTTCCTTATTTACTATTATGAGATCTATAAAATGGTGGAACAAGTATATATAATTAGTGGAAAGATCATCAACAAGTAATTGTATTCCAAGTAAAAGTGTTACATGGTCATTTGATCACTTTGACTTATAATTACATGTTTCTATGTTTTTCGGCTTACTAGGTGTCAACTTGTTATTATGGTCAAATAAGAACAATGCGTTAAATTGTGCGACTTTTAGTGATTTTTTTTTCTTCAGCTTATTATGATAACATGTTGAACTTATTATGATAACATGTTGAACTGATAATAAGTGATCACAATGGTCGAGGTGGAAATTGTTTTCAAAATAATGTGGCTTTAATGGAAAGAAGTAAAATATATGTTGTTAAACCGTAAAATTAGCAAAATATAAAGGCATTGCAGAAAAAAGTTGTATTAAATAAACAATTTCAATCACCCCCTATCATTTATAAAGTATAATGATTGGATCAACTAATTTATAAGTAGAATCAAAGTTCTCTTTTAAGCCTAATTTGACTATGATACCTATTACAAAAAATAGTTTGCATTGTCATTCATGGATGTATAAAAAATAACGATATGATTTTGGCTACTTAAACCATTAATATCTGAAAGAAAACATTGTGCATTACAAAAAGCTAAAAAGTATTTGAAAAAAGTCAAAAACCCACAAGAGGATAGATTTTCTGAATTTAAAAACGAGGGGGTGTTTTTGCTAATTTCAAAAGATCAAGGTGCCAAATGAATCTCCCTAAGAGTTAGTTACTGTGGCTAAACGGAGGTTGCATCCATGTTCATAATGTGATTTCTTGTAATGTCAACTAAACTTCGTTGTCTTAATTTCCTTAAACCCTAATTATAATCCATCATCAATTGCAACTCCAGGATCAGTGAAAATGGTTGAATTGGTAATAATAATGAGGCAGAACTTATATTAATAGCATGCAGGTCAAGAGCTTTAATCGTGGACTGATATGCTCACGGAATATGCAGAAAAACGGACAGATTAATAGTGCTCTTAAAGTGTTTGGCGAAATGCCTCAACGAAATGTTGCTTTTTGTGATTACAGTTCATGTACTCATATGTGTAACAACTAACAAGAACGAGTTTGATTAATCATGTTGAATGTTTTTGAAATCACCTGAGAAAAAATCAGTTTTCTACTTGTGTGGGAAAGGAAGACACAGAGGTTCCAAAAGTTTGTTACATTTTACCGATCAGGAGTCACCACCTCATCCTCCCCCTCCACAGCCACAGCCACCGCATCCTCCCCCTCCACAGCCGCCCCCACCGCCACCGCATCCACATCCACATCCATTGCCATCACTAGCGTTCAAAATTATAGCGGCTGTAGCTGCAGAAAATGCAGCTCCTCCATCGGAAGTAATGGTTGTGGTGGTTGCACCTATTTCACGGCGACGATCAGTCCGCAGTGGTGGAATTGTGATTTTCTCTTTCCAGTCACTGGAATTACAGAGACAATAGAGACAACACAAGACGATCGCTGCTGCAACAACTGAAACGCAAACTATGAGAACGATATCGTATGTCTCCATCTTTTTCTGCTTTCTGAATACAAAACTATCTGGTTTGTTATCGAATTTATAGTATACTGTTAGCCTATTAGGTTGTAATGAAGTTCATTTGGAGGAAGATAAGTGGAAAGGAAGGAGAACATCTCTTGAATATTCAATTTTCAAAATGTTTTTAAAATTAAAGAGGTACAATTCTTACTTCATTAGGTACAAGTAATAAATGCATTTGTTAAACATACATTTATCATTATTCTTGGACTAATATTATAAAAGCCCTAAATTTTTAACGCGTAATTGGAAAAAACCCTGATATTTTTATTATATTGCTCTGGCCACAACTTTCTCGCAGAATTATCACTCTAGCCCGCTTAACAAGTTTGATGGTTAACTTGGTTAACTTTTTTGCAAAATCAGTCCTAAAATGTTCAAATTTGGTCCCTGATGTTTGCAAAAAATTACATCATATGATTTTCTAACTTTATTTTTCTTTTTTTGTATACTTTATTTATTTTCGGGTTTTTTTATAAATATATATATATTTTTTATTTTCTTTTTTTATATATACTTTATTTATTTTCATTTTTTTTAACTTTTTAACAATTTGATTTTTTTTACCTTTTGTTTTCTATTTTTTAGTGTATATATAGAGTATATTAGAGTTTTTTTTTCTTTTTCTTTTTTTTTTCATTTTTCTTTTCGTATTATATTTTTAATTTTTTTTTCATCTTTTTATTTATTTTTTTTCTTATTTGTTTTCCAATTTATTTTTTATTTTTTTTTTGTATTTTTAACTTTTTTATTGACCTTTTTCGAATAATGTAAAATGTATTAATATATTAGAGTATATTACAATTTTGATAATTTATAGTTTTTGTAATTTTTTTTATTTTTTTTCAAGTAAATAAAATAGTTATGTTTATATTTGTAATTTCGGTCCAACTTATTTTCTTTATATTCTTTTTTTCTTTAGTGTTATTATATTTATGTTACGAAAAAATGAAAATTAAAAAAAAATTAGCTTGTTTATTGAGAATTAGTGTTTCAATGTGCTGTATAACTTGCAAATTAAATCATACTTCTATATATAATATCAATAGTTTAAATTCAAGATAATATTTTTCAATTTGATAATAGACTAAAAGAGAGAACAAAAAATATAATAATAGTCGGTCTCTATAAAAAAAAACTTGTTATAGTAATTTAAATTAAATTCAAGTTCGTTTACTTGAATCAAAATAAATAAAAACATTAGAAAAATCATAAATAACTAAAATAGAAAAAATAGAAAACAGAAGGTAAAAAAAAAACAAACAAACAAATTGTTGAAAAATAAAGTTAAAAAATGAAAATAAATAAAGTATATAAAAAAGAAATAAAAATGTATATATATTTATAAAAAAAACCGAAAATAAATAAAGTTTACAAAAAACGAAAAATAAACTTAAAAAACCATGTGGTGTAATTTTTTGCAAACCTCAGGGACCAAATTTGAACTTTTTAGGACTGATTTTGCAAAAAAATTAACCAAGTTAACCATGAAACTTGTTAAGTGGGCTAGAGTGATAATTCTGCGAAAAAGTTGTGGCCAGAGCAATAATAAAAAAAATATTAGGGCCTTTTCTAATTACGCGTTAAAAATTTAGGGTTTTTATGATATTAGTCCATTATTCTTTGACAAAACTGCAAAAATGGTCCCTGTGGTATGCATTTTTTTGGGGTTTTAGTCCAAACCCCGACTTTTTTGGATTTGTGGTCCTTTTGGCCATGTTTGTACGTAAATTTGGTCCCTCGTAAAATTGAAATGACTATAATGCCCTTATGATATATATTTTTTATATTTTTTCTATTTAATTTAAATGAAAAAGAAAATAAATAATTAATTTGGGCCCACATCTCTCTCTCTCTCTCTCTCTCTCTCTCTCTCCAAATACACATCTTCTTCCTGAAAATTGTCTAGATGAACAAAAAAAACACCAAGAACAAAAAATCACCCATAACAAATTGTTGAACTCGTCGGTTGTTAATGGAGATGGAGAAAAGAGAATGAGAAATCATATCTAGGGTTAGTCTTTTCCATTTTTTTTCAGATATGTTCGTCTTCTCCATCTGTTTTTTTATCTGTTTGTGTTCTTCATCACAGTCAGGATCGGTTTACAGCATCACTCCCTTCTCAATTCATCTTCTCCATCTGTTGCTCGATTTTCACTGTCATCGGAAAACCCACCCCAACCACGGTAAATCTTCAACATATAATCTATAGACCACAATCAACCACCAAACACAATCAACGACCGCCGCCTCCAGTACCACGGTTGAAGTTGGCTGCGTTTGTCAACAATTTTGACAAACCCACATCTGTAATTTTTGTTAGCCCAGAAATAAGAACAGAGTGATCTATTTAATATTGAAGCTCTGATTTCTTGGAGCTCCGATATCGACGACCACTCACCTTTCTATCCTTTATCTTATTGTTGTAAACAATCCCTCTCCTCCTTCTCTCCAAATCTTGAGATCCGATTTTACAAAAGAACACTACGAACACACAAATCACATGATACCGAAGGACGAGAGAGGGTCAGTGACAAGAGGAAAAATGAGCGATTTCTGATCACACACACATATACCTTCTGAAACTATTTCAGATTCATACACATATACACATATCGATTTCAGAAACGAAAACATATACATACAAATCGATTTTTGGGGATGAACATACAAAAATCGATTTCCAAAACAAAAACTTCACATACATACATACATACATCGATTAAAAATTGGATTTTATGGGTTTTCTTTTGATTAGGTATGCCGTGTGCGTGAGTGTATGTGGAATTTTGATTAAGAGGGAATTTTGATTAAGAGATGAAGAAGATGGAGTTCTTCTTGGTAAAAAGAAAAACGATATGGGATATGGGGTTATACGGTGGAGAGAGAGAGAGAGAGAGAGAGAGAGAGAGAGAGAGAGAGAGAGAGAGAGAGAGAGAGAGAGAGAGAGAGAGAATGTGGGCCCCTTGTTATTTTTTTAATTATTAAAATAAATAAATTAGTATTAGATTTAAAAAGAAATGAAAGAAAAATGGAAAATAAATACCCCAAGGGTATTACAGTCATTTCACTATTCATAGGGACCAAAAACGCAATGAAACTAGCTCAAAAGGACCACTAATCCAATAAAGTTGGGGTTTGGACTAAAACCCCAAAAAAATCATACCACAGGGACCATTTTTGCAATTTTGTCTTATTCTTTTAAAACGTACTTTTACTGTGATATCAATTGGAATAAATAAAAAAGCGTGATAGCTTCTTTTATCATTCAAAAATGGATAAGAAAACCTATTACTTCATTACAAATTAAAATCGACATGATGCGGATAGTTTGTTTTAATAGGGATTAGGGAACACCCAAATTAACCCATGTCTTTAACACCTACAACTCAATACGATCGAGGTTGGATAAAAACTAGACAATGTTGGTCTAAAACTAACAAATGGTTTTTCCTTTCATGTTATTATCATTCATTTATAAATATTGCTAATATCTGTTATGAACTTGCACTCAAGGATGCACATATATGCAAAATTGCAAAGTGTATCATGGGTATGACCATCTGACTTGTCTAGAATTTGATGTTTGTTATTGTGAACAAGGTTTTAAAAACTGAACCAGAGACTTAACCGGTCGTCTTACCGGTTCGATGGTTCAATTAGTCCAACAGGTTGGACCGGTCTCAAAAACCGGAAAACCGGATGATGTCATAATTACATTATTATTAATTTTAATTATATAAAATTACAAAAAAAAAAAATATATTTTTTAAAATTTCCAGTTTTTACCGGTTAAACCGGATCGGTTTTTAACGGTTCAATCGGTTTTTACCGGTTCACATAACGAACGGTTTTTTGGCCTTTAAGAACCGGTTTCCGGTTGAACCGACCGGTCCGGATTTCAAAACATGGATTGTGAATAAGAATATTGTTATGTTTTAATAGTGGCCTGAATGAACCTCTACCAAAGAAGATGCCCCGATCACATATATGAAGCGATAACGCTAGCCTATGATGCCAACCGAATGGACTCATAAAAGAGCCAAATATTTAATAACTGTTCAGACATTTTATCAACACATATAAATAAAAAGAAGAATGGGTAGCTCATACTAATAAAAAACTAAAAGAGGCATAAAGTTGGATTCGTGGTGTGGATGCGGAGATTGATAAAATTCGGACAAAAACTAAATCGTCTTGTGGATATTCTTAGATTTAGAGGACGATTTTAATTAATGTAAAGAGAATTTGTATTGTTTTAGTTTAATTAATATGTTTACAATGTTATTTTATCGTTTGTATTGTTCTGGTTTAGGTTATGAATATATAAAGTAGTGACATTCATAATAATTTTTAGTTCCTTGTTATGCAAAATATAGAAAGTAATCAAAAGCACATATATTACACAAGTGTGACACATATAAATGTACGGCACAACTATTTATTATAATAAAAAAAAAGATCCCCAAAAAATACAAGTAATCCTAAATCTAAAGGTCATAGCGGTTGCTACTGCTACCGACGGTATAAGCAAGTAATGGTTAGACAACAAGTGTAGTAAATCTCTTACGAGTCTTTGTTGCGATACCCCTCAACCAACACAAATTGTGTAAGACAGTGCGGTAAGCATGTATGTGTCCATTAGTCGATGCCATCTGGAGTTTTAGGGACTTCAACTTGAAATATATGAATTTTCTCTTCATGTTTAAGCATTGAGAAACTGCCTCCTGAAACAAGCTTGTCGTATATGTTTAAAGTTATGTTGTCCAACCATATGTCACAAACCGAATATCTTGTGACCGTGTTGACCGAGAAGATGAAGACCATGCCACTGGATTAGCTTGTCATTGGGTTCAAAAGGGGGAGACCTAGACCAAGGGCATTGTTTGTCTAGTTGTTGTTGTCTGACCGAGTCGCTGAAGAGCTTGGCAATGAAAGAGACCGTAGCGAGATAGACACAACTGGTTGGGGGTTAGCGTCGCTTCCCTGATGAGCCCATGGCAGACGAAAACCAGTTGGCATGTGTAATTTGGGAGGGATGGTATTGAGGTTTTATTGGGGACATTGATATGCCACACGGACAAGAAATATTTCCGAACTTGAGTCTGTGACACATAGCTCATCTAGTACCCAGTAACGTTGAAATTTATATGAAAATAAACATGGTCAACTATAAAAAAATACAAAAATTAAAGAATGTATAATTATGAAATAAGTAAACTCACCCGATCAACGTTCCATCATAGTTTTGTAAATATTAGGACAACTAACACTCCCGGACGCATAAGAATCTCAGTCGCTTTCCGATAATAATTAACAAAAAGTGGGTGACATGATCGCCCACCATGATGAATAGGTATTTGAAGAACGGGAAACTTGAAGAGGCTATTAAGATTTAGGGTTAATGTCATTCAAACCCAACCAACTATTTGTTTTGGTTTTATTTGATCATTTTATGTTTTTTTTTTGGTATTCTAATTCAACAAACTTTCAAAAATGATATCAAAAATACCATTATAAAAAAGTTGAAGGTGTCATCCGATGGTCATGTCTATGTGACATGCCACCAAGCACTAGCATCAGGGTCCATGTTGCACTGACATTAGTTCATAATCTTTTAGAGATGACAAAACTGCAAAAATGGTCTCTGTGGTATGCATTTTTCCGAGGTTTAGTTCAAAACTCGATTTTTTTGGTTTCATGGTCATTTTGACCATGTTTCTATGTGGTTTTAGTCCCTCTAAAAACTGAAATTACTGTATACCCTAATATATATTTATTTTTTGTTTTTCTTTCATTTTTATCTATTTAAATAATTAAAAATAATAAAACTTTCTCTCTCTCTCTCTCTCTCTCTCTCTCTCTCTCTCTCTCTCTCTCTCTCTCTCTCTCTCTCTCTCTCTCTCTCTCGACGCAAACAATACAAATCACCCAATTCATCTTCTTTATCCATCTTTCCCATTTTGCATTCGAAAACATACTTGCAGTCATTCTTGCATCAAGATTCTGTAACAATTTTTTTTGAAGATTTCTTCATTATGTGAGCAGATTTGGTGGAATCGTGGTTTTTACCCGAAGGACGCGATGGAGGGGTTTGACCGGACCTTTGGCGGTGTGGGCAATGAAGTTTTCTAGATTAAAATAAACACTTAAGAGATTTAATCGCAATTTATAAGGTTTATTCTTCGTCGGTGTGGATTTAAGAAGAGGGTTTGTCAAGAACTCTAAAAACACGAGAAATTATCAGGTTTTCTTCTCTTTGTCTTATTCTGGGGTGTGCGATTAATAGTTAATAGTTTATCAAGAACTCTTGATTCGAACAGAGAGAGAATCTATGAGGAATCAAAGGGGGGAAGGGATTTTGTTTGTGTAATCTAGGTATAATGGTTTGACTTTATGAAGAAGACAATTGATATCATTCAGTTGACTGTTAACATTCCGACAAGATGAAGTTGCCAAAGCCTTCCTCCTTGTGCTGAAAAGGGCTGGAGTTTCCAAAGCATCGTTCTTCTCCGATTATTCGAGTTCTTTGACAAGTTAAACTCAACAAGAATCGAAAGTATGTCCTTTATCTCTTTCTTAGTTCTAGTCAAGTCAATGACATGAGTGTTGGAAAATTGGTGTTAACCAATTTATAAAAATGGGTTTTCCCCATTTTTTAACACGTCCAAAATGGATTTAATATGAATGAGAAATTAATCCTTAAAGTAAGAGTGTTGGGAGAAGTAAATAAAAGAGTTTAATGGGTGTGACAAAGAAAAGAAAAGTTCAGGGACCTTTCTTGCAAATATTTCTTTCTTTCGTAACTGAAATTGTAATTAATATTACAATTTAATTACATATTAACACACATTAATCTTTGTGATTAATAGAGGTGTTTAAATAGTAGGTTATAGAATGTGTAGTATAAATACCACTACTCTACAACCATATGAGTACACCAAAAGAATGTAAGAAAACTTTCTTCTTCCCCACTTCATCTTCATCTTCATCTTTTTCTAGCTATATTGAAGATATAATCCATGCCTATTGAGGTTTCGGGTGGTCTAGAAGAACCACTTCAAACTGTTGTATCCTGGGAAACAAACACCCGGTAGCGGGCGAATTTGTTTTAAGGACAATGTGTTAAACACATGCCTCAGTTTTTCTATTTTCTTGTTTGTTTTCGTACATTACCGAGATATTATTCCTACAATCTTTAAACAAATTCGTTTGTACAAAACGAACTACAAATTGGAAACAATTTTACTTGCATTTTTTTTATATTATACGATTTTCATAAGGAAAAAAAGAGGATTGTTTTCTGATTTTGAAGCACATTTGGTCATTAAGTCATTCAGACATGTATTTGTAATTAAGTATCTAATTTTCCAGCTTTGGTAGTGATTCTATTAACTACCTAATGAGTTAAGAAGCTAGCTTAACTCAAAAACACAATTTACGTGTTGCTGTGAAATGCTCTAATCTGTCCCAATATTTGAAAAATCATAACGTTGTCATGGATGCTCATTTTTTGTTGAAACCAATTCTCAAAGTTTTGTATATGAGTCTACTTCATTTTTGCTTTTGGCCGAAAGCTGGAAACAACTCTAACTATGGTGAAAAATACGATTTTCACTGACTGGTTAGTTTTTTAACAACTATGATACATAGTTTTGTAAAATTCATAAAAAATTGTAGAAAAATCGTATGAACTTGTGAAAGTAGTCTCTGGAAAGCTAAAAGGCAGGGCTACTGGATTATGAACTTGGATTTCATTTTTGAAAGGTTTAAGTGGGACTAAATCAGTCTTGAACAGACTATATTGTTTTGTGAAAAACAAAAAGGCTTTGTTTAGTCAAAAACGACTTCAATTTTATGTAAAACAACTTTGGAAATCAGAAAAAGGATATATACAGTAAAGTCCCAATATTTTCATCGATTTGACAAGAAAGTCTTAAACTTTATTTTTTTGACAGTAAAGTCCAAATTACCGGTAGTTTTTGACACTTTTACCTTTTTTTCCCGGTTAGCCGGTAATTAGGACTTTTTTGTCAAAAAACAATAAAGTTTAGGACTTTCTTGTCAAATCGTCAATTAAGACTTTACTGTCAAAAAAATAAAGTTTAGGACTTTTTTGTCAAATCGTTAAAAATATTGGGACTTTAGTGTATATATAATTTTTTTTGGTTAGAAATTTAATGGTATTATACTCTTTAAGCATAAGAGTTATTGAAATCTTCTCTAATCAACTAGATCCTATTGAAATCCTTAACGTTTGCTTCTTGTTAAATCGTTTTTTTAATCTCAACAGACCGATATTGAAAAAAATTGAGATAATCAAGAAAGAAAGAAAGAAAGAACCAAGGTTGTGTTGCTTTTTGCAGTCCCAAAAATAGAGAAATAAGAAACCGAAAAAAACGAAGTTGCCCTTCTTTCCCTTCTCCACATTCACACCCTTTTGACTAGGCATGTGTTGTTTGTGTTTGTATAAAGCCACGACAATTTCGTTTTTTTCGGTTTCTTATTTCTCCATTTTTGGGACTGCAAAAAGCCAACACAACCCTGGTTCTTTCTTTATTTCTTGATTATCTCCATTTTTTTCAATGACGGTTTGTTGAGATTAAAAAAACGATTTAACAATAAGCAAATTTTAAGGATTTCAATAGGATCTAACTGACTAGAGAAGGTTTTAATAACTCTTATGCTTAAAGAGTATCATACCATTAAATTTCTAACAAAAAAAGGATATATACACTAAAGTCCTAATACTTTCAACGATTTGACAAGAAAGTCCTAAACTTTATTTTTTTGACAATAAAGTCCTAACTGACGATTTGACAAGAAAGTCCTAAACTTTATTTTTTTGACAAAAAAGTCCTAACTACCGGCTAACCGGGAACAAAGGGTAAAAGTGTCAAAAAATACCGGTAATTTGGACTTTACTGTCGAAAAAATAAAGTTTAGGACTTTCTTGTCAAATCGATGAAAATATTGGGACTTTAGTGTATATATCCCATCAGAAAACAGCTTGGTTTTACTTAAAAACATCACATTTTAAATAGTTTTGTTGAAAGAAAACATCAGATTTTCTGATATCATAATTTATGCATCATTTTTCTGCATGAGAAATCAAATTTTAGAATTTCTGCATCAGAAATCAAGTTTCATAATTGTTCAAATATAGATTTTTAAGACAAAATTCCAAAAGTGGTCCTTGTGGCATGCATTTTTTTGGGGTTTTAGTCCAAACCATGACTTTTTTGGATTGGTGGTCCTTTTGAGCTAGTTTCGTTGCGTTTTTGGTCTCTCTGAATAGTGAAATGACTGTAATACCCTTGGGGTATTTATTTTCCATTTTTAAATTCAAATTTTGTAATTTAATAATTATTTATTCATTTTAATTATTAAAAAAATTAGAGGGCCCACCTCTCTCTCTCTCTCTCTCTCTCTCTCTCTCTCTCCAAACTCCACCCCCTCCTCCTTCATTTATGCCCAAGAACTCCCCACCGGAGGTGGAGCCGTTTTTCCGGCCACCAAGACATTCGGGGTTACCTACTGCCACCACCCGACACCGCCTATTCTGACCATCCTCACAGTCGCACTCGACCACCATCTATCATTGTTGTTGTTCCCCTTCCTTCTCGTCAATCTGAGTCGGACTCCAAAAACAGAGGTAGCAAAGCCGCCGGAGGCAGCTCGCCACCCCACTACACCGACTGCTTTCCATTTTTACTCTTGTTGTATACTGTCGGACGGGAATCCAACTCCCTTGTCTATTCAAATCACTTCAAAAATCCCTAAATCACATTCGTATCTTTTGATTTTTGAGTTCTTTGTTGTTTTTAGAAATCTGCAGCTTCTTACTATTCAGGTTAATGCTCTATCGTACAACCTACTTTCTCAATCGGAAACATGTGTAGGTGGTGGTGGATGATTGTGTCGTGGAGGAGAGATGCAATGCCTGTAAAGAAATGTAGGGGTTGTGAAGAAAGTGGGTGATTCCTAAAACAACGGTAACACCTCCTCCTCTTTATTCCATCGCCGGCAAAAACTTTAACAAGAAATCCTCCCTCATCTAATATCTATTACTTCTGGATCTACACACTGAACTCGTCGGAGAAGCATTGCTCTTCTGGAAAAGCGACTCCCATTTCCGTCTCTCCTATCCCATCCGATTCTGGAGAAGCATTTCATTTGGTTCCATTTAAAGGAGACTAGAGACGATTTTTGGGGGTTTATTGAGATTCTTTTGGTTTTGAGTAACCATTTTGTGACCCAAAGAGTTAGGAGGAAGAGAAGATTTGGAGGATGAATCGGAAGCCTCCTTATGGATCTATGAGTTTATGTGTGGAGAGAGAGAGAGAGAGAGAGAGAGAAAGAGAGAGAGAGAGAGAGAGAATGGGGTGTGGGCCCCATTTTATAATTAATAAAACACTAAATTAAATAGGAAAAAATATAAAAAATATATCAAGAGGGCAATTTAGTCATTTTAATTTTTTGCAGGGACCATTTTCACATACAAACTAGTCCAAAAGGACCACTAATCCAAAATAGTCGGGGTTTGGACTAAAACCCCAAAAAAATGCATACCACAGGGATCATTTTTTGCAATTTTGTCGATTTTTAATTATGTTGAGTTTTGTCCAAGCAAGAGGCAAACATATTTTCTGGAAATTAGAATTCTAAACATTTATATTTAGGGTATAAATGATTCCATAAATGTCACCATCCAAAGTGGAACGATTTCCGAAGTAAACTCTATGGATGCTAACTCCATTGTGTGATGGATTGATATGGGTGTTACACGTCATGTGTGCTCAAAGAGGGAGTGACTCAAGAATTATAAGGTTGTCCAAGTTGAGGCAAAAAAATTTATTCTAGAAATTATGATTCTTAACACTTAAATTTGGTGTTTAAAACATTCCAGAAATGGTATAACATAGAAAAGAGCTAACACTTAATGATGTGTTGTATGTTCCATAGAAGAACTTAGTGTTTGGATGGTTTTTGAACTAACATGGATTTTTTTGTTGGTGTTTGAGTCCAATAAGTTTGTACTAACCTAAAAAAAATATGTTTGTAGGCAAGGTCTATGAGGATGGTGGAATGTTTAAATTCAATATATTGGCTAATGAGCTTAATATCAATGAGTTTGATAACTCTTCCGCTTACTTGCTTAAATGCCTAATGTGTGACATGCTAGATTTGGACATGTTAATATTGACACGTTAAGAAGGTTAATCAAACTTGAACACATACCTCACTTTCATATAAGTCAAAATATGGATGCAACACTTGTGTTGAGTCAAAGTTAACACACCAATCATTCAAGTTCATTAGAAGGACAACTAAACCCCTTGGATTAATTCACACAAATGTGTGTGATATGAAGTCGAATCCATATAACGGTGATATAAGTACCGTATCACTTTTATTGACGATTGCATTCAACTTTGATATGTTAATTTACTTAAAAGTAAGAGTAAATTACACAAATGGTCCCTATGGTTTAGGGTAATTTGTGTGTTTGGTCCCTAACTTATTTTTTTTTAACTCGGAAGGTCCCTACTGTTTGTTTTTGTTACGCTCTTGGTCCCTGTTTTACCTATAATACTATTTTTCGCTTGATTTTTTTTAATTTATTTAAATAAACACACCCCCAACCCCACCCCACCCCATCACCTTACCTTACATACCCCACCATTTTCCCTTATTTAAATAATAGTCTTTTTAGGTAAGACAGGGACCAAACGTGTAACAAAAACAAACAGTATGGACCAAGCGCGTAATAAAAACAAACAATAAGGACATTCCGAGTTAAAAAAATAAGTTAGGGACCAAACGCGCAAATTACCCCAAACCATAGGGACCATTCGTGTAATTTACTCTAAAAGTAAAGATGTACAAGTTTAAATTGTACAAAAGTGAGGTTGTGAATCATCTCAACAAAAAGAGTGAATGTGGAGGTGAATATGCATCACCATTTGATGAATTTTTTACAAGTCATGGTATTAAACATGAGCTTAAGGCACCTTATTCACCATAACAAATGGCATCACCGAAAGGAAACATCACCGAATGTGGAGGTGAATGCCATGTTGTTGCTTATGTTGGGTTGGCACACTCAATGTGGGGGGAAGTTGTGTTGTCAACTAATTACCTTTTAAATAAGGTACCCCAAAAGAAAATGAGAAAAAAACACCATCTAAGTTATGGTCGGGTATAAAATCATCTTACAAATACATTCGAATGTGGGGGTGTCTCACAAAGGTTTTATACCTGATGTGTATATTTAATGCACTAGTTTTTTTATTTATAATTCCTAATTTATCGCATCTAAACCACACCTTACAGGCAGTGAACCCGATCGAGTATAGTATAGCTTTGATAAGCAAGGGTGTCGAACACATGGGGAACGGTAGTGAATTAATATTAGAATGTTTGATTATAGGTTACACAAAACACACAAAAGCAGTAAAGAAAGGGTTTATTAAATCTCAAACAAACAATTAAATAACAAATCTCGATAAACTAACAGGAGAACAAATCTCTTCAGGTACTTTGGTTTAGATAAATTACACCTTAAAAGCATAGACAATTACATACACAAGTTCATTTATTCATGTTCACCGATTCCTAAAATGATTAGATTCGCGTTCACTATTACTAATCCTTTAGCAAACAAGTCAATTCAAACAGTGATCAGTTGATTAAACTAACATATTTCCTAGTGTTCAGTTCGTATCAAGCAAGACTTGTAATAATAGTTAATCAAATTGGTCGTTCAATTAACTTCTTGTTGATGGTCATCAAACAAGGCTCACGCATTAACTTACTTATTTCCGAGTTAATCCTAGTTTCACATACGCTATTCCTAGTCATATAATCTTGATGGTCATCAAAATCATAAGAGACAAGCAATCAAGCAGATGTTCATACAACTCAATTTACTTGACAATTAACAGCAAATAATTATCATTAACACGTAAGGATCTTTTAACAAGCTTGTCAAGATAAATTAAACATAAACAAACAATTTGATCTAGCAATTAATCTATAAATTAAGGTTTCATTTAAACATAAACACAAAGTAAAAGGTTTTTACACCTAAATCAGAAACTAGACACACAATAGTATCACACTGGAATGCTAAACATGGTCACGTTAACAACCCACATGATTACCGACATGTATCCGCTCTCCAATCCTTCCGATCTCCACTCCTGTTAGCTTAACGGCCTTTCGGCCGCCTTCTAGACCCTCAAAACGTCTTAACAGAAGTTAATTATCGACTAAATTAGGTTGGAAGTCGAATCCCCCTCTCTGGTTAGCTGATAATCGCTTTTTATAACCTTTGGGACCGACTTACGTACGCTGGGCGTAAGTCGGTTTACGCTGGGCGTAGATAGAAGTCCACCGCAATTAGGAAGCCTGGATAAACACCCAGTACGCTGGGCGTAACCATAAACTACGCTGGGCGTAATTGCACTTTTCATCATTTTTATTCTTTTAGCTTCGAAACCCGATTTCCGCTCCAGTCTTTTTTTTTCCGCTCTAACGACAACTAATTGCTGCAAATCATAATTCAAAGCAATATAAGTACATTTTAGTTCTAAAAGAGAATAATAAAGGCTAAAATATTTAGATATAGTGTATAAAAATATATATATAAATACACATATCAAAATACCCCACACTTAGCATTTGCTTGCCCCCAAGCAAACTTACTTTTATTTTACCAATATCACATAAAACAATCCATTTCAAACCCAGCCATTATCCCAAGACCGCAATGCATGTATTTGTGTCTAAAATTTTCCTAAGTAACTTCCCACTCCTAAATACTCACAATCCTTATGAACCTTCACCCCTTAGTTTATACGGCACTCATTTCTGCAACCCTCCGAATCAATCCTCAGAAATCTTTCTTAACCTCAAGGTATTTTTGTAAAGCAACCCAAGCATATATATTCTAGAAATTACAACTTTTGATACCACAATGGAGCTCTTGGAATTCTTCACTTCTTTGAATATTTGATCTATTATTTCTTTGAATTCACCACCTTTTGATTTTTGGTATCTCCAATTTTTGATTCTTTGGAATTTCGCTCTTTTAACCTTCAACTTGATAGCTCCAAAATTCTTTCACTTTTTTGGTAATTTCTCTCTCTCTTTTTTTTACATCTATCTCACTTTTTTTTCACTCAAAACCTACATGCTTAAGCAGGGGCGCTTAACTTCAACCCTTATTGGCTAATGGTATTAGTCTAAGTGCAATGACTACATAAGCTCTCCTGGATGGATTTCAGGTTTAGGCTGCAAAACATATTATGTCATATAAACTACCAGATTACCTTTCATATCTCATGACTTTTCACTAAGAAATGGGAAGCCACAAATACACTATAACATGTGTTGGCTTAAGTAAACATTTGGGTTCTCATCGGATCATCCCACACAATATTAGCAAATTTTTAATTATCACTAGATTTTCCTAAATTAAACTATTATTTCAAGTTTATAAATTTTTAAATTTACCTAATCTAGCAATTTTTAATTTTCCAATTTAAATTCCTTTTTCGACCCCCTACCCCACACTTATTTCATACAATGCCCTCATTGTATGCATAAAACTAATTAAGCACATAGAAAGAGAGAAAAAGGAACAGACTCCCCTGGGGTAGTTGTGGCGAGATCGAATGGGGCTGCTATAAGTTGCTCCAAACATTGCTGAAAGACTGGAAACTGGAACTGCTACTTCTGAATTTTCAAGAACGCCGACTTCTAAGATGTGGTGCAAAGATTGCAAATAAATACAATATGTAGTAACCATGACGTGGGAAAGTGTCAACCACGTCGTCTCGTCGAGAGATGTGTAATCTAAACATGGCCACAATGTGAAAATCGTTGGTCACATCGTCATATCAAGAATGGCAGCCTCTTCTCGTGATGAAAACTCCCCCACGACATAGGAAAGTGTCAACCATATCGTGACAGCCGGGATGATACTTCTACCTCGCGTCAAAAGAAAACACTATGGTGTGGGAACAACTCATCCATACCATAAGATTCAAAATATAGTAAAAATGCCACTCTTCTAAATAATCTCTTACGAAATCAACACGCACCCCACACTTATGTAAAATCGTGGGTCTTGACCATAATCTTCGAACTCTCACACGGCTCTCTCTAGCAACAGTTGGACCTAGCTGCTGAACTTACTGCCAGCTTTCTAAGGGCGAAAATTCTACAAAGATCTAAACAACCAAGGAGCATCAACATGGAAAACAAAAGTAAAACAACCTAAATTAAACTAATTACATACCAAATAAAAATACTAATACTAAGCAACGCAAAAAAAAAAAACCTAAAAATAATACAAAAATAAAAAAAATAAAAAGGATAAACTAAATCACTCGTCATCCTCGTCACCGTGCTGCTGTGTCCCAGATGTACCGGCTCCATCAGAGCGTGACTGGAATGGCGGAGGAAAAGGAACCGGGTACTGAAATCCTTGGTGGGCAAAAAATGCGGTCAGCGCATCCCCATACCACTGCTGCCGTCTCTCTACGTGTGCAACACGCTCATCCAGACTCTGAAATCCCTCGTCAATGCGTTGAAAT
This sequence comes from Lactuca virosa, assembly GCF_052849685.1. Classification (NCBI taxonomy): domain Eukaryota; kingdom Viridiplantae; phylum Streptophyta; class Magnoliopsida; order Asterales; family Asteraceae; genus Lactuca; species Lactuca virosa. Next base: position 348,321,370 of record NC_136430.1, on the reverse strand, counting down.
CCCTCGTCCACGCGTTGGGCCAGGTAACGTATATCAATCTCTGGTTCAGGTCCCTGCTGCGCTCCTCGAGGAGCAGGTCTACGCCGCTGGGCTCGTCGCGGCTGTGGCTCGACTGCACCCTCCTCGTCGGCCACGTCATCTGGTCGTACCCGTAAGACACCATCCTCGCCCCGCTCAAATACACGCATCGACTCCAACAACTGAAGGCTCATCGGCCTCATATCATGAAACACCATCGATCTCGTAATCTCGCGCGTCAACAACTGATAGGATCGAGCTAATCGTATGATAAAATGCCCCCCGCAAATCGGGCTATCCTCCCGAATTCCCCTGGCCCTCCTACCCAAATAAGCAGCTAAAGCAACTGGAAGGTTTAGGTGCCTCCCTGGAGTAACAAGCGCCCATAAGAAATACAAGTCTGTAGAAGGCACTCTCTCACTATTCTTATGGTGCGTGAGAGACATGGAAATCAGACGGTGGAGCAATCTATATGTGGTAGACCGAATCATCCTCCCCCGTGCAGTAGATGGTGTGTACACTCCCTCAGTAATCTCTGCCCAGAAAGTGTTTTCATTGTAGTCATCTGGCCGGCCCGTGAGGCAATCAGCAAGGAATGCCGGGAAGTGGACATTCCTCGTCTCGTCTACTGTATATATCCCAACTCGAGTGGCAAGCTCAATCACACTGCACTCCCGACTCACACCACCCAGTCTAAAGGAAAAGGCTGTCCTATCATCGGGTGTCTTCCTAGGGTCATAGGAAACTGTAGCATAAAACTCCAGCAAAAATTCCCGATACACAGACTCCTGGATCCTGAACAATCTTGCCCAACCCTGACATACGAACAAAGGCACGCCACTCGCGTCCGAGTGGGTGTATTGCAAAAAATTTTGGATCAGCGCATCAAGTCCAGTCTGGGCCGCCAATTCCCAATCAAATGAAGGTGCTATGTCAATCTCCTTAGTAAGCAGCAGACTCAGATTTCTCACATATTTGGCTCGGGTTTCATTGTTTAGTGTTTGCGGGAATTACAAGAAACGGTGATCGGTCACGTCCTCGGGTGGGTTGGTTCTTTGAGTTCTACGAGCCATAATCTGCAAAAATACAAACAACACAAAACCAAAACAAAATACCACAACATTAAACAAAATTAAATGAAAAATATGGGTGCTGGTATGGGCTATACGCTGGGCGTACATCCAGCATACGCTGGGCGTACGTCCAGGAACTCGATTTTGTCCCCTGTTTGGTCATTGTTTAGCCATAATGAACATTCAACAAATATTCACAGGAGAATCATGAAGGGTAGTCAAAATATGGGTAAACTACTTAGGCATACTCCCAACGAAGTCGTATCTGGGTCTGTTCGTCACTGGCCTAAAGCCATAATCACTCTTCAACAACATTACCCCAGGAAATGCGCAGGGCAGTCCATCAAGCGAGGGTATATGTCCAGCGAACGCTAGGCGTACTCCCATAAGGTCGAATCGATGATTATCTTACGAGATTAAGGCCTAGTTAAGTCCAAGGGTTTAGTCCATTGATCGAAATCGGTCTTATTAATAAACAAACTCAGATTCATGTGATATCAACTGCAAGAAGTGTATAAACCCTAGATTTCGATTTAGGCTTAATACAACAATTTTCATGAAAATAATCTCAAATCAAAGCAATATGGTATCCGATTAACATACCTTTGTGTCGATTTCTGGCGCTAATTTACGCGGGGCGTAACGCGAAGTTACGCTGGGCGTAACTCCAACTCCCTGATTAGTCTGGTCGCGACCATCCGCTTAGTACGCTAGGCGTAATTATAATTTCGTTGGGCGTACTTTTACTGTATTTATTTTCTTTTCTCTTTTTTTTTCCTTTATTTGAAATCCCTTTTTCCATCTAATATATTTGGGAACTTCTCAATATTATTTTTTTAATTGCTTCAACAACAACCATGACTTTCCGATGAGTGACGTAAAAAAAAAAAATGAGACATCATGATCATTTGTCTTTGTCGAGATCAAACAACAATGGTTGATTAAAACCCTTGCACGCAAGAAATGGTTTGTGAAAACAACAACTTTCGGGACCCGTTAGAATATTTCCTTTGTTTTCTTCGCACCTTTAACTAAAAGTAGAACAAGAGGTGACCTAACTAGTCAAGAACAGCAAGAGCTCGGTCTTCTACTTAACCACCACAATACGCCTTGCTATACTACGTCCCATGGATTGAGTTGGACAAATCAACAAAGTAGTAGGCTAAGCAGGTCAAGAATTCCCTAATCGCTTGCATTATCGAAACCCATGCAAAAGGTAAAGTCAATCAATGTGTACGATCCCAAATTCCTACAATTAACAACAAGAACCTTCCCGACAAGTGAAATGATATCAACGAAAATAAAACTAAAAATAAAAACTAACTAAAAATAAAAAACGAATAATCAAATAAACTAAATTAATTAAACGCCGTTCCCCGGCAACGGCGCCAAAAACTTGATGTGTATATTTAATGCACTAGTTTTTTATTTATAATTCCTAATTTATCGCATCTAAACCACACCTTACAGGCAGTGAACCCGATCGAGTATAGTATAGCTTTGATAAGCAAGGGTGTCGAACACATGGGGAACGGTAGTGAATTAATATTAGAATGTTTGATTATAGGTTACACAAAACACACAAAAGCAGTAAAGAAAGGGTTTATTAAATCTCAAACAAACAATTAAATAACAAATCTCGATAAACTAACAGGAGAACAAATCTCTTCAGGTACTTTGGTTTAGATAAATTACACCTTAAAAGCATAGACAATTACATACACAAGTTCATTTATTCATGTTCACCGATTCCTAAAATGATTAGATTCGCGTTCACTATTACTAATCCTTTAGCAAACAAGTCAATTCAAACAGTGATCAGTTGATTAAACTAACATATTTCCTAGTGTTCAGTTCGTATCAAGCAAGACTTGTAATAATAGTTAATCAAATTGGTCGTTCAATTAACTTCTTGTTGATGGTCATCAAACAAGGCTCACGCATTAACTTACTTATTTCCGAGTTAATCCTAGTTTCACATACGCTATTCCTAGTCATATAATCTTGATGGTCATCAAAATCATAAGAGACAAGCAATCAAGCAGATGTTCATACAACTCAATTTACTTGACAATTAACAGCAAATAATTATCATTAACACGTAAGGATCTTTTAACAAGCTTGTCAAGATAAATTAAACATAAACAAACAATTTGATCTAGCCATTAATCTATAAATTAAGGTTTCATTTAAACATAAACACAAAGTAAAAGGTTTTTACACCTAAATCAGAAACTAGACACACAATAGTATCACAGTGGAATGCTAAACATGGTCACGTTAACAACCCACATGATTACCGACATGTATCCGCTCTCCAATCCTTCCGATCTCCACTCCTGTTAGCTTAACGGCCTTCCGGCCGCCTTCTAGACCCTCAAAACGGCTTAACAGAAGTTAATTATCGACTAAATTAGGTTGGAAGTCGAATCCCCCTCTCTGGTTAGCTGATAATCGCTTTTTATAACCTTTGGGACCGACTTACGTACGCTGGGCGTAGATAGAAGTCCACCGCAATTAGGAAGCCTGGATAAACACCCAGTACGCTGGGCGTAACCATAAACTACGCTGGGCGTAATTGCACTTTTCATCATTTTTATTCTTTTAGCTTCGAAACCCGATTTCCGCTCCAGTCTTTTCTTTTCCGCTCTAACGACAACTAATTGCTGCAAATCATAATTCAAAGCAATATAAGTACATTTTAGTTCTAAAAGAGAATAATAAAGGCTAAAATATTTAGATATAGTGTATAAAAATATATATATAAATACACATATCAATACCTAACCCCAAGGTTGTAAGGATTGGGCACTAGATTGTTGGTTGCATCTTTATTGGTTATGCACAAAACAATAATAGTTCTTATTGTATTCCTCTATATGACTCTAAAATGTTGGAGATTTATGAAGGCATGCTAATAGAATCGAAAATTGGAAATGTGCTTTTTATGTTTTGATAAGTGCTCCAATATAATTGGGTATAAGAAATTTTCTCATGAAGAAGAATTGGATGAAGAAATTTAGACTCAATGGAGTAAAAGGGCATTTTTTGAGAAATCATTTGGAGATGATTCTTACAATTATATGGTTGAAAAAGAGCCTCAAACTTTCAAAAAGGAATTAACAGTGAAAAAGATTCCTATGAAATACCTCAATGGAGAGAGGCAATTAAAAGTGAAATATATTCTATCTTGCAAAATCACACATGAAATCTAGTGGATATACCTCTAGGATGTAAGCCACTAGGTTATATATGTTTTTTCAAGAGAAAAATGAAAGCAGATAGATCCAAAGAATATGAGAATCGGTTAGAACATAATGGTCTATGATTTCAATAGAAATATGTACTAATTTCTTGTTTGGAAATTTAGAATCAAATGCTACTTATATACCCCAAGAAGATATTTCCATTAATTCGACTAATATTGGTTGGAATTCATCAAAACAAGATAAAGGCTTGATGGATATTAAGATATTCAACATGAAGTTGAAAGGACTATGAATGGAAATATGAGTATTCTAAATTTGGAATCATATGATCGTTTCTTAGAAGATCATATTGTATTAATTTGTAAAACTAATAATGGTTCTCTCGGTTGAACTATTAAGCTTGAGAAATTACCACGGTTTAGTGGATTTCCAAATGAGAAGTAAGAGTTGATGACATATTTGAAATATATGTTTGGATTACAAACATAAGAATGTATTGATTAATTTCATTTGTATGCTCTTATAATTACATGTGGTTTAACTTCTCAAAATTTGGAAGCATATCATTGTAATATGAAACTAAAACTTCTAAACATAGATTTAGAAGTATAAATCTACATTGAAACTGCCAAGTAGTTATCTTATCCGATGGAAAGTAATAAAATGTGTGAGTAGTAAAGTCATTATATGATTAAAGCAAGCTTTGGAACAACAGGTATCAAAAGTTTGAATATGTCACTCAACATCAATGGATGTGATGAAATAGATCCATATAAATGGCACTTTAAAATGCTATTCTATTTTATGACATAGTAATCCTTGAGAGAGGACGCCTAAAGAATTTTACATGTAGATGGTTAAAGCAAGAAATTGAATGGAAAAAATGCGATATTTGCAAGGAAATTCATGTATGGAATATTCATAATTACATCTGGCCAATGTTATTGTGAATTCACAAATACATGTAGTACATATGCTTATCGTATTATGTTGACACAATTATGCATATTCAATAGTGGTAACTATGGTGTAAGAGTAACTATATTGATAATCGTCAACATTTGTTGGAAAATGTAGGAGAACAAATTTGCAAGTTTATCCAATGATAGGTAATGAAACTAAAGGGCTTTGTAAGTTCTTGGGAGACGTCCCATGATAAGCCAATATCTCCTATATGTGTACATGGTGAGTCTAGACATATTTTTCAAAGACATAACACCATTCAACAATGACTCTCAAGATGAATTATCTTTAATGACTACATAAAGTCAAAATAAGATCGCGGATCCGTTAATGAAATGATTGGAATGAGAGGTCGTTATGAGGAATGAGACTAAAACCCATAGATTAATAAGTTATTGCGAAGGAAAACCCAACCTAGTTGACTGGAGATCCCAAGATCTAGGTTCAATGGGACAACCTACTTGCATATAACATTTATGAATCACTGTGGGGGTTAACCCCAACCCATTCCTAAAAGAAACAGTGATGCAGGTTAAGCTTATAGTCGTGGATGATAAATTGGAAATCATCACGAATTAGCTTTTAATGATTATTATAGAATCACCTATGTGAGAGAGAAGTGGGGTCGCTTCAAAAGAAATTGTATGGGCACATTCCTAAGAGTTCTTACAAAACCAGGCAAGTGTCCATGACCATAACGGACACATCAATGAGAACCTAACTAGGTCAGGGAGAATAATGTGAGACAAATATTGATTATTTACACAAATGGCAGAACAGTTCAAGAGCATCGAGTCTACTGGTCCGCTAGTAAAATAAATATGTATCTTAAGGGAAGGTTCAAAGGGTAACACCTACCTATCCTATGCATGATTCAACTGTTGGATTTTATCTAGGTAGCTTGAAAATGCTTGATCAATTTTCATTCATGTGAGGGATTGTTGGAAAATTGGTGTTAACCAATTTATAAAAATGGGTTTTCCCCATTTTTTTTAACACGTCCAAAATGGATTTAATATGAATGAGAAATTAATCCTTAAAGTAAGGGTGTTGGAAGAAGTAAATAAAAGAGTTTAATGGGTGTGACAAAGAAAAGAAAAGTTCAGGGACCTTTCTTGCAAACATTTCTTTCTTTCGTAACTGAAATTGTAATTAATATTACAATTTAATTACATATTAACACACATTAATCTTTGTGATTAATAGAGGTGTTTAAATGGGAGGTTATAGAATGTGTAGTATAAATACCACTACTCTACAACCATATGAGTACACCAAAAGAATGTAAGAAAACTTTCTTCTTCCCCACTTCATCTTCATCTTCATCTTTTTCTAGCTATATTGAAGATATAATCCAAGCCTATTGTGGTTTCGGGTGGTCTAGAAGAACCACTTCAAACTGTTGTATCCTGGGAAACAAACACCCGGTAGCGGACGAATTTGTTTTAAGGACAATGTTTAAACACATGCTTTAGTTTTTCTATTTTCTTGTTTGTTTTCATACATTATCGAGATATTATTCCTACAATGACTCCATCTTCATGGACGGTAATTTCAGAATGTCGAACAAGTTCTCTAACAATATCCATCAATGGCTTCTGGGAATAAAATTTTGTATTTGGATATATATAATATAACCCATGAATCCGTGTAACCCAAATCAAGAACATATGGTTTGTAATCAGTTGTCACACTTTGAAGCCCGATTAGGTTGTAAAGCAATGACAGATTAAGAGTTAGGGTTTATCAAGAACTCTTGATTATAAGCCATGAATCTGTCAACTATTATGTTGAGATACAAGGATAACGAAGATGTCAAAGAACAAAACTTGTTTTGAGACCTGGGAAATTTAGTTACTGAGTAAACTTAATTAAGCAAATTATATTTGTGTTAGATTGTTAAATGGGAAATCAGATGCACAAGAAAGAAGCTCCACCGATTTTAGTTACAGGTTTCCAAAAGAGAGAAAGAGTTTTATTATTTTTTTAAATAACAAGTAGATAAAAAATAAAAGAAAAATAAAAAGTAAATACATAAGTAGATGACTAAAACTACATAGAAATATAACCAAAACGAATATGAAGCCAAAAAAAATTGAGATTTGGATTAAACCTAGAAAAAATACGTGAAATATTTTTGCAGTTTTGTCTTGAAAATATATGTATTTAATTACGTAAATACCCCTAAATGAAAATACAAATGAAACCATCGACGTTCATAATCTTGATCGTCTTCTTTAAACTAGAAAAACTACCCAATATTTTTTCTCCACATTAACGATCAGAAATCCATATTACATGGTCACGAAAATGTGTTTTGGCTTTTAACTCTTAAAAGCCAAACCAAACACATTTTAAAGACCTCATTTTAGAAAAAGTTCTTTTATAAAATGTCTTTTAAGTTAAAAAAGGAATTCCAAACACACCCATAATTGCGAAGTGTTATTGAAGAAAATAAATATCCCGATAAAAAATTGATGGATTTGCAAGAAATCAATCAGAGGCGAAGAAGATGAGCAACCGTGAAATAAAGGAATAGTTAGTTGGGGTAAAAAATGGTTAACATAAAATCTATTTCTTTTTATATTTTAAGACTATTGAAAAATCAATATAGCCCACAGTAAAATGATGTGGCTTATTCTTGCCACATAGGTTGAACCATGTTTTCCTTGTCAGCATGTTTACCTACCAAACCCGCAAAAATATGGAATATTGGCCTAATTAAAATTTAAAAGGTCACTTACAAGTTTAGTGACCTATAATAAAAAAAACTAATAAAGTTTGGTTTGATTGACATTAACCCTAAGATTTACAATGGAATTGTGGAGAAGAACATGAGTTATAAAGTGAATGATTTCGGTGTGGAAATCGGACTTGTAATCTTTCATTTGGCCTTTTACTTTGGAAAAGTTTGCCCCTCCTGTTGAATTTTTGGACAATTTTGTCCTCTTGAACTTGTAGATGATGTCTAGGGGTGCAAACGAGCCGAGCCGAGCCCGGTCAGGCTCGGCTCGGGCTCGTTTAAGTTATATGATGCTCGAACTCGAGCTCGGCTCGAGCTTGTAAATAATTATACAAGCTCGACTCGGGCTCAGGCTCAGCTCGTTTTTTGTCTGACGTGCCTAAATAAGCTTAAGCTCGGCTCGAACTCGTTAAGAAGCTCGTTTACTAATACCCTAAATCCCTAATCCCTAAATATGTTTTTATTTTAATATAGAAAAAAAATAATAAATTATATTATATAAAGGCTCGTTTAGGCTCGTGAGCCTATTCGAGCTTAGTGACATAGGCTCGAGATCAAGCTCGTTTAATAAACGAGCTTAATATTAAGCTCGAGCTCGGCTCGGGCTCGTTTAAAATCGGTTTCGAGTCGAGCTTTTAACGATCCGATCCCGAATAGCTCACGAGTAGCTTGACTCGTTTGCACCCCTAATGATGTCCCTTCATTTGTTGGGGTTGTTGAATTCTCGACAACTTTGCCCTCCTGCCCCCTAGTGGATGATGTTCCTGTTCTATAGGCTTACCACCCCCTCCATGTCATCTTCTGCAGTGAACTCCGCAAGAGAAAAACCCCCTCCACCTCAGGCACTTACCCCCTACAACTCAGCCTTGCCAAGCCTTTCATTCCCCCACTCCCTTCAGCCTTAGGAGAATTTCTATGGAATGTAAATGCACATGGAATCTTTGATCTTGGGTACAAAAGGGTCTGCTATATATGTTGGAAGATTCTACGTAGTTATTTGAAATTAACAAGACTTGGTTGTTATTTTTTTTATACCCAAACTTCGTTGCTATTAAAAAACTTTTACCTGAAGAGGGACAATGTTCACTTCGTTAGGCATGGTGTTTGTGTTATATTGTTTACTGTATATATATTAATAAAATTCTCTACGTACTTATTAAAAAAAAAACTAATTGAGATTTTTCTCTTATAAACCTAGAAAGATAGTAAAACTTAAAAGCACGCTCATGAAATTATAAACCATAGTAAATCTGATCTTTTATATCATCATTGCTATATTTACATTTAATTCACTGCAATAATTGAAAGAAATAAAAAACACATACATGAAACAAATTCATAACCATTCTGAAATCAACAACCCCACATCCACCGCCACATCCGCCGCTACCACATCCACCGCCACCATCTCCACATCCACCGCCACCATCTCCATCTCCATCGCCCCCACATCCACCACCACCATCGACACCAAAACAGACACCACACAAGACGATCACTGCTACAAAAACTAAAACTGAAAACAAAGCTATCTCAACGATATCAAATGTTTCCATTTTCTCTTTCGGAAGAATATCATGAGAATAAACAGTTTGCTTTGTAATCCCTCGTTATTATATATAGCATTAGGTTTCTTATACACACGAATTGAAGAAGTTTATCTTGACATAATGCCTTGACTTGCTTTGCCTATCTTTACATTAATTACGGGATTTAGGTTTGGGATATACGTACGTACATGGATATTAATATTATTTAGATACAAAGCATATTTATACTTATCTCAAATTCAAAAAAGGTTTTAAAATTCAAAAGGTAATCTGTTCCTCTATCTCGCAACATTTGAAGGCGAGGTTATGAAGATTACATCATGCGGTTGATATATTGTTCAAATCATACTGTTGTTTAATTCTGATTATGTGCTTTTATATATGGTATAAGTGAAGTTTCTATTTTCGTGTTTTATGTTGGCATATGCATATAATTTTCGTTTCCCAATACATGAAAGAGAGTTACTTTAATTTATACTTTTATAGTATCCTTGCATCTTGAATGTGAGATTACTATCGTGCGAGTGTTTGGTTGTCATATATACGAAACTATATTATAATCCACATTACGTTAACGTATAAAAAAAAATATAAATGTCTATAAATATTGCATAATAATTATTAAAAAACTTATGATTATTGGTATTATTGAAATTTGTAAAATATACATTAAAATCGATAAATATTTATAATCATTGAATGACCTCTTTGTAAACAATAGTTTTTGTTTTATTAGTTAAACGACATTCCTCGTCACATATGAATACCTTCAAAATCATAGATAATTACATTAGTGTAATTTGACAAAAGATTGATGGGTAAAACATTAGGGATACGACTTTTAATTTTTTTTTTCTTGAAAAAGATGAATCGTCACTTGAATCCGTTACTTTCTTTTAGTGTTAATGTTGCTTATAAAACTGAAATATAAATATATAGACATATTGGTAAGTTTTATTATTTTTTATGAGGAAAGTAATAATTATAATGGGATTATCTAAGAAATAAATGTTTGAAATATTTTTGTAGAGAAAAATCGGGATCATTAAAAAATTTTATATAAGGAAAATACAAATTTAGATTGGGTGAAATTATGGATGAAATTACTGACGAATATTATTTTGGTGGAAATTGTATTTTGTAAGGTATAATACTATGACAAAATTCGGAATATGTATATTTATTGTGTAAATTTATAAATGTTATTGTTACTATATAAAGATAAAACAAAGTAGGTTGGTATATTATACAAAAAAAAATTTAATCACTTTGTTTTAGTGTTAATGTTTCTTATAAAACAAAGTAGGTTGGTATGTTATATATAAAATCGATATATATATATATATATATATATATATATATATATATATATATATATATATATATATATATATACACACGAATCATTAAAAAAAGAGTAAATTACATAAATGGTCCTTATGGTTTATGGTAATTTGCGTGTTTGGTCCTTAACTTATTTTTTTAACTCGGAAGGTCCCTACTGTTTGCTTTTGTTACGTGCATGGTCGCTGTCTTACCTCCAAAAAGACTATTTTTGCCTTTGATTTTTTAATTTATTTAAATAAACACACCTCCAACTCACCCCCTCACCTTACCTTACATAACTCACTATTTTTCCCTATTTAAATAATAGTATTTTCAGGTAAGACAGAGACCAAACGCGTAACAAAAACAAACAGTAGGGACCAAGCGCGTAACAAAAACAAACAGTAGGGACATTTCGAGTTAAAAAAATAAGTTAGGGACCAAACGTGCAAATTATCCCAAACCATAGGGACCATTCGTGTAATTTACTCTTAAAAAAATTTATATATGAAAAATACAAATTTAAATTGGGTGAAATTATGGATGAAATTAATGACGATTAAATTGGTAGGTTACGATTGAATTCGATTTTGGAAAGTTTAAATTTGATAAAGGAAACACATAGGTTATCAAAATAATTTTTTTTTTATGGATATAAAGAAAATACAAATTTAAATTTGATAAAGGAACACGTAAGAAATAAATGCTTGAAATATTTTTGGAGTGAAAAAAACGGGTTCTTTAAAAAAATTTATATAAGGAAAATACAAATTTACATTAAGTGAAATTATAGATGAAATTAATAACGATTAAATTGGTAGGTTACGATCGAAATCTGATTTTGGAAAGTTTGAATTTGATAAAATAAACACGCAAGTTGTCAAAATATAAAATTTTAAACGTTGGGAACATATAAAAAAATACATATAAAGTTGTAAAAAGTCGACACAATAAAAAAATAAGATAAAACAACATAATAAAAATTTATCCTAATAAACAAGAATTATTTTGCCGCATATCATTTTTTTCATTTATTTGCCACATAACAATTTCTTGTATTTTTGAATTAACCATTTTCTACTTGTCATTATTTTATGTTTTTCAGTTATTTAAAAATGTTACTTAATTGTATTGTTATATAAGCATAAACATTCTAATTAGACGTTTTTTTTCATAATAAGGTTATTTAATTTAAACATACACTGACAACAAATATACCGTTTTTTCACTGCATTAAATATTGACAACTATTTTATTTATTTAAATAAAGTCACAGAGTATAATTTATGGAATGTTAAATGTTATATGAATTTAGTTTTAGTATATCATCAATGAAAATTCTTTTCTAAATCATGATTGGTTTATTTTAAATTGATTATGAATATAAGTGCTAGCTTTTATGTTTATTTTTTATTTATTTAGTGTCCATAAGAACTTTGCCTTAGACTTGGCGCAACATTGAATTACATTGGTATATCATCAATGCAATTTGATATATATCTTTCAATTATATGAAATATCAAATAATGACATGTCATTACTATTGTGATAATTTAGTTTATATATATTGTATTTTTACTAATGTTAACGGTATTATTTTTTTTTTCTAATAACCATAACGCTCTTACTAATTGTACTTTTTACAAATCTCCTAATATCTTATCATTTTTTTATCTTACTTTATAATTTTTCATAACTATGTTATTTTCAAGATTTTGACTGTCTTACATACGAAACTTTGTTCACTGATTTCAACCACAAAGGGTTTCCGATGACCGATATGACCTTTCAAAGATAGAGACAAATTAGGGAAAAATGCTGAAATAAGAGCTTTGACTTTTTAAATAAAAAAACCACATACGCACATTGCTATTAACTAAATATGTTCAAAACAAAATAGAAATTACAATGCATTTTGTATCTACTGAACACAGTTACAACAACTCAAAAGAAATATAGAAATTGCAATTCAAAACATTGTAGATTAAAGTCAAAGTACATTGTTATTAACTAAATCTGTTAAAAACCAAGAATTATGGACAAATATGTCAAACTAATAGCAATATCATATTGATAATTAAAAACACTGAAGGGTAAATGGTAGTTTCAATCATCAACCACCGTGCAATCCAAACAATCTAAAAAAAATTAATTACGTAAGACACACATACATACATACAGTTAATCAAAAGTCTGTGTTTTTCCCATGGGCATTTTATCAAACATGCAGAATGCAACATCAATTGCAACGTTAAAAAGACAAAAGTAAAAGACTGAAAAACTAATACTAACATTTATAATCAAGATTATTCATGCGTTCAAAGATCACAATCAAATACAACATTAATGAGAAATCGAATACAATTAATAAAAATTAAGAACATCATATTAAATAAGGAAACTGGATCACGAACGTGATGCTGCAAAGGGTGGTGCTGTTCGAACGTGACGCTGCAAAGGGTTTGAAGAAAACATAATGTATGAATAGCAGCACATGATTTATACATAACTTTCGACAATAATTATGGAAATGATATCAAATTTCGAATTCTTTGATTCTTTGAAATTAAGCGACGATATCCCGTAATCTTGTAGATACGTTTCATATAATAGATGCGAATTGAAAGAATATATGAAATGTGTCAGTTAAGAACATGATTTTAATTAGGAAGGAACGAAATTTCCTTTATAAATTATGATGATGTTTAAATAAGTTGAATACATTCCTTTTATAAATGACATTAACATTAAATTAGTTAGTCAAATTTTCAATATTAATCAATATTAATTTAGTTCAATTTTATTTTAGGATGACATCATCAAAATGATCAAAGACTTGAAATTAATCAAGGAAACACAATGAATAGTCATGATCGTTGAAGGTGATGTCATCAAGTTTCTCTTTAATATATATAGAGATAAAGATTAGATTTCTTTCAAATTTGTATTCGACTGATTTTAAGTGGCTAAAGAATTCAAATTCTGATCCGTTATCTTTATTATAGCTAAAAAGACAATTATCCTTAAAAAGTTGATATGATTAAACTAAATAATAAGTTATATTATTATTATTGTTATTATTGTTATTATTATTCAAATAATATATCTCTAAACAATTTTTTTGGAGCTGCGTTTAAGCATTTTTTTTGAACGGCAGAAAAATTAAATAAACAACTAGTTAGAAGCTAGCAAAAAAGAATATAGTTCAAATTATGGTTGTCAAAATCGTGATCCTGATCGTAGGATCGTACGATCCTACGATCCTAGGTATGAAAAACGATCCGGATCGTAAAAGGATCGTATTTGGGATAGGATCGCAGGTAGGATCGTTTGATCGTAGGATCGAGATCCGATCCGATCCTACCTTCCCTTGATTTTTTTTTTTGCAAATGAATTTTACTTACTACTATGTCTTTTACCCTTTACCAATTTACCATTTATCATTTTGTATTATGACTTATGACTAATATTTTGAAGTTTTCATAACTTTTGAATGAAAAATTGAATGTTTGAATATTTTTCATGATTAAAAATTATAAATTAAAATTATATTTTATTTTGTGGGATCTTAGGATCCCGATCCCGATCTTGCAAACCCAAAAACGATCCTAGGTAGGATCCTGATCTTAACAACCTTGGTTCAAATTACATGACCGGGTTTTTGACCCCATAGTTCAGCCATGGTTGGCCTTAGTGTTTCCATGGCAAAACCATTTAAAATCAAAAGCTACAATATTATCAAACATGGAAGCTTTTCTATATTGTTGATGCCGGAAAACTATAGCATTTATGTAAGACCACAAAGGCCAAAGAAGTGTTGAAAAAATCGATTCCAAGACTTTTCGTTTGAACTGGACCACCATATGCAAATCAATCCATTGAAACATATATGTGACGTTTGAAAAATAAGGAATATCCATGTCCATCCAAACCCGCATTCTTTGTCATATCTCACGAGCCAAATCACAATTGAAGAATAAATGATCGACATCCTCTAAATGGTTAGAACAAATAGGAGACAAAGTTGAGTCAATGTCAATCCCCTTTTTATCCAAGTTCACTCGAGTAGGAAGACGATCAAGAACTAGCCGCCAAACAAAAATGTTGACATTTATAGGAACAAACCTGTTCCACCTGGTAGGTATGTCAATAGTTGAGAGAACCACATTATCAATCTGCTGACGCACTGATTTGACTGTGAAATCACCGGACAACTCCAAATTACACCTCTATTTATCCAAAGAATCAGTGATGGTGACCTTTGTTAGCAAAGACATTAAAGCATAGAGTTGACTGCTTTCTTCACCACCTCGAATATCACGTCTTCATGAAAATCTCAAATTCTGCATAAACCAAAAGTTCTTATTGGAATCATATATGTTCCCACGAAACATTAACAAAACTAAAAACAAAATCAATTTAGGAGCTTAGCTTGAGCCTAGCTTGTAACATCCGGATTCCCAGGTACTCTATGTTATTCATTTATTTTGAGTTTGAGAGAAGGACTCCACGAGTCGACGCCTAGACTCGTCGAGTAGGATCGCGTTTTGCTGACTGGATTAATGAATGGACTCGACGAGTCGACAGTGTGACTCGACGAGTCCGTGCTGGCGGCATAAACCCTAAATCTTTGGGCCTGTGCCCTATTTAAGGGTCCTTATAGCCCTCATTTGCGACTACCAGTCTAGAGAGAGAAACCCTAGAGAGCTTGGGCGAGTTGTGTGTGAGAGCAAGCCATTTAAATCCTTTTTGGTGTTGTTTTGCAAAGAAGAAGGTGTTTCCAGCTAGAGGAGGTCAAGAGGATTGCTAATCCGTGGTTTTCAAGCTTGGATCTACATTATTGAGGTAGCAAATCGAGCTCTCCTTCTATTTTGGTTAAGATCTATGAATCTAGGGTTTTCTATACCCTTTTTATGGCTTGAATTGATGAGTTTATGGTCCCTTTGTGTGTTAGACTTCAGATCTAGACCC
The DNA here is from genome assembly GCF_052849685.1 of Lactuca virosa. Classification (NCBI taxonomy): domain Eukaryota; kingdom Viridiplantae; phylum Streptophyta; class Magnoliopsida; order Asterales; family Asteraceae; genus Lactuca; species Lactuca virosa. Next base: position 348,305,517 of record NC_136430.1, on the reverse strand, counting down.
ATAGAGGTCCAGAGAGCATTATCCATCTTGCTTTATGAAGTGTTATGGAAGGAATGAACTTAGGTTGCCATTCTTGAGGCTATTTCTTCAAAAAGAACCATATATGTGTTGCATGAGTGTAAAGGTTTCACCTTTACGTGATTAGTGGGTATGGAAATGTCAGATCTATAGGTTAGAGAAGCGGATCTGACCTCAGAAGGTCATTTGAGTGTTGCCATGGACGCTACTCGTCGAGTTCATAAGTGGACTCGACGAGTCGAGTCGGGGTTGCCCCGCGATTCGTAACAGGAGTAACCCGTCGAGCGAAGGGATGACTCGACGAGCCATGTGAGGCTAGAAGGATTCAGAGGACCCGCATGGACTCACCGAGTCGCCCATGTGCACTCGACGAGTCGGGTCAAAGTTTGACCGTTGACTTCAGTTGACCTTAGGGTTTTGGTCAAGCTGATTCAGGAGAGTTCAGGGAGGGGTAGAATGGCCTTCTACCCAATATTTAGAGGTGAGACTATGAGAGGGTATTGATCAGGAATGTTATTCGGATGATAGGAGGAGGCTAGGTCGGGACGTCAAGCACGAGAGTTAATCCGACTTCGTACGAGGTGAGTCTTCTCACTATACTGTACCTAGGATGATACCTATGTGTGACCGGAAGGTCTTATATGCTATGAGATGTATGTGCTGTATGCTGTTATATGATATGTATGTGCAATGTATGTTATGAATGAGAATGACCGGAAGGTCATTATGATGTGGACCGGAAGGTCATGATGATATGGACCGGAAGGTCATTACGGGTAGGACCGGAAGGTCTACCAGGGTTGTGGGACGGAAGTCCTCTGAGACATAGTAACCGGAAGGTCTTATAGCCTTGAGTGGCGTATGTGGTATTTTGGGGAACTCACTAAGCATTTATGCTTACAGTTGTTGTGTTATGTGTTTCAGGTACTAGCGAGGATCGCCGGAAGGCGCCGGCATGATCCGTACATACTCATGGAGTTTATGTCTTGAGATTTTGGGATATGTTTTGTTATGATAACATTGGATACATTATGTTTTGATATTACCTTATGAATAAAAGTATGTTTTAAAAATGAAAAATTGTTTTGGAAATTTACGTTGTTACAAGTTGGTATCAGAGCCTTGGTTTGAGGGATTCGGATACACCTTCGGGTGTATTTGAACTCAAACTGAGGATTTAAGAAAGTTTTTCGTAAACTAAACAATTTTTCTAAAAAGTAAAAGGATTTGAGAAAAGCAGAAGGAAGCAGTGTGTACGATCAGCCAGCGCCCGAACGGTGATTTCCCAAATTACCCTTACATTACGTGTTATGAGATATGTTATGATATGTTATGCATGCTAGAGTAGGCTAGGTATTCATATTAGGACTAGAGTGGCCTGATTTGTGATGCCTTAGCCTAGGAAGATTTCTGCTGCTATGTGATGCTTGAGAGTGAGTAGGTAGCAGTGAGGAGCTTATGAGAGGTCTACCGAAGGGTAGCGTATGCTAGCGAGATGTAGAGTACTTGTGATCTGGGATCCTAGGAGGAGGACTTGGGGTGAATACTGATGCAGTGTGGACGGTAGTATAGGGCCCGTACTACTGAAGACACCGGATCAGTGCGCAGTCCAAGTAAAAATCCTTAGGGTACTAGGGAACAAGTAGGGTTGAGTGATCGAGTGCGAGTATACTCGAGCGAGTCTCTGATATTTTATGTTGTATTTTAGAGACATCATGGCTGGGACACGCCACAGACCTGAGACGAGCGGCGTGAGTGACGAGGAGCTTCGTCAGATGATCTACGATGATGTGGCTGCGGCGATCCGAGCCGAGATTCCGGAGATGTTTGGGTCTATCAAGACCACATTGATTGAGACATTTGATGAGCGGTATGCAGCGGTTACTGAGGCTGCGGCTGCTGCAGCTACTGCAGCTGTTGCTGCTGCTAGACCTCAGGGGGGTGACTCGATGTTGTTCCGGGAGTTCAGCAACACGAAGCCACCGGAGTTTGATGGGACACAAGATCCGATTGCTGCGATGAGATGGATTTCTGATATCGAGGGATGCTTCTACACCTGTTCGTGTCCGGAGCATTTGAGGGTTCGGTTTGCACTGAACCAGCTTCGCTTGGGAGCGAAGGACTGGTGGAAGTTTGTGACGGCGAACTTCACTCTTGCAGAGATTTCATAGGTGACCTGGGAGAGGTTCACCATCATGTTCAGAGATGAGTACGTTCCCCCAGTGGAGAGGGAACGGTTGGCACATGAGTTTTTGTCCCTCAAGCAGGGGACGGAGTCAGTGACTGTGATCACACGGATGTTCCATGAGAGGGCGTTGTTTTGACCTGAGCACGTGTCGTCTGAGCAGGCACGCATGAGTCGGTACTTGAGCATTTTGAGGAGGGATATCAGGGAGTTCGTGGCGAACTCGTCATACCGGACATTTGCTGAGCTCCAGGCAAATGCCCGGAAGAGGGAGATCGAGCTGGAGACTCAGGCCCGGGAGGAGGCCGAGTCTCAGGGGAAGGATCGGCGGCCGGCACAGTCTCAGCCGGCAGCCAAGCGGGCAAAGCCCGCCGATTCGAAATCTGGAGGCCATAAGGGACGCACTTGTGGGAAGTGCGGCAAGGGACATGATGGGGTTTGTCGATCAGGTGCTTGCTACAAATGTGGCAAGGAGGGGCACATAGCCAAGGATTTCCCCAAGGGGTTCACAGTTTGCTCTCATTGCAACCAAACAGGACACCGGAAGGCCGAGTGTCCGCAGCTGCAGGGGACAGCACAAGGAGCACCGCAAGGATCTGCCCCTGCTGCCGTGCGAACTACTGAGGTTCGGCCGGTGAAGGCCGAGGCACCAAAGGCTCGCGGGAGAGCCTTCGAGTTGACAGCGGAGGAGGTCCACGCAGCGCCCGATGTCGTGGCTGGTATGTATTCTTTCATTTATTTATATTGAGTTTGAGATATTGTGCTTATATTATGATATGCGTAGGTACTTTTCTCGTGAGTTTTGTACCTGCTTTGGTGTTATTTGACTCGGGTGCGAGTCGGTCATTTGTGTCTTTAGCGTTTAGTCAGCACATCAGTATCCAACGGGAGGCGTTGAGTCAACCTCTACGAGTTTCCATAGCTGACGAGCGAGCGGTGTATGCTACGGATGTGATTCGAGGATGTGTACTCGAGATCTTAGGTGTTGAGTTCCCGATAGATCTCGTCCCGATTGCGATGGGGGACGTGTGTGTCATAGTGGGCATGGATTGGTTGAGCCGATTTGGGGCTATTATAGACTGCGAGCGACAGTTGGTGACGATACGAGACCCTAGTGGGGGAGTACTTACGGTGTACGGCGAGGGTAACTGTTATGGGTCAGCATATTGTTCGGCTGCTAGAGCGAGGCGGAGCCTACAGTAGGGCTGTAGCGGGTTTGTGGCTTATGTGATGAATTCACGGGTGGCCGCAGAGGGGCTGGGCTCGGTTAGTGATGTGCCGATAGTGCGTGAGTTCCCAGATGTTTTCCCCGAGGAGTTGTCGGGTGTGTCTCCCGTGAGGCAAGTGGAGTTTCGCATCGATTTGGTTCCGGGAGCGGTGCCTATCGCCAAGGCGCCCTATCGCCTTGCGCCACCAGAGATGCAGGAGTTATCCTCACAGCTTCAGGAGCTGTTAGGGAAAGGATTTATCAGGCCGAGTAGCTCACCTTGGGGAGCGCCGATCCTTTTTGTCAAGAAAAAGGATGGTTCACACCGAATGTGCATTGATTACCGGGAGTTGAACAAGTTGACGGTCAAGAACCGTTATCCACTACCGAGGATTGATGATCTATTCGATCAGTTGTAGGGAGCATCTTGGTTCTCCAAGATAGATTTGAGGTCTGGATATCACCAGATGAGGGTGCGAGATGAGGATATCCAGAAGACGGCGTTTAGGACTCGTTATGGGCACTACGAGTTTGTGGTGATGCCTTTTGGGCTCACCAATGCACCAGCAGCATTCATGGATCTCATGAACAGGGTATGCAGACAGATGTTGGACAGGTCGGTGATTGTATTCATCGACGATATTCTGGTGTATTCGAGATCTAGAGAGCAGCATGAGGAGCATCTGAGAGAGATTCTCGGAGTTTTGAGATCGGAGAGGCTCTATGCCAAATTCTCCAAGTGCGAGTTCTGGTTACGGGAGGTCAAGTTCTTGGGGCATCTCGTTAACCAGAATGGGATATTGGTCGATCCGGCGAAGATTGAGGCTGTGATGAGTTGGGAGGTGCCGAGATCACCCACCGAGATCAGGAGTTTCTGGGGTTGGCCGGCTACTATCGGAGATTTATCAAGGATTTCTCCAAGATTGTCGTGCCTCTCACCAAGTTGACCCGGAAGGGCGTTGCTTTTTCGTGGGGTCCGGAGCAGCAGACCTCGTTTGAGACTCTTCGTCAGAGGTTGTGCGAAGCCCCGGTGTTATCCCTTCCAGAGGGAATGGGGGATTTTGTGGTGTACTGCGACGCATCGATAACAGGGTTGGGTGCGGTGCTTATGCAGAGAGGGCATGTGATAGCGTATGCATCGAGGCAGCTGAAGCCTCATGAGACGAGGTATCCCACCCACGATCTGGAGTTGGGGGTAGTGGTGTTCGCCCTCAAGATCTGGCGTCATTATCTGTATGGGGTTCGGTGTACCATATACACGGACCACAAGAGTTTGAAGTATTTGATGGATCAGCCCAACCTGAATATGCGCCAGAGGAGATGGTTGGATGTGGTAAATGATTATGATTATGAGATCCTGTACCACCCGGGCAAAGCTAATGTTGTAGCTGATGCTCTGAGCTGTAGGGCAGAGAGTGCCCCGATTCGAGACACTTGTATGCGATTGACGGTGATGACTGCGGTATTGGACACCATTCGGGAGGCCCAGGCAGAGGCCGTGATACCAGAGAACCGCAAGAGGGAGCGGGTGATCGGGCAGGTGTCTGAGTTCGATACCGATAGCCGATGGCTGATGACCTTTCAAGGTCGGATTTGGGTGCCGTATGCAGGCGGGGCACGTACCATTCTGATGGAGGAGGCGCACATATCGAGGTTCTCGATCCATCCCGGGGCCACTAAGATGTATTTGGATATGAAGAGAGACTATTGGTGGCCCTGTATGAAGAGGGATGTTGCGTGGTTCGTTGAGAGGTGCTTGACCTGTCGCCGGGTTAAGGCCGAGCACCAGCGTCCGCATGGCAAGTTGCAGCCACTTGAGGTTCCCCTGTGGAAGTGGGAACATATTTCTATGGATTTTATCACCAAATTGCCGAAGACTGCGAGGGGCGTCGATGCAATTTGGGTGATCGTTGACCGGCTGACGAAGAGCGCTCACTTCCTTGCCATCAGTGAGAGCTCTTCTGCAGAGAGGCTGGCCGAGTTGTATGTGAGAGAGGTGGTATCGCGTCATGGAGTACCGATCTCGATTGTGTCGGATCAAGATGTACGTTTCACTTCCAGGTTCTGGAAGAAGTTCCATGAGGAGTTGGGTACGAGGTAGCATTTCAGTACCGCCTACCACCCACAGACGGACGGATAGAGTGAGCGGACGATTCAGACGCTCGAGGACATGCTTCGAGCATGTGTTAGACTTCGGAGGAAGTTGGGACACGTACTTGCCATTGGCTGAGTTTTTCTATAATAACAGCCACCATTCGAGTATTGGTATGCCTCCCTTCGAGTTGTTGTATGGGAGGAGATGTCAGACTCCCATTTGCTGGGCAGAGGTAGGGCAGCACGTGATGGGTAGCACTGAGATAGTGCTTCAGACGACTGAGCAGATACAACAGGTCAGGCAGAGGTTGTTGACAGCTCAGAGTCGCCAGAAGAGTTATGCGGATAGGCGACGATCCGAGCTTGAGTTTCAGGTGGGAGACTTCGTACTCCTGAAGGTGTCTCCTTGGAAGGGAGTGATACGATTCAGGAAGAGGGGCAAGCTGGGGCCCCAGTACATTGGTCCGTTCAGGGTGACCGCGAGGGTGGGCAGGGTAGCGTATCGTTTGGAGCTACCTGCGGAGTTGAGCTAGATTCATGATACATTCCACGTGTCTCAGTTGAGGAAGTGTATAGCCGACGAGTCGGCGGTGGTACCACTGGAGGATATTCAGGTGGATGCAAGCCTGAATTACGTTGAGAGGCCAGTCGCGATTGTGGATCGTAAGATCAAGGTTCTGAGGAACAAGGAGGAGCCCCTGGTTCAGGTCCAGTGGCAACATCGGAGAGGGTCCGAGCTGACTTGGGAGCCGGAGCTGGAGATGCGGGAGCGGCATCCAGAGTTATTTGCAGAGCGAGACTTCGAGGACGAAGTCTGATTCTAGTGGGGGAGAATTGTAACATCCGGATTCCCAGGTACTCTATGTTATTCATTTATTTTGAGTTTGAGAGAAGGACTCCACGAGTCGACGCCTAGACTCGTCGAGTAGGATCGCGTTTTGCTGACTGGATTAATGAATGGACTCGACGAGTCGGCAGTGTGACTCGACGAGTCCGTGCTGGCGGCATAAACCCTAAATCTTTGGGCCTGTGCCCTATTTAAGGGTCCTTATAGCCCTCATTTGCGGCTACCAGTCCAGAGAGAGAAACCCTAGAGAGCTTGGGCGAGTTGTGTGTGATAGCAAGCCATTTTAATCCTTTTTGGTGTTGTTTTGCAAAGAAGAAGGTGTTTCCAGCTAGAGGAGGTCAAGAGGATTGCTAATCCGTGGTTTTCAAGCTTGGATCTGCAGTATTGAGGTAGCAAATCGAACTCTCCTTCTGTTTTGGTTAAGATCTATGAATCTAGGGTTTTCTATACCCTTTTTATGGCTTGAATTGATGAGTTTATGGTCCCTTTGTGTGTTAGACTTCAGATCTGGACCCATAGAGGTCCAGAGAGCATTATCCATCTTGCTTTATGAAGTGTTATGGAAGGAATGAACTTAGGTTGCCATTTTTGAGGCTATTTCTTCAAAAAGAACCATATATGTGTTGCATGAGTGTAAAGGTTTCACCTTTACGTGATTAGTGGGTATGGAAAGGTCAGATCTATAGGTTAGAGAAACGGATTTGACCTCAGAAGGTCATTTGAGTGTTGCCATGGACGCTACTCGCCGAGTTCATAAGTGGACTCGACGAGTCGAGTCGGGGTTGCCCTACGATTCGTAACAGGAGTAACTCGTCGAGCGAAGGGATGACTCGACGAGCCAAGTGAGGCTATAAGGATTCAGAGGACCCGTATGGACTCGCCGAGTCGCCCATGTGCACTCGACGAGTCGGGTCAAAGTTTGACCGTTGACTTCAGTTGACCTTAGGGTTTTGGTCAAGCTGATTCAGGAGAGTTCAGGGAGGGGTAGAATGGCCTTCTACCCAATCTAGAGGTGAGACTATGAGAGGGTATTGATCAGGAATGTTATTCGGATGATAGGAGGAGGCTAGGTCGGGACGTCAAGCACGAGAGTTTATCCGACTTCGTACGAGGTGAGTCTTCTCACTATACTGTACCTGGGATGGTACCTATGTGTGACCGGAAGGTCTTATATGCTATGAGATGTATGTGTTGTATGCTGTTATATGATATGTATGTGCTATGTTTGTTATGAATGAGAAGGACCGGAAGGTCATTATGATGTGGACCGGAAGGTCATGATGATATGGACCGGAAGGTCATTATGGGTAGGACCGGAAGGTCTACCAAGGTTGTGGGACAGAAGTCCTCTGAGACACAGTAGCCGGAAGGTCTTATAGCCTTGAGTGGCGTATGTGCGTATGTGGTATTTTGGGGAACTCACTAAGCATTTATGCTTACAGTTGTTGTGTTATGTGTTTCAGGTACTAGCGAGGATCGCCGGAAGGCGCCGGCATGATCCGTACACACTCATGGAGTTTATGTCTTGAGATTCTGGGATATGTTTTGTTATGATAACATTGGATACGTTATGTTTTGATATTACCTTATGAATAAAAGTATGTTTTAAAAATGAAAAATTGTTTTGGAAATTTACGTTGTTACATAGCTTGATGTTATTTTAAGTAAACTATACATTCCAAATGACCATTTTCCATTTTAATGGTAAACTGTGCCAAGTGTCGTGAATGGTCATGACATACTAAGTAATTTTAGACAAAATAATACAACAAACAATCAATATATAGTACTCTTGAGATTCGTAACCTATTTAGTCCGTATTGGGTTGATGTTCTTGAATCTTGAGATATTGAGTCAATACATGTTAATGTCCATCGCACATTACACATATCACAATTATCTTTAGCAAAAACCAAAAATCAATATCAAGATAGGCCATTTATATATGCAAGCAAGGAATCCTATTGGAATGATTCAAGCCAACCAATAAGATAAAACCAAATTAAAAGATATCAAGTATGAAATGACCAGTCCCTTTTTATGTCAATTCTATTGAGTCTTGACTTAAATAAACCTTATAATATATATATGTTACATCTTATTAATAATCACAATAGTAATTGGTAGCTATGATATAGCCGGTTATTATTAAAAAAAATTAAAGGAGAAGGGTTTGAACTTTGAACTTTAAAGCCCTTCATATTACTAATCTTATGTTTATTTATTTATTTATTTATTATTAAAAGTCAGTTGACCTAACCCTATTAAGCAAAATGTTTAAAACTTGATGGGTGTGTTACCAAACCGACTAAAAGTTACTACTTAGGCCATCTCCAATGCATTGAACTCTTAAGAGTTCAATGGATTGCCACATCAACATTCCACTAACTATACCATTTAACCTATTAAACTCTACACTCCATTAAACTTTTAAGAGTTCAATGGATTTCCACATCACCATTTTAATTTTTTTTATAAATAATATTAATAAATAAAACTAGAATATTACATTAATTAGAAATTCAAAGTTACAATTACTAAATATTAATTAAAGATTACAATTTAGAAATTAAAAGTTACAAATAATATACTAAATAAAAAGTACAAAATCTAAAATACAAATTTTACTACATATTGTATTTTATTTTAATCTCGTCATATCAGTTTCTCCAAATTTCATGTCCATCTTTCGACATGGTACTGGGATCCCTGAAAATGATTGAAATTTCCTTTTCTTCTTTAATTTTCATCTTTCTTTCTTTCAATGCATTCATCATATCCAAAGAGTTTTGGTAGCGTTCAAAAGTCTTTTTACTTTCTTCTATATGTTTTTCAAGTATTTCATCAAGCCTATTACCAGATGACGAAGTGGAATTGGTAGCTTTCCCTTTTGCTGCTTTTTTTTTGCTGCATTCCTACCAATTGGACGAGTTGTAACTTCATCATTATCCAGGTTAATAAAAGATTATGTATTTGATGAAGACATAGATGCCCCAGATGCAATGCTTGAACCTTTCCATTTCTGTTCATTTTTAACTATATTCCAAATATGTTTGTGCCTAAAATCGGCACCATATCTAGCATGATAATGCTCAAAAGCTGCACTTTTGAGATCATCCTCAGACCATCCACTGAGGTATTGACTTTTCAACACTATATACATTTGATTAAATGCAACTACAAATGGGTTTATGTAATGCCAATGAGTTTTGAGGTTGGCTTGAGTTCTTGCAATGTTCGACGTGTTGCTTTTTTCGTAGTACGCACTAATTCGTCGCCAACACTCTTTATCACGTTGTTGACTTCCAGTAATGCTATCTTCTGAAATTTGTAGCCAAGCTTTTGCCAACAACGTTTTTTCTTCTTTGCTCCAGTTTTTTTTTTTTTTTTTTTTTTTTTTTTTTTTGTCATTTGTTGGTAGGAGTTTCTGTTGGTGTTGGCTCATTTTCTGGAATATGGGGAGGATCCGGGATGGTAGAATCTGGGTATTCATTTTGGTATGAATGTTGTGAATGATTATTTGGATTTGGGTATGGATATTGTGGATAATTGTTTGGACTTGGATATGGATATTGTAGATGATTGTTTGGATTTGGGTATGGATATTGTGGATAATTGTTTGGACTTGGACATGGAATCAGGTTGGTAGATGAGAATATAATATGTTCATCTTTATTTGTAGAGTTGAACATCTTGTATGCATTTGCCTTTAATTTGAATTTCATTTGACTTTAACTTGAATTTCACTTTACTTTAATTTGAATTTCATTTGACTCTAATTTCAATTTCAATTTACTTCAATTTCAATTTCATTTAACTTTAATTTGGATTTCATTTGACTCCAATTTCAATTTCATTTAACTTTAATTTGGATTTCATTTCACTTTAATTTCAATTTCATTTTACTTTAATTTCAATTTCATTTGAATATAATTTGGATTTCATTTTACTTTAATTTGGATTTCATTTGAATATAATTTGAATTTCATTTGAGTCTATATTTTTGCTATAAAAGAATACAACCTTTTTATTATTTCATACCTACCAATTCAAACTATTTCTTATTTCTTTCTCATACGATGTCATCATCATCCTCAGATGATTCTGCTTCTCAATTCATAATTGTAGGAAAATATAGGGTTTGTGGTGGTGATCTGGATACCAACTTGGATCGTGAGAACACTTTCCAAACTAATATTTCTACCCTATTCCTGGGTTGCAAGAAATTCATCCTAGGATAATCCAAGTGGATACTTACGATTCTAGGCTTAGAAATCGTAAGCCAATTTGCTAGAGAGATTCTGTGAGAGCTTGATGAAAACGAGAGCTAAAATTCGTCACCCTCTTCTGAGAAGGAAAAGCCGTTTATATATTAAACGAGATTAGGGTTTCATTAGGGTTGGTCCGTCATTTCTAACTTTGGAAGCAAGTCAAGATAATCCGGATCTAATGAGGATTTAGGGTTACCAAAACTAACGAGATTCATTAGTTTTACCATAATCACCCTCAAGAAATTGAATTTTCCACTATGTTCCCATAATCACCCAGACAGGGGCTCTGCCCCTTAGACCCCGCTAGGGGCGCTGCCCCTAGACCCCGCCAAAGGGGTGCTGCCCATTTGGAAACCCTGGACCCAGGGGTGCTGCCCCCAGACCCCCGACTAGTCGTCGAACCGGTTTCTAATTCGATCGTATACATGCGTACACTCCGCACCAACCCCTACATATATTAGAGTACAAATTAAGAAGCCCCTTAGCTCACATGTTAGTTCCAGTTACATAAAATGACATGGTGACACTAAAATCACCAACAATAATCAACCATCTCACAAGTAATTCTACATTTTCAACTATATAAGGAGCTAAAATGCTTGGAAGCAGAACAATCAAATGTTGAAAGTTCTACGTCCTGGACAAAGTCGAATATATATAGATAGAAATCGTGAAGAAGGACATAAACGTCTTTGGAAAGACTATTTCAATGAGCATCCTGTTTTCCCACCTCAAACGTTTAGACGAAAATTTCGAATGAGGCGAGAACTATTTTTTCAAATAGTTAACGGTATCTATAACCATTCTATTTATTTTCAACAAAGAAAAGATGCTTTAGGAAACAATGGTCTTTCCCCTTTACAAAAATGCACTGCTGCCATACGCCAGTTGGCATATGACACAACTGGTGACCTTTTTGATGAATACATACGAATTGGTGAATCAACTTCAATCGAATGTCTACAAAACATTTGTCGATGTGTGATTGAGGTTTATTCAAGCCATTATTTGAGAAAACCTAATGCTAATGACATCCAAAATTTAGTACGAAAACATTCAGAAAAGCACGAGTTTCCTGGTATGCTTGGAAGTATTGATTGCATGCATTGGCCTTGGAAAAATTGCCTCGTTACATGGAAAGGTCAATATACTCGAGGTGATCAAGGTTGTCCAACAATTATGCTGGAAGCAGTTGCATCACAAGACCTTTGGATATGACATGTATATTTCGGGGTTGCCGGGTCTAACAATGATATTAATGTACTTAACCAGACACCGTTATTCAATGATGTATTACAAGGTTAGGCTCCTGAATGCAATTTTACTGTTAATGGAAGAACATACACAAAAGGATATCTTGCAGATGGTATATATCCTGAATGGGCTACAATGGTAAAAAGTTTTCCACATCCGGTTGACCCAAAAAGGATAAAGTTTAAAGAAATGCAAGAGGCTGCAAGAAAGGATGTGGTGAGAGCATTTTGTGTTCTTCAATCTCGTTGGGCAATTGTACGAGGTCCAACAAGATCTTGGCAATTTAAAAACATAAAGGATATTATGTATACATGCATTATATTACATAATATGATCGTAGAAAATGAAGGAAATGCAATTAGTAATTTGTTAGATGATGTTGATCCTCCTCAACGTGTGAATCGAGGACCTGTCGAAGAAGTTCAATATCAAATTCAAAGAAACTCTGAACTACGTGATAATGCAGTACATCATGCTCTTCGACATGATTTAATGGAGCATATTTGGGAATGTTTTATTAATATGTAATTTCACTATGTTGTATTATAATAAATAAGATGTTATCTTTTTAAAATGTTTTAAGATTTATATATTTTTTTATTGTTTAGAATAAAAAATATGAAGTAACTTAATAAATTAAATTATTGAATATAAAATAAAATAAAGTATAAATAAATAAATATATGTATATATATATATATATATATATATATATATATATATATATATATATATATATATATAGGAGTAGGATCAAATGAGAACACCTAAAAGGTTGAGAACGCGAGAACAGATCTGGACCATCTAATTCTTAAGATGTGTGGCTATAATTAATTGTTATTTTTCTAATTATTAGTACATTTAAATTTTAAATTTTAAATTAAAGAAAATTATAAAGGCTATTAAGGTAAATAAGCATACCCTAATTTGGTAAACTCCTATAATTACTCTGTGTTACTCTATTTTGTTGACCTAATCTCAAAGAACATTCAATCGACATCATCATCTCACCGCCTCATCTCATAAAACATATCAGAAGCCGACCAAGACCATAGAGACGGAGGAGGCCATAAAATCAGCGAAAGAGCACTCATACAACTCGATTTTAGTTCATTAGTTTTCATTGGGGATTCTAGACCAGCGAATCGATTTCAATTTGGAAGGTATGGTCTCGATTTTGCTTGAATGTTGCTGTGAAGATAAAGGCTGATGATGGAGGCTATGTCGATGGTGGTTTCCTAGTTATGAAGGGTGAAGGTTATCGACATGTCATGATGATAATGACGGGTACGATTAGGGCTTCCTTTATCTTTCCTTTATCTTTCATTTATTCATAATCGATTCATTGATATCTTACGTTTCTTCGATACGACACCATGCCTTCTATTTTCTTTTCACGTGATTGCTTCCATTTTAAGCAGTCTCAAATTCCATTTCTTTTTGATCTCCATCTCTTTCACTTTAAAGCCCTAACTGTTGGATCTACTTAGCCTTTGGATGTCATTTTTCTCATCATCTTTTTAACAGGTACATATAGAGGAATGAAAAAGAAGAGCTTATGATGAATTGCAACAATTTCATTCTAGAGGTTGGCTCAGGTGGGCTCCCGTCCCAGAACATACACGTTTTTTTGGCCGGGAGGCACTTCAATCAGAGACAAAACAAGGTAATTTTACTTTTGACTCCTTTTTTTACTAACATCTATTTAGGCACATGGTTTAATGTCTTATTAGCTCAAGCAATCTGACTTGCAAGTTTTATGTGTTAAATTGAAATCTATCTATCCAATTATTATTGTCCAAAATTTGGACAACAAGGGTATTGTTGTCCAAAATTTGTAATCTCCTTTCTGTAATTCTAATTATCAGTTGATCATGTCTTCGTTAAATCTGTTCTTGCAAATAACCTGTGAGTATGGATGAATTTTTTGTGCAATCTGATAGTAGGCCAACCTTCCTCATGGGAAATTCTTTGAATTTTTCTGTTACGTTTGAATGCTCGACAAAGGTAAACAATATTGTCAATATCCAATGCTTTATTGCTAATCAGAGAGATGCGAGAGAAAGTTTTGAACTGACTATGAAGGTTTTGAGAGTTCTTCCATATGGGTTTTATGGAGGTCCTTTGGATTTTTTTGAGAAGATGAAAGGTGAAGAATTTGAGCTAGAGGAGAATGAAAAATTGTATTATGTTCTATATTTTTTTAGATGTATGTTATATTATATTTTGATGAATTCATTTATGTTAGAATGTGTATTTATTTATGAATAGCAGTGTATTCATTTGTGAATAGCAGTGCATTCATGTGTGAATGAATATATTTATTTATGATTAGAGGTATTCATATATTCATTTTTAAATAACAGGGTACTTATTTGTTAATAGCAGTGTATTCATTTGTGAATAACAGTGTAATCATGTGTTAATTAGTGTATTTATTTATGATTAGATGTATTCTTTTTATGAAGAAATGATAATTTTTACACTCTTTTTATTTTCAGTTGATTGAAAAAAGGAATTGAATTACTTGTAAATTGATGTGTATTCATTTGTGATTGGAGTAGTATCAGATTTTTTGAAAAAAAATCATTTAATTATGAATACAAATGTATTAGTTTGGGGTTCGATTTCTATTCATTTTTTTGAACACTAAAAAAACGTGAAATAGGAGAAAAAAATTGATTTTTTTAAGAAAAAAAATAATTTTTTTTTCAGTTTTAAAATAAATTTTGATAAAAATGTTTTTTATATTTCATTAATAAGAAAAATAAAAAATCGAATATTTATTTCTTTTTTGGTAACTGATCCTAAATTTAAGGGAATTTGATTGAATTTTATTTTATTTTAATTTATTTAAAATATATAATTACTAATATGCCCTTATATATTGATTGGTCAAGAATTGTTCTCGCGTTCTCAACCTTTTAAGTGTTCTCATTTGATCATTGCCACATATATATATATATATATATATATATATATATATATATATATATATATATATATATATATATATATATATTGTTTATTGCAAAAAAAAAATTAAATGTTACTTTCTATATAAATACAGAAAGAAAAACAAAAAAAAAATAAAGAAAAAATAAGTTTTTATAATAAATTGAGAAAAAGAAGAAAGAAAGAAATTTTTTTTTTATAGTAAATTGAGAAAAAAAAATTCCATACCATCGTTGAATGGGGATTAAACCCACATTCATTCAACCCTTCCCACAATGCATATTATATCTATTCAACTACCAATGTCAACACCTTTTTCTCATTAAACTCCCCATGGAATCCCCATTCCGTAGGGGTGTAAACGAGCCGAGTCGAGCCGAATACTACCAAGCTCGAAGCTCGGCTCGACTAAAATACTCGAGCTCGAAACTCGGCTCGAACTCGACTCGAGCCTTGATTTTAAGCTCGGGCTTGGGCTCGTGAAATACTCGACAGTCTTGAGCTCGGCTCGGCTCGACTCGACTAATATTTAAAAAAAAAAAATCAAAATCACTAAATTGAGTAAGAAATATTAAACATTCCACATGCAAATGTCCAAACTACCAAAAAAACCACTATTAATAACCTAATATCAATATAACATCAACCATATATGTCATAAATGAATAATTATAAAGAAATGACATATATGTTATAAATGAACAATTATAAACAAATGACATATATGTAAATTACACTAAGCTCGACTAAGCTCGCGAGTCTTACAAGCTGAGTATTTTAGTACTCGAGCTCGGCTCGATAAGGTACTCGAGTAGCTCGAGCTCGAGCTCGAGCTCGGCTCGATTAAGGTCGAGTCGATTTCGAGTATTTTCCGAGTCGGACTCGAGTTTCTCACGAGTTGTGGCTTGTCTCACTTACACCCCTACCCATTCCCAATGGCCTTACTACATACATATGTGATCACAGTAAAACGGACGATGTTCACTTGTTTACTCTCTTTAAATCAAAGAGATTAACAAAGTACACTTAATTTGGTCACTCTCGAAAGAAAAATCATAGTAAAGTGCAAATGTTGTTTCTTTTATTTCATGTCATGGATATCGTTGTTATATTTACATTTACAACACTGGATTATATATATTGCACAAGAAAGAAAGAAAATTAAAACACAATTCACACATGTATGTCAGAACCATTCTGCACCCTTCGGTTCATTCATATATACATAGAGATGAGAGTGAAAGACAAAATGGCGACTTGGGGTTTCATCTATTGCTATTAAGAGGGAAATAAAGACATTGGAATTACGAACTATTTGTACAATTTACCGATTAAGAGTAGGTTCTTTCTGATTAACCTCCACAACCCCCTCCACAACCACCACCACCGCACCCACCACCACCACATCCTCCACCATCTCCACCGTCCCCACCACCATCTCCACCATCCCCACCACCACCACAACCTCCGCCACCACTATCACTAACAATTACAGCGGCTGTAGCTAAAGAAGCTGCAGCTCCAGCGAGAATAACCACTCCTGCTTTTTTTGTAGCGGAAGTGGTGGTGGTGGTTTTACCAACTTCAAGGTCACGAGCTGCCCGGATTGGTGGTGGAACTTTGGTTTTCTTTTTTCTACCATTAATCTTACAGAGACAACACAAGAGAATTACTGCTGTAGCAACTGAAGCACAGACTATGAGAACAATCGCATATGTTTTCATATTGTTCTAGTTGATGAGAATAAAGTGTTGGCTTGTTATCCCTTTTTATAGCATTAGGTTGCTTAAACATTCATGATATACATACAATTAATAAACTTCATTTGTATTAAAAAAAAAGAGACTTTGTCAAAGAAGTGGAAATGAAGTAGAAATTATAGGAAACTTGAGATAATTTGAGTAATTAATTATAGTCAACCGAGCTTGCTACATTTCATGGAAGTTTGATTAGAAGACTTTTGTCTTGTGAATGATATAATATTAGTCCTGGGGTTGCAATACCAAGAACCGCATGAACATGGTCGGTCTGGTGTCTGTTCAATTCTTATGTTACTGCATTTGGAAGCAGTTGTTGGTTTTCCTTTGCTTCATTTGTTGTGTCTAGTATTCCTTTTAAAATAACAAAATGAAACGCCTAACACAAAGATATAGTTAAATATACAAGATCGATGATACAAATTAAATAAAACCTTTTCTCTACAATTTTAGAATCACCGTCGGAAGACTTCAAGAATATAAAGCCTAATATTAGTAATATACAGGAAACGGAATCTACCTGAAACTAGAGGTGCACAAACCGTATTTTTTTCCGAACCGGTTCGGTTCCAGTCAACAAAGTCAAAAACCTGTTCACCCCTAAACCGGTTCACCACCAAAATAATCCGAACCTATGCAAACCGGTTCACTATAAACTGGTTTGTAAGAACCCGTTCAAAAAACCGACGGGCTGCATTCTTTTTTAGGTTTTTGCTTTTGTTTTTGGGCTAAAGAGGGTAATATATGCACGGGGTAATTTTTGTTTTGATGAATTTGATCAAAATGGATGGTTTCACAATAAAAAATAAAAGAAACGAATACATATGTATATATGCATCGAATTGAGAAATTGAGTTAAGACACATTTTGGAGCAATTTTCAACATTTCTTTTTTACTTTTTTGTATTTTATAATGGAAACTAGAGGGGTTACCCGCGCAACAGAGTGTGTTTGTTTTCTGAGACAAATAAGGAAGTACGTTGCATAAATTGGTATCCAAATTAAAGTATGTTGCTATTCTGTGTAATTTGCCATCAATCGGATGGTGGAAATGTAAGCAGAAATTGATTACTTAATTGGTCCTTGTGGAAGAATTATTTTTTATAATGGTCACTTTTGATAAAAAGATTACAGAGTTGGTTCCTATGATAAAAAAACATTACCAAAATGGTCCGTTTGTAGAAAAATATTACAAAAATGGTCTGTTTACATAAAAATATTACAGAAACAGTCCATGTACACAAAAATACCACAAAAATGACAACTGTGGTAGAGAAACATTACTGAATTTCTCTCTGTGGCATAAAAACATTACAAAATGGTCTTTGCTGCAGAAAATGTTTACATAATTGGTCCTTCTGTAGAAAAACATTACAAAATTGGTCCATGTACTGGAAAAGATTAGAGAATTATATTTTTATATCTTGTACTTAGCTCATTATTGGACTAAATGTAATAAATAGGACTATGATATACATTGCAAATTTACCTTTTTGCCATTTTGCAAAACTAAATACTTACAAAAACTTATCAACAAAAATGATTACTGTTAGAATCCAATCCCTGCAACACATTTTGCTAATCCTATATAACTTTGATAGAATTGCATGAAGAAAGTAATTGACATGATTGAAAAAATCCTAATTTATTAAAGATAATTACCAATTTAGCATACCAGGGGTAGGATAGTCCCTTGAAATTACAATTGATCTTCGGGGTTCATTTCAGAAAGCAATTGTCTCCTTTAACAGTTACCTGATTTCAACACACAATTGGGCATTCGTTAATTTTAATACATGCTTGCAGACATAGGATAAAGAAATGTACTTTTATTTATTTCTATTACAAAAACAGTAACGTAATTTCCATGTCAACTCCTCATATTAAAATTGATGAATATTATGGAATTTGGGTTTTTGAATGTAAGGGTAAAATGGTGATTTTGTCTGACTATAATAGTTTATTCAGTCTAGAAAACAACAAAAAACCTTTGGTAACTTTTTAATTTTTTATGTCGGTTTAATTTCTTTACCAACTATAAGGTCAGTTTAATCATACCGGACTAAATGGGGAAAAAAAGAATTATTGTTGAGTGTAAAAAAGAAGACCTGTTACCTGTTGCAGAGTATATTGAGAAAAAAAACCAAAAATATTAGCATGCTCCCATAGGTTTGATGATTCCTGCAGACTCCTGAAGTGAGTGGATGGTTAATATTTTAACATTAAAAATATAGTAGAAAAATCAAATGAAGCACTTACCTAAAGATATTTTGGAGTAGAAGTATACTTACCTAATTGTTGAGATACAAAAAGCCTCGTCATCCCATCCATTTTAATTTGTCATTGTTCAAGTGACTGAAGTTTTCCTGACACAATTTAAAAAAAAAAAGAAGAAAAAAAAAGAACTCGTTCACAACCTTCATGTTTTTCCTCGAAAAACCATTCCTGTAACAAAACCAATTTCATATGTAAGTAATTTAATTTATAGAATGATTTTGATTAAATCGGATACACCAAAAAAAATAAATCTTGCCTGTTTAATTTTAGACAACTCTGTGAACAAATCATCAGGATTCAATTAAGTGGTGTGTACCCCTGAATATAGAATGAAAATGGAAGTGGTCTTGAAAGTTGAAGATCAAAATGAACATGGGAACATCCGGATAATAGAAAACCCTCTAACACGGAAGCATATTTATTAGTGGTTTTACCAAAACAATAGAAGATGATACCCTTTATGCTTTGTTAACTACATCAGTCACGTAATTACAGAGAATTAGAAGTTTTTACCTTTTCAATTTCGTCAACTTTGAAGGACCTAATTATAGCAGTGTCATTCACATGCTGAACAACCGAATGCTATAACAATGTAGATTTTTCAAAGTACAACGCCTTAATAAGGAAAAGAGCAATGATTTAATAGAAAGGAAAGAAAGTATAATGCCATAATGAACCAATAAAAGAAAGTATGTTGCTATCTCTTGTAGTATAACCCTATGGATGCCATTTCGATGCAGATACTTGCTATCGGGAAAAAAAGAAATTAAAAAAAAAATAGAAAAAATTTTAAAAACAAACTATAACCTTATACTTGGGACATTATTGTAAAGTATGATGATAGTAAATTTTTATACAAAAGAGGGATAAGATAGAAAGGCTTACATATGTTTAACATCTTCAAGGCCTACAGGGCCAGACCGACTCAAACCAGGGGTAATTCTGACTTTTGTCAAATCTATTTCTAATTTGTTTGATGTAGATAAGTATCCATCGTCACCTTCAGCATCATCTTCACCCACATGTCGATGTCCAAATAAAGAAAACCTGTAGTGAGTTTAGCTAAAACCAAATCCAAAGTCCAAACCACATAAATTACTTTTTTTGTTTGCCAAAGCCATAACAACATAAGGAGTAGAAGAAGGGTCACTTGATCCATTGCTGAAAAGAACCCCATATGGTTTCATTTTAAGTGTCTTAGATTTACAATAAACGATGCCACATACTGCTATTGATGCTAAAGTCTACAATGTTGGTAAAGTTCCCTTTGTATCATATCCATCTCCTGCATACTACCTAACAATCTACATAAAATGAAGATTTATTATCAACAAAATCTCAAAAGTACTGTGATTGAATCAGAAAATGTAACATAACATGAAGGATGAATAATAAGAATCAAGGAGATTGAGAAAGGAAAATTGAAGAAAGTATTGACATATCATCTGATTTGAGATATTAACGATAAAATAGTTACAGTTATATCATCCGCCTTTTTCTTTGGCTTATAATCAATAACCATAGGTGAACATTCATAATTAGGAGACCTCCAAAAGGTTTTAAGTACCTACCAATGCAGGGTTTTCACAGGTTAGAATTTGGTTGCAAACGAAAAGGTTTAAATACCATCTGTCGTATTAAATCAAAATAGGAAAACATGAGAGAAAAGAAAGGAAAAAGACTGAAACCATTCAAGTTACATATGTTTAGAATTCGAAATCAAATTGGGAATATTTTGGGAAGAACAGGTCTCTTAAACTATCCAAATGCAGAACAAAAAACAATCAATACACTTCCCAAAAGCTGGCACAATCAGAACTTCATAATTGTCAATAAAACATAAACCCTAAACTTATAGAATGACAAAATGAAAGAAATTAACCTTGAAGGTAGGCAAATTCCCAGCAACTACTCATCTCTATATTTGACTTTTCTACAACCTAATCTGCATCAAAACACATAAATTTCAACTCCGATGGAAAAACTGAAACAAATTCTAACAAATTCAATTACAAAAGCTCCATCGTCATATGAAGTTAAGTAGAAATCAACTAAAAAAACATCTAACAGATAAAAGATGATATGATCAGACACCTTCAGCGAAGAGCATATGAACAAAGTTGACGATAAAGATTGAAACCAGGTTAAATCCCCAGCAACCACTCATCACAATATTCCTCTTTTCTACAACCTAATCTGTAAAAAAACACACAAATTTCAACTCAAATAGAAAAACATAAAAAATTTCCATCAAATTCAACTAAAAAATCTACATCTTCATATGAAGTTGAGTAGAAATCAACCGAAAAAAAAATTCGAATAGAGTGAAGAGCATATGATCAGACACATAGTGTATAGTTTAGATTTGAGGTCGGGTAATTACAACCCCCAATCAATTCTTCGTTCACCTCAAAAGGAGATGTTATCCGTCGTTTGGGAAGGAGACAATCTTTGTCGCCCAAAAGTTCTTGGGCTAAGGAGGCGGTGGTCGATTGATCCAAACGATGATGGTGGGTGATAATCGATAGTTCAGGACGGTAAGCGATGATGATGATGGAGGTAGAACGGAAACAGATCGGGTTAAGGAGAACCTAGCGAAGAAGGCGAGCGGTGGAGAAGATGGAGTAGACATCGACTGCAGCACATAGAAACCCTAGGAAGATTACTTTGCAGCGATGAGCATTGGTGGAGCGGTGGTGGGGAGTTAGACCTGTGGTGGGTGCACAGAAAAGCGGAGGAGAAGCAAAAGCGATCAAGAAAAGAAGGAGAAGCAAAAGCGACACCTCGATTGTAGCACATAGAAACCCTACGAAGATCACTTTGCAGTGATGAGCATTAGTGGAGCGGTGGTGGGGAGTTAAACCAGTGGTATCGATGAATGAGAACCGGAACATAGGATAGGATATTTCAGACTTCAGAGAGACGGTGCGGAAGGATCTGGAAGCGGTGACAATGGTAGATTGCTAACACGTGTTATAAAGAATATACATAATGTCAAAAAATAACCCCTTAAAAAACCAAAAAGAAATTGCAGTTGCACCCATTCTAGAAAAAAAAACAATTGCAACCCCACCATAATCAAAGGACCTATTCTGCCAACTCCTAAAATATTGTTACTGTTACAAGGATGAAATTGCAATTTCAATAAAGAAGTGGACGAAATTGCAATTTCAATAAAGAAGTGGACCAATCGAAGTAGAGGCGCCAATTTTAAAAATGGCCTAAAAGGACCCCTGAAAAAGAAGGCAAAATATTAATAAGTAGAGGGAGAGAAACTTAATAACTTCAGGGACCCAATTTGACAAAGGAAGGGGACGATTACTGTTCCTTTTCTTCATAAACTTAATATATATATAATAATACATCGGACAACTTCAAACATAAAGACATAAATCAAACTAATACATCTTCAAACATAAAGACATAAAATAAAAAACATCGTCGTCGTTGTAGTCTTCATTCCTAGTCGTATTCATTGTTCTTTGGATTTAGTCTTCATCCGTGATGTCGTTGCACAATGCTCTCTCATACTCGAGCTCTTGGAGAGTGAGTGGCACCGACAATCCCATTGCTACTTCTTCTTCATGTACTTGTTGTTCAACATCCAACGATTTGCCCTCTATCAGTTCAACATATTGTATCCGTTCCACGCCATCGAGGTAGCATTTTAAGCAAATGCACACTTCCACCGACAAAGGGGTGAGTTTTATTTTTCTTGGAAATATAACCCTGCCACTAATAGAAAAAGCCGATTCTAAAGGTAATGTAGAAGTTTGGGAGCTTAGTAGATCACGGGCCATGGCGGCTAGAATCAGAAATTGGGTTTCCTTTTCTTTCCACCAAGCCAAAATATCAAAAATATTAAACTTTTGCACACTCATTTGTGCCAAAAAATCGGAACCAATATACCTTCCGAGCTCGCTACTAGGGGCATTAGACCGAGCTCGTTTGGAATTTTCATTTCTCAAAGTATTATAAAGCCGAATTATTTCGTTATTTTGGTGAGAAGTGGATCCGGATGCCCCCGTATATTGCATCATGTCATGAATGTTTGTTGAACCATACCTTGTTAAATAAACTTTAAACAAACTTTGAAAAACTTTGTTAAAATATTTTGAAACTTCCTTTGATGCATAATCTGTGTCATCATCCAAATCTATGTCATCATCCAATAAACGCAGTCGTAACAAATATTTTCAAGTAAAGTCTCAACCCCCCCAACATTTAGAGACGGATTCAAAGCGGTGGAACAAGTTATCACCGGAGGCATATTTTAAAAATATTTTTTTAACTTTGTTTTCATCGGTTTCTCAGCAAACATTGTCCCTCTCATTTCAAACTCATTTATTTCGGCACACATACAAAATATTTGGTTTAAAACTAAATAACTTATAGGATAATAAACCTCTGATAAAGAAGTAGTTGCTTTTTTAAGAATCCCAAGCATTTCCGTAACAAGTTTGATAGTATCCCAACTTGATTCCGGATAAGCCGTAAACCGATTACGTTCCACAAGGTTATCATGAAACATTTTTAAAGTATCTTTTTGATGTAAGGTACATTCAAACATGTTGCAAGTGGAGTTCCATCACTAGGTGTTTCCCAATTCGGACCTAACCAAAGGGCATTCAAATCGTCACAAAACTTCATATAATTATGATATCGAGCATTACTAGTACTATAAATATCTTTTAGCATTTGTTAGAAACCATCTTTTATAAGTTCAATGCTAGTTAGTCTATCTTGAACAACCAAATTAATGATATGTGCAACACATCGACTATGAAAAAAAACCACCATCGCAAATTGGTGTATATTTTAATTTTAGTTGTCAAACCGCGGCGGTGTTGTTTGATGCATTATCAAAAGATATACAAATTTTTTTTTTCTTCTAGTTTATAAGTTTTGATCAGGCAATCAAAATTTTATATAAATTTCTATCGGTGTGCGGATTCTCAAATAATTCAAATATAATCGTACGCTTCATCATAACCCAATTCTCTGGATTTATCCAATGAGCGATAACACAAAGGTACGAATCCGGTGAACTATGAGGAGTCGTCCAAACATCACAAGTTAAATTTACACTGGTTTCTAAAGCTTGAAATCCTAAAATCAATTCATTTTTGCCAGTTTCCACATTTCAATACAATCACGTCTAAGGGAAGTACAACTCACATGGCAATATCGCGGTTGGAGAGTTTCTTGGATGAGTGAAGTCAATCGTTTGTTGTCGAAGTGGTCAAAAGGAAATCATTCTTGAATCACGAATGTAACATCCGAATCATGAGGTATAAAATATTAGTTTTTGCACTTGGAAGAGGCTCACGACGTGAGCCATAGTGGTCATGTCGTGGGTAGGGCAGTTGACTCTTTAACCCGCGTCCTCGAACCTCACAAAGTGAGTCATTATTTCTCACGACGTGAGCCAGGCCTGATGATCCCAAACCCTAGAAATCGGGTATAAAAACATAATGAGGAGGCTAGGGTCGCCCATCCTCAGCCTCTTTTACTCTCAAGTCACTGAAAACCCTAAATTTGATCCTTTTGAGCCCTTGAGCCATTGTTGGAGGTTTTAGTGTTAATGGTGTTTTGTTTCTTTGAAGAAGAAGAAGAAGAAGAAGCTCTTGTGGTGACTCATTTTGGCAAGATAAGCTCATCTTTGTGGACTAGTTGAACTTGTGAGCTCCAGTAAGGTATAAATGTCACACCCCAAACCGGAACGACGAAAACGTTCGGGGGCGGAGGACGTCATGTTTAGTATCACAACACATGCATCATAGTAATCAAAGTAACAAACAATCATTGCATTAATATTAAAGTGTTTACAAAGTATGTGGTTCACAAAAGGTTAACTTCAAGTAAATAACAAAACACGACATGACGCTACTATGCTCCATCTTCTGAATCCCAGAGCGCGTACCTGTCTACTAGTCTCCTGAGAATACAAGTTATTTTGAAAGAGTAGATCAACATTTAAGCTAGTGAGTTCATAAGTATTTTAGTGACGTATAGTAAGTTGAAAGTTCTTTTAGAAAAGTTCGCCTGTTCCTCCAAAAAATCCTATATTTCCTGATATGATGAATGAAAGTAAAATGAGTCTAAAATTCCTTCTATGAGTACTAAATGGATACAAGTTATATAGAATCCAGATCAAATAGACAATCGATTGTGTGAATCTGCCCTAAGCCCACAACCAAACAAGGAACATGAAATGAGGCGGAAGTCACACATCCCATTGTTTGTTAGATCTTCATTGTATATAACCCTGGCGTATTCATTTGGTACTTACGGAGTTAACTGTAATAGTTCTTTATATTTGATGAAAACATTCTTTAAGAAAATCATATATTTCCTTTAGTAAAAATGGTAACCACAATAGTTCCTTCTATAATCACTTAGTTTATACTAGCTATATATAACCTAATATCGAACGGATAGTTAATTGTGTGAATCTGCCCTAAGCCCACAACCAAACAAGGAACAGGAAGTAAGGCGGAAAGCACACATCCAACTACCTATCGGATATTAATTATATATAACCCTTATGTATAAACTAAGGTATTATAGAATTAACCACTAAAGGTCCTTTAAGTTATACTGGTTTAATAATATGAATTAAACCCTTTTACTGAGAAGTTTCTAGTTTAGTCTACTAAATGGTCTATCTGAAAAGTATGTTTTTGTACTAGAAAACGGTGTATTGAATTTGTATACTATGACCTGACCCATACCTGGTATTCCTTATGATTACTTAGTGTATACGGGATATATATATATATATATATATATATATATATATATATATATATATATATATATATAGCTAAGCTCGAATAGATAGTAGGCTGGGTGAATCTGCTCTAAGCCCACAACCAAACAAGGAACAGGAAATGAAGCGGAAGGCACACATCCTACTATCTGCCGGACCCGATTAATATATGTCCCTGATGTATCTACCGAGGAATCATAAAGTTAGCATTATAGGCCCCCTTCTAACTGAATGTTCATGTTACGAGTAAGTATTGTGGCGTTGTTCTATTGTTAGGACGACTACTAGAAGTAATGAAATCCTGCACTCTTAACACCTCAGTCGATACTGTTATGAGTTTTGTATATATTTACATGTTTTATTTATTATTGTCCGGTACTTTGTAGATGTACCCTTTATAAATAAATCTGGTACAATTGTAGATGTACCCCATATATAACTCCGATACTTTATAGATGTACCCCATATATATAAAAATCCTGGCACTTTGTAGATGCACCATATATATATATATATATATATATATATATATATATATATATATATATATATATAACCTTATACCATGTTTATTATCATCTTTTGTTTAGAACAATGAGTTAATGATACGTTTCCTTCCTAGGTTACTGGAAATGTATAGTATAAGTATGTAAATCATGATTTGTTCTTCTGTTATAGTTATAGTATGTTCCTCCCTGTACTTGTATTCCTCCCTGTACTAGTTATTGTATGTTCTGAAACCCTAAACTATACCTATTATAGTTTACTAGTATGCTTGTTTTGAACTGTCTCTAATTTGAAGAAAAGACTCGATTATCTACTGAGTTATGATTGTACTTTAAAAACAGAGTTTTATAAACAACAAAGTGACATAACTTTAAAAGAGTTTTTGAAATGATTTGATCACTTATAAAAGCATAAGAAATCCTTTGAAATTAAGTTTATCACAGATAAACATTTACACAATTATCATTGTGTTCAACTTGTATTCCCCCCCCCTCCCTTAAAAGCATTTAAAACATTTAAAAGATTGATTATAGGGGTATGAACTCACCTTATGTGGGTGATTCAATTGAAGATTCGCGTAAGGATGAGAAGTTCCATGAATGAATTCCCGAGACACAAACGAGTCCTAAATGACATATAAAGGCATATATAGGCATGTAATTAGTGTTTAAAACAACTAACATGCAAGGAAACAACCTTAAGGACTAGGAAACACTTGAAATAAAGTGTTACAATCACATGTGATTAACTAAAGGGAGTTTACGGTCAAAGGAAGGTGTGTTCACGGCCACACTTGAGTTTACGGCCAAGGGAGATGAGTTTATGGTCATGGGAGATGTGTTTACGGCCAAGGGAGATGTTTACGGCCGTAAACACTCCAAAATGATGCATATTGGATCTTGCTTCTAGCTTAAAGGGTGTTTGTTTAATGAGGCTTAAAGAGTTTCTAGTGGTTAACAAGAATATGGAAGGATACTTACGATTTGGAGCCCTTGGGAGTTCACGACCACCAAGTACAAGTGGGTGTTCTTGGTGTTCTTGGTGAAAGGATGAAGACTTGAAGATCTTGAAGGAAAAGTGATGAATTCAAGGATGTGGTTCATAGGATTCATATGATATGTAACACCGTAAATTTTCAAACAAAATTTTCATTTAAAAACACAATAAAACACATGCCACAATAAAACACGAATGAATTCCCGAGACACAAACGAGTCCTAAATGACATATAAAGGCATATATAGGCATGTAATTAGTGTTTAAAACAACTAACATGCAAGGAAACAACCTTAAGGACTAGGAAACACTTGAAATAAAGTGTTACAATCACATGTGATTGACTAAAGGGAGTTTACGGTCAAAGGAAGGTGTGTTCACGGCCACACTTGAGTTTACGGCCAAGGGAGATGAGTTTACGGTCATGGGAGATGTGTTTACGGCCAAGGGAGATGTTTACGGCCGTAAACACTCCAAAATGATGCATATTGGATCTTGCTTCTAGCTTAAAGGGTGTTTGTTTAATGAGGCTTAAAGAGTTTCTAGTGGTTAACAAGAATATGGAAGGATACTTACGATTTGGAGCCCTTGGGAGTTCACGACCACCAAGTACAAGTGGGTGTTCTTGGTGTTCTTGGTGAAAGGATGAAGACTTGAAGATCTTGAAGGAAAAGTGATGAATTCAAGGATGTGGTTCATAGGATTCATATGATCTGTAACACCGTAAATTTTCAAACAAAATTTTCATTTAAAAACACAATAAAACACATGCCACATTTTCTCAAAAATCACAAGTATCAATTTATCAACATATTTCAAAAGTTGTTTATCACAAATCTAGGATCCTCCAATAATATATCTCTACTCAGATGTGTGTACAATCGAGCCGGTGCCTTCCCGCGATCCTGAGAAACCTGAAACACATAACACATAACACGGTAAGCACAAAGCTTAGTGAGTTCCCCAAAATACCACATACACATACTAGCCACTCGAGGCTATAACTCTGTAGGGCCCTCCAGCCCGTGTGTCTCAGTGGGACCCTCTAGTCCCATGAATCGTTGGACCCTCCGGTCTGGTCTAGATAAAAGCTCTTCCGGTCTCACGAATCGTTGGACCCTCTGGTCTGGTCTGGTGAGAACCCTCTGGTCTCGATATTCGTTGGACCCTCCGGTCCGGTCTAGGTATCACATAACATAACATACAACACATATATCCCACAGAAAATGCATAACTCAAGCAATCACATAAGACCCTCTGGTCACACATAGTTACCACTTTAGGTAAAGAATAATGAGAAGACTCACCTGGCAAGCCAGCAAATAACAGTCTCGTACTCGGAAATCTCGAACTAGCCTCCGCCTATCACATAGGATAAATATCTCTAATAAATACTCGATTCTCGATTCTCGATTCTCAATAACCAACTGTTATTCTTCTCTCTCTAACTCTTGAATTGGGTAAAAGACCCTTTTACCCATCCATGGTCTCCATTACTCATGTTGACCAAACCCTAAAGTCAACAGAAGTCAAACTCAGGTCAGCAGTCCATGTTTGACCCGACTCGCCGAGTGCGCTAGGGCGACTCGTCGAGTCCACTCGCTCCTCATAAGTCTCGTGAAGGTCTAGCTCGTCGAGTTAACCCCTAACTCGCCGAGCTATTGCACGGTCCAACTCATCGGGACAAACCCTAATCGACTCCTCGAGTCAGGCCATGGACTCGGCGAGTCCCTTCGATTAGATTCCTCATTCAGACGATTCAAGGAAGATCTATCACTCCAAACTCTAGATCTACCATCCTAAGGGTCAATTGTCACGTAAAGATGCAAGATTTACGTTCAAACATGGCATATAAGGCTCATAATGCCAATATAACTCTTAAAAAAGATGATTAACCACAATAACTCTTATATGGCTAAATAAAGCTACAATCTTTGGACTCTCTGGACCTCTCAAAGTCCAGATCTGAAGTCTAGGCCTTCTAATAGACTCCATGTACTTACTTTCCCCATAATCGTTATAAAAAGCCCTAACTTCCAAAATCATGTGATCTAACTAATAAGATAAGAAAGGTTTAGGCTTTATACCTTCTACAGAAGCTCCATATGAAGAAATGCTAGATCCCACAACCTCTTCTCGATCCTTGCTTGTTGCTCACTCCTTTCCTTCCAAAAGATTCACTAAAACACTTGATATTAGCTCAAGATCTCTCTCTTATCTTCAATGGCCGCTAAGGGTTTCACACAGGAGAGTTGGGTAGCCGGTGAGGCGCATTTGAGGTTATAAGTCTCCTTAAATAGGCCCCAACCCCGGGAATTTAGGGTTTCCTCGCACAGCACCAACTCGGCGAGTCGGCACACTGACTCGTCGAGTCCGTTCATTAAACCCACGCGAATGACTCGACTCTACTCGACGAGTTGGACTCACAGCTCGTCGAGTCGCTCCATAAATCTCAGAATTTACTCTTACAATGATATATCTAAAATCCGGATGTTACAATTCTCCCCCACTTGAATTAGATTTTGCCCTCGAAATCGCTCCTCCACAACACATAGATCGGACCCAAAAATCCGAAAGCACCACCGAAAGGATATCATACCACACAACTAACTTCCTCCATGGACACCTGAATCCAACAGGAACTCCCATCCCGGAAAAGGACACACCATTCTGCCGCTACGAGACCCCCTCTGACTCTCCAGAATCTGGAAACTCTAGTCACCTGTCACACAGTCAGACCACCCTCTCAAGATGCTCCTCGAATAACAAACTTCGGTAACTCACTGCCCCTCTGATTCTCTAGTTAGGACCGATAAAAACAAGTCCATGCCTAAAACTCGCTACCGATCACTCATCCCAGACATGATAACCAATCCAGATCATATATCAAGGAATGAAAGGATCACATCACACCAGGGACCCATCCACTGTACTGCAATCAAGACCCATCTGAATAACGAATCCTCAACACCCTGACCTCAGACACATAAAATGATCATGGTTGTTCAGAAGCGTCCTCCGACATCTAAAAACATAAACCTCAACCCCCTTCTCAAAACTGAGCACCAGGTCATCTCCCTACCCAACAGTGGAACCTCCAAAGGTTACCCACTGCATGTCCCAAAACGTCTCGCCGACTTCCTTTCATAACAACTATCTCGGCCTAGTATGACACACACAAGTCACAGAGTTCGCTTTATCCTAAGCGAATACTAAAATCCCAACTGAAATTGTCTCACCCTCGACCTTTGTCGTCTACTACTCATTAGTTCCATGCATCTTGCGGTCCTTCCCATACAACCGAACTGACCCACTCAGGTCTAAGACATCTTAAGACACACAATACCCCGAAAAATGAAACCCTTCTCTGAGTCTGGAATCTCATTTGCCTACTCAATACACCGCCAAAGCCAAACTCATACTCGAGAGTCTGGTCCGACATAGAATTGGAACCACTCGTTCCAATGGAGCACCCAACTCATAAGCCATGACCTGCAACTCACGCGTACATCATTTCTCCAAGCCCTTTCGATTGTGATACCCACAACTTAACTAAGAATATAACGATTCCCGACACATATGGAGACCCCAGTCTCGCCCCTGGTCCGACCACCAGGTTCCCGAAACTCAAAGATTAAGGCTACCCAAGCCTAAAAACTCTTCTGCGTCATGCTCTGACTAGCGAATAATACGGCTCCCCGTAGTATCATAAAATTCCCTCTCACTAACCCGTGAAGGCTATGGCTCCCCGCAGGCCTACGACACTCTCTCACTGACTTATGAATACTACGGCTCCCCACAGTATCACAACACTCCCCCAATGACTGGTGAGTACTACGGATCCCCGTAGTATCACAACACCGTCTCTCTAACTGGTGAGTACTACGGCTCCCCGCAGTATCACAACACCCTCTCACTGACCAGTGAGTACTACGGCTCCCTGCAGTATCACAACACCCTCTCACTGACTAGTGAGTGCTACGGCTCCCCGCAATATCATATCACCCTCTTACTGGCTAGTGAGTACTACGACTCCCCGCAGTATCACAACACCCTCTCTTATCTCCCCACAATCTCATCCTCAGGTCATTACATCACTGCGTTCACTAACTCACGCTTTGCGGCCCAACATAGATAGGTGCACACAGCCACCCAGGCTAAGCATCACTACTCTTGACGACCGTCGTCGACAAAAACACTTTTTCTCGCTGCAATTCACATTTTCAGATAATCCCGCTTGATGTAAATTCGCTGAAAGGGCTCCCACCGGAACCATAGACACCTGATACACCACTCGCCATCTCCTAACTCAAGTCTCAAAATGATCCGAAATTTAGGACATCATACTCGGATACCTCTGTACATCATCACAGAACCTCACGATGTCTTGCCTCAGTCACTGATCTCTTACTTACAACGTCATACTCATATATAGACACACATCCCTTCAGAATCTTACAACTGACCCTCCTCTCACACAACTCACAACTTCGGAGTACCCCAACTCCCGATTGGGACACGGAGGAATCGTCAATGACTCAGAACACATTGACAACCATCCGAAACTCTTTCCTCTATTGCTCAAAACCCATGCAAGAATACACATACCGACCCTGAAGTTGGTTACCTAATTAACTTCTATCCTTCCCAAAGTGCATATAACAACCCACACATTGAACCAGAAATTCTCAACCGCTGAAACTATCCTTACGAGCCAGTCACCTTGAACTTACCATCACAACCTTGAAGAATTTCTAACCATCACAAGGTCTCCGACCAACGGCCACCTGTCATGGGGACACTCATCCCTTCCCGAACACGTACAATCATGCACTATCTCGCTCTGCACCTCTCCTCGACCACCAATAATCCTGGTCTCACGTAACCGTACCGTGGGTCACCATATACAGTCCTCTAACCGCTGTTGAACAATTCTCTGATATCCTCAGTAAAATACCCGATTCTCCCCCACTCAAGGCTCGAACCATCACCATTTGGCACACCAGCCATCCATTCTACAGACTGTTTCACCAAGTACATCACACATACTCTTGGAAAATACCACAGAACACCCGATGATCTTACCGATAGGGACAAAGCAACTCCAATCTTCCCGAATCTCAGATAAAATTCTCTAAAACTTCCCTACGTGACTGCCCCTATTCACGTTGAATGCCTTAGACCGACACACCGCTGGATACTCCGACTGTCCCGACACAGTCCTGACTCTCACTCTGGAAATAATGCACTATTACGCACCTTGTTTCTGAT
Source organism: Lactuca virosa (assembly GCF_052849685.1). Classification (NCBI taxonomy): domain Eukaryota; kingdom Viridiplantae; phylum Streptophyta; class Magnoliopsida; order Asterales; family Asteraceae; genus Lactuca; species Lactuca virosa. Next base: position 348,273,106 of record NC_136430.1, on the reverse strand, counting down.
TTCTAGACCAATCTCCCAACGTCATTCAATTCTCATACTGACACACTACCAGACATCTCAACTGTCATGTAGTAGTCATAACTCTTAGTCTGAAATTCAATGAACTATCACACTCCTCATCTTCGACTCCCCAACCAACGTATCACCATGAGAATTATTAAGAGAGCATAAACCTTACTCCCACACTCGATATCCATCATAGACAATGAGGGCCACCGCCCCAATATACTCCTATTTATCACCCGACACTTTTGATAACATATGCCCTACTATCCTCAAATAGGGTATATCCTTGTCCTTGGCCATCTCAGTCATCACTGATGACCCTCTCGTACTATAATATTACCTTGCGGCAGACATACTGCCCAAATACTCGGGTGAAAGATCACAACCCATGCTACCCCATAGGGCTTACCTTCAGCTCATAAACCGAAAGTCCCAATATCTCTTCTGCTTCTCGCAGAAAACGGAAATAACACTACTCTGGTCACAGAAAGTGACATCTCCTCTATCGGCCGATTGCTCAATTCAGACCGTAATCCTCCATAAATCACCATCTTCTACTCACCCTGGAGTCTTGCGACTCCAACTGGCCTCTCACCAAAAATCCCTCGGAAACTAACTCAATTTCCCTCTCAAGGTTAGCTCCTTTGAAACTCATTCAATCATGGCCCTCTGGCCCCATATTCTTTCACATCCGATCTCAAACTGACCAATCACCATGGAATAACTGGTAAAACCAGAAGCACTAACTGCCACGAGTCATGGTATTCGATCCATGTGGCCACCTCTCGATCTGCTACGCATCATGGTACCCGAACCATGTTATCTCTTCTCAATCCGCTATGAATCATGGTACTCGAACCATGTTCTCTCTTCTCAATCCGCTACGAATCATGGTACTCGAACCATGTTCTCTCTTCTCAATCCGCTAGGAATCATGGTACTCGAACCATGTTCTCTCTTCTCAATCCGCTACTTAGAACTTCTGGAATTCTCCCTGTTTCGAGTATGGGTCCTCTGCTTTCAGTAGTACGGGCCCATACTACCTGCCACATCTACCCATACTTTCCACACAGATCGTCCCAGATTTCCTAAGTAGTTGTTCAACCTTCTCGATCACTAATCTCGATATGCAAGTTCGCCCTCCAGCGAATACTATCCTCCGTCAGCGTACTCATCTAACTAAGTTCACTCCCTAGGTTCTTCCCAGGTTCTCTCACTTCTCTACCATCAGCTGCCAAAGAACCCCTGAGGATGCCAGCCATCTACCTCCTGAATATCGTCATATTCACTTAGTAGCTGACTCCCATCATCAAGAGTTCCACAAAGCACGAAGCAAGTAGCATTCGGGCATCGAATGATCTCTACCAACACGCACAACCACTTTAGGTTACAACTTCACTTGCTATGCTCATACTGAAAAGGATATCACCGAACTCAAGCAACGTTACCCCACGCGGGCATCTGACTACTCTCTCAGTAGACTCCTCAAATGCTCATCTAGGTATCTCTCCTAGATTACTCCTCTACTCCAATCCCTCTCTAAAAAGGATTCCTGCTGGATACTCTTACTCCACACATACTCAAAAGCAATTCACAGATAACACAATTCCTAGGCTAAGGCATCACCAATCAGGCCACTCTAGTCCTAACTTATGAAATACCTAGTCTATCTCTAGCATGCATAATATCTCATAAAATATCTCATAACACAAGAGTAAGGGTATTTTGGGAAATCACCGTTCGGGCTCTTGCTGATTGTACACACTGTTCCTTCTCATTTTCTCTTAGAAACTCTTGCTCGTTTTAATAAAAAGATTCATTTCCTTGAAAAATTTCCTAAAATCCTCAGTTTGAGTCCAGATTTACCCGAAGGTGCATCCGAATCCCTCAAACCAAGGCTCTGATACCAACTTGTAACACCATAAAATTTCAAACAATTTTTTCATTTAAAAACACAATAAAACACATGCCACATTTTCACAAAAATCAAAAGTATCAATTTATCAACATATTTCAAAAGTTGTTTATCACAAATCCAGGATCCTCCAATAAAATATCTCTACTCAGATGTGTGTACAATCGAGCCGGTGCCTTCCCGCGATCCTGAGAAACCTGAAACACATAAGACATAACACGGTAAGCACGAAGCTTAGTGAGTTCCCCAAAATACCACATACACATACTAGCCACTCGAGGCTATAACTCTATAGGGCCCTCCAGCCCATGTGTCTCAGTGGGACCCTCCAGTCCCATGAATCGTTGGACCCTCTAGTCCGGTCTAGATAAAAGCCCTTCCGGTCTCACGAATCGTTGGAACCTCTGGTCCGGTCTGGTGAGAACCCTCTGGTGTCGATATTAGTTGGACCCTCCGGTCCGGTCTAGGTATCACATAACATAACATACAACACATATATCCCACAGAAAATGCATAACTCAAGCAAGCACATAAGACCCTCTGGTCACACATAGTTACCACTTTAGGTAAAGTATAGTGAGAAGACTCACCTGGCAAGCCAGCAAATAACAGTCTCGTACTCGGAAATCTCGAACTAGCCTCCGCCTATCACATAGGATAAATATCTCTAATAAATACTCGATTCTCGATTCTCAATAACCAACTGTTATTCTTCTCTCTCTAACTCTTGAATTGGGTAAAAGACCCTTTTACCCATCCATGGTCTCCATTACTCATGTTGACCAAACCCTAAAGTCAACAGAAGTCAAACTCAGGTCAGCAGTCCATGTTTGACCCGACTCGCCGAGTGCACTAGGGCGAATCGTCGAGTCCACTCGCTCCTCATAAGTCTCGTGAAGGTCTAGCTCGTCGAGTTAACCCCTAACTCGCCGAGCTATTGCACGGTCCAACTCATCGGGACAAACCCTAATCGACTCCTCGAGTCAGGCCATGGACTCGGCGAGTCCCTTCGATTAGATTCCTCATTCAGACGATTCAAGGAAGATCTATCACTCCAAACTCTAGATCTACCATCCTAAGGGTCCATTGTCACGTAAAGCTGCAAGCTTTACGTTCAAACATGGCATATAAGGCTCATAATGCCAATATAACTCTTAAAAAAGATGATTAACCACAATAACTCTTATATGGCTAAATAAAGCTACAATCTTTGGACTTTCTGGACCTCTCAAAGTCCAGATCTGAAGTCTAGGCCTTCTAATAGACTCCATGTACTTACTTTCCCCATAATAGTTATAAAAAGCCCTAACTTCCAAAATCATGTGATCTAACTAATAAGATAAGAAAGGTTTAGGCTTTATACCTTCTACAGAAGCTCCATATGAAGAAATGCTAGATCCCACAGCCTCTTCTCGATCCTTGCTTGTTGCTCACTCCTTTCCTTCCAAAAGATTCACCAAAACACTTGATATTAGCTCAAGATCTCTCTCTTATCTTCAATGGCCGCTAAGGGTTTCACACAGGAGAGTTGGGTAGCCGGTGAAGCGCATTTGAGGTTATAAGTCTCCTTAAATAGGCCCCAACCCCGGGAATTTAGGGTTTCCTCGCACAGCACCAACTCGGCGAGTCGGCACACTGACTCGTCGAGTCCGCTCATTAAACCCACGCGAATGACTCGACTCTACTCGACGAGTTGGACTCACAGCTCGTCGAGTCGCTCCATAAATCTCAGAATTTACTCTTACAATGATATATCTAAAATCCGGATGTTACAATTCTCCCCCACTTGAATTAGATTTTGCCCTCGAAATCGCTCCTCCACAACACATAGATCGGACCCAAAAATCCGAAAGCACCACCGAAAGGATATCATACCACACAACTAACTTCCTCCATGGACACCTGAATCCAACAGGAACTCCCATCCCGGAAAAGGACACACCATTCTGCCGCTACGAGACCCCCTCTGACTCTCCAGAATCTGGAAACTCTAGTGACCTGTCACACAGTCAGACCACCCTCTCAAGATGCTCCTCGAATAACAAACTTCGGTAACTCACTGCCCCTCTGATTCTCTAGTTAGGACCGATAAAAACAAGTCCATGCCTAAAACTGGCTACCGATCACTCATCCCAGACATGATAACCAATCCAGATCATATATCAAGGAATGAAAGGATCACATCACACCAGGGACCCATCCACTGTACTGCAATCAAGACCCATCTGAATAACGAATCCTCAACACCCTGACCTCAGACACATAAAATGATCATGGTTGTTCAGAAGCGTCCTCCGACATCTAAAAACATAAACCTCAACCCCCTTCTCAAAACTGAGCACCGGGTCATCTCCCTACCCAACAGTGGAACCTCCAAAGGTTACCCACTGCATGTACCAAAACGTCTCGCCGACTTCCTTTCATAACAACTATCTCGGCCTAGTGTGACACACACAAGTCACAGAGTTCGCTTTATCCTAAGCGAATACTAAAATCCCAACTGAAATTGTCTCACCCTCGACCTCTGTCGTCTACTACTCATTAGTTCCATGCATCTTGCGGTCCTTCCCATACAACCGAACTGACCCACTCAGGTCTAAGACATCTTAAGACACACAATACCCCGAAAAATGAAACCCTTCTCTGAGTCTGGAATCTCATTTGCCTACTCAATACACCGCCAAAGCCAAACTCATACTCGAGAGTCTGGTCCGACACAGAATTGGAACCACTCGTTCCAATGGAGCACCCAACTCATAAGCCATGACCTGCAACTCACGCGTACATCATTTCTCCAAGCCCTTTCGATTGTGATACCTACAACTTAACAAAGAATATAACGATTCCCGACACATATGGAGACCCCAGTCTCGCCCCTGGTCCGACCACCAGGTTCCCGAAACTCAAAGATTGAGGCTACCCAAGCCTAAAAACTCTTTTGCGTCATGCTCTGACTAGCGAATAATACGGCTCCCCGTAGTATCATAAAATTCCCTCTCACTAACCCGTGAAGGCTATGGCTCCCCGCAGGCCTACGACACTCTCTCACTGACTTATGAATACTACGGCTCCCCACAGTATCACAACACTCCCCCAATGACTGGTGAGTACTACGGCTCCCCGTAGTATCACAACACCGTCTCTCTAACTGGTGAGTACTACGGCTCCCCGCAGTATCACAACACCCTCTCACTGACCAGTGAGTACTACGGCTCCCTGCAGTATCACAACACCCTCTCACTGACTAGTGAGTGCTACGGCTCCCCGCAATATCATATCACCCTCTCACTGGCTAGTGAGTACTACGACTCCCCGCAGTATCACAACACCCTCTCTTATCTCCCCACAATCTCATCCTCAGGTCATTACATCACCGCGTTCACTAACTCACGCTTTGCGGCCCAACATAGATAGGTGCACACAACCACCCAGGCTAAGCATCACTACTCTTGACGACCGTCGTCGACAAAAACACTTTTTCTCGCTGCAATTCACATTTTCAGATAATCCCGCTTGATGTAAATTAGCTGAAAGGGCTCCCACCGGAACCATAGACACCTGATACACCACTCGCCATCTCCTAACTCAAGTCTCAAAATGATCCGAAATTTAGGACATCATACTCGGATACCTCTGTACATCATCACAGAACCTCACGATGTCTTGCCTCAGTCACTGATCTCTTACTTACAACGTCATACTCATATATAGACACACATCCCTTCAGAATCTTACAACTGACCCTCCTCTCACACAACTCGCAACTTCGGAGTACCCCAACTCCCGATTGGGACACGGAGGAATCGTCAATGACTCAGAACACATTGACAACCATCCGAAACTCTTTCCTCTATTGCTCAAAACCCATGCAAGAATACACATACCGACCCTGAAGTTGGTTACCTAATCAACTTCTATCCTTCCCAAAGTGCATATAACAACCCATACATTGAACCAGAAATTCTCAACCGTTGAAACTATCCTTACGAGCCAATCACCTTGAACTTACCATCACAACCTTGAAGAATTTCTAACCATCACAAGGTCTCCGACCAACGGCCACCTGTCATGGGGACACTCATCCCTTCCCGAACACGTACAATCATGCACTATCTCGCTCTGCACCTCTCCTCGACCACTAATAATCCTGGTCTCACGTAACCGTACCGTGGGTCACCATATACAGTCCTCTAACCGCTGTTGAACAATTCTCTGATATCCTCAGTAAAATACCCGATTCTCCCCCACTCAAGGCTCGAACCATCACCATTTGGCACACCAGCCATCCATTCTACAGACTGTTTCACCAAGTACATCACACCTACTATTGGAAAATACCACAGAACACCCGATGATCTTCCTGATAGGGACAAAGCAACTCCAATCTTCCCGAATCTCAGATAAAATTCTCTAAAACTTCCCTACGTGACTGCCCCTATTCACGTTGAATGCCTTAGACCGACACACCGCTGGATACTCCGACTGTCCCGACACAGTCCTGACTCTCACTCTGGAAATAATGCACTATTACGCACCTTGTTTCTGATTTCTAGACCAATCTCCCAACGTCATTCAATTCTCATACTGACACACTACCAGACATCTCAACTGTCATGTAGTAGTCATAACTCTTACTCTGAAATTCAATGAACTATCACACTCCTCATCTTCGACTCCCCAACCAACGTATCACCATGAGAATTATTAAGAGAGCATAAACCTTACTCCCACACTCGATATCCATCATAGACAATGAGGGCCACCGCCCCAATATACTCCTATTGATCACCCGACACTTTTGATAACATATGCCCTACTATCCTCAAATAGGGTATATCCTTGTCCTTGGCCATCTCAGTCATCACTGATGACCCTCTCGTACTATAATATTACCTTGCGGCAGACATACTGCCCAGATACTCGGGTGAAAGATCGCAACCCATGCTACCCCATAGGGCTTACCTTCAGCTCATAAACCGAAAGTCCCAATATCTCTTCTGCTTCTCGCAGAAAACGGAAATAACACTACTCTGGTCACAGAAAGTGACACCTCCTCTATCGGCCGATTGCTCAATTCAGACCGTAATCCTCCATAAATCACCATCTTCTACTCACCCTGGAGTCTTGCGACTCCAACTGGCCTCTCACCAAAAATCCCTCGGAAACTAACTCAATTTCCCTCTCAAGGTTAGCTCCTTTGAAACTCATTCAATCATGGCCCTCTGGACCCATATTCTTTCACATCTGATCTCAAACTGACCAATCACCATGGAATAACTGGTAAAACCAGAAGCACTAACTGCCACGAGTCATGGTATTCGATCCATGTGGCCACCTCTCGATCCGCTACGCATCATGGTACCCGAACCATGTTATCTCTTCTCAATCCGCTATGAATCATGGTACTCGAACCATGTTCTCTCTTCTCAATCCGCTACGAATCATGATACTCGAACCATGTTCTCTCCTCTCAATCCGCTACGAATCATGGTACTCGAACCATGTTCTCTCTTCTCAATCCGCTACTTAGAACTTCTGGAATTCTCCCTGTTTTGAGTATGGGTCCTCTGCTTTCAGTAGTACGGGCCCATACTACCTGCCACATCTACCCATACTTTCCACACAGATCGTCCCAGATTTCCTAAGTAGTTGTTCAACCTTCTCGATCACTAATCTCGATATGCAAGTTCGCCCTCCAGCGAATACTATCCTCCGTCAGCGTACTCATCTAACTAAGTTCACTCCCTAGGTTCTTCCCAGGTTCTCTCACTTCTCTGCCATCAGCTGACAAAGAACCCCTTAGGATGCCAGCCATCTACCTCCTGAATATCGTCATATTCACTTAGTAGCTGACTCCCATCATCAAGAGTTCCACAAAGCACGAAGCAAGTAGCATTCGGGCATCGAATGATCTCTACCAACACGTACAACCACTCTAGGTTACAACTTCACTTGCTATGCTCATACTCAAAAGGATATCACCGAACTCAAGCAAAGTTACCCCACGTGGGCATCTGACTACTCTCTCAGTAGACTCCTCAAATGCTCATCTAGGTATCTCTCCTAGATTACTCCTCTACTCCAATCCCTCTCTAAAAAGGATTTCTGTTGGATACTCTTACTCCACACATACTCAAAAGCAATTCACAGATAGCACAATTCCTAGGCTATGACATCAACAATCAGGCCACTCTAGTCCTAACTTATGAAATACCTAGTCTATCTCTAGCATGCATAATATCTCATAAAATATCTCATAACACAAGAGTAAGGGTATTTTAGGAAATCACCGTTCGGGCTCTGGCTGATTGTACACACTGTTCCTTCTCATTTGCTCTTAGAAACTCTTGCTCCTTTTAATAAAAAGATTCATTTCCTTGAAAACTTTCCTAAAATCCTCAGTTTGAGTCCAGATTTACCCGAAGGTGCATCCGAATCCCTCAAACCAAGGCTCTGATACCAACTTGTAACACCATAAAATTTCAAACAATTTTTTCATTTAAAAACACAATAAAACACATGCCACATTTTCTCAAAAATCACAAGTATCAATTTATCAACATATTTCAAAAGTTGTTTATCACAAATCCAGGATCCTCCAATAAAATATCTCTACTCAGATGTGTGTACAATCGAGCCGGTGCCTTCCCGCGATCCTGAGAAACCTGAAACACATAAGACATAACACGGTAAGCACGAAGCTTAGTGAGTTCCCCAAAATACCACATACACATACTAGCCACTCGAGGCTATAACTCTATAGGGCCCTCCAGCCCATGTGTCTCAGTGGGACCCTCCAGTCCCATGAATCGTTGGACCCTCTAGTCCGGTCTAGATAAAAGCCCTTCCGGTCTCACGAATCGTTGGAACCTCTGGTCCGGTCTGGTGAGAACCCTCTGGTGTCGATATTAGTTGGATCCTCCGGTCCGGTCTAGGTATCACATAACATAACATACAACACATATATCCCACAGAAAATGCATAACTCAAGCAAGCACATAAGACCCTCTGGTCACACATAGTTACCACTTTAGGTAAAGTATAGTGAGAAGACTCACCTGGCAAGCCAGCAAATAACAGTCTCGTACTCGGAAATCTCGAACTAGCCTCCGCCTATCACATAGGATAAATATCTCTAATAAATACTCGATTCTCGATTCTCAATAACCAACTGTTATTCTTCTCTCTCTAACTCTTGAATTGGGTAAAAGACCCTTTTACCCATCCATGGTCTCCATTACTCATGTTGACCAAACCCTAAAGTCAACAGAAGTCAAACTTAGGTCAGCAGTCCATGTTTGACCCGACTCGCCGAGTGCACTAGAGCGAATCGTCGAGTCCACTCGCTCCTCATAAGTCTCGTGAAGGTCTAGCTCGTCGAGTTAACCCCTAACTCGCCGAGCTATTGCACGGTCCAACTCATCGGGACAAACCCTAATCGACTCATCGAGTCAGGCCATGGACTCGGCGAGTCCCTTCGATTAGATTCCTCATTCAGACGATTCAAGGAAGATCTATCACTCCAAACTCTAGATCTACCATCCTAAGGGTCCATTGTCACGTAAAGCTGCAAGCTTTACGTTCAAACATGGCATATAAGGCTCATAATGCCAATATAACTCTTAAAAAAGATGATTAACCACAATAACTCTTATATGGCTAAATAAAGCTACAATCTTTGGACTCTCTGGACCTCTCAAAATCCAGATCTGAAGTCTAGGCCTTCTAATAGACTCCATGTACTTACTTTCCCCATAATAGTTATAAAAAGCCCTAACTTCCAAAATCATGTGATCTAACTAATAAGATAAGAAAGGTTTAGGCTTTATACCTTCTACAGAAGCTCCATATGAAGAAATGCTAGATCCCACAGCCTCTTCTCGATCCTTGCTTGTTGCTCACTCCTTTCCTTCCAAAAGATTCACCAAAACACTTGATATTAGCTCAAGATCTCTCTCTTATCTTCAATGGCCGCTAAGGGTTTCACACAGGAGAGTTGGGTAGCCGGTGAGGCGCATTTGAGGTTATAAGTCTCCTTAAATAGGCCCCAACCCCGGGAATTTAGGGTTTCCTCGCACAGCACCAACTTGGTGAGTCGGCACACTTACTCATCGAGTCCGTTCATTAACCCCACGCGAATGACTCGACTCTACTCGACGAGTTGAACTCACAGCTCGTCGAGTCGCTCCATAAATCTCAGAATTTACTCTTACAATGATATATCTAAAATCCGGATGTTACAATTCTCCCCCACTTGAATTAGATTTTGCCCTCGAAATCGCTCCTCCACAACACATAGATCGGACCCAAAAATCCGAAAGCACCACCGAAAGGATATCATACCACACAACTAACTTCCTCCATGGACACCTGAATCCAACAGGAACTCCCATCCCGGAAAAGGACACACCATTCTGCCGCTACGAGACCCCCTCTGACTCTCCAGAATCTGGAAACTCTAGTCAGCTGTCACACAGTCAGACCACCCTCTCAAGATGCTCCTCGAATAACAAACTTCGGTAACTCACTGCCCCTCTGATTCTCTAGTTAGGACCGATAAAAACAAGTCCATGCCTAAAACTCGCTACCGATCACTCATCCCAGACATGATAACCAATCCAGATCATATATCAAGGAATGAAAGGATCACATCACACCAGGGACCCATCCACTGTACTGCAATCAAGACCCATCTGAATAACGAATCCTCAACACCCTGACCTCAGACACATAAAATGATCATGGTTGTTCAGAAGCGTCCTCCGACATCTAAAAACATAAACCTCAACCCCCTTCTCAAAACTGAGCACCGGGTCATCTCCCTACCCAACAGTGGAACCTCCAAAGGTTACCCACTGCATGTCCCAAAACGTCTCGCCGACTTCCTTTCATAACAACTATCTCGGCCTAGTGTGACACACACAAGTCACAGAGTTCGCTTTATCCTAAGCGAATACTAAAATCCCAACTGAAATTGTCTCACCCTCAACCTCTGTCATCTACTACTCATTAGTTCCATGCATCTTGCGGTCCTTCCCATACAACCGAACTGACCCACTCAGGTCTAAGACATCTTAAGACACACAATACCCCGAAAAATGAAACCCTTCTCTGAGTCTGGAATCTCATTTGCCTACTCAATACACCGCCAAAGCCAAACTCATACTCGAGAGTCTGGTCCGACACAGAATTGGAACCACTCGTTCCAATGGAGCACCCAACTCATAAGCCATGACCTGCAACTCACGCGTACATCATTTCTCCAAGCCCTTTCGATTGTGATACCTACAACTTAACAAAGAATATAACGATTCCCGACACATATGGAGACCCCAGTCTCGCCCCTGGTCCGACCACCAGGTTCCCGAAACTCAAAGATTGAGGCTACCCAAGCCTAAAAACTCTTCTGCGTCATGCTCTGACTAGCGAATAATACGGCTCCCCGTAGTATCATAAAATTCCCTCTCACTAACTCGTGAAGGCTATGGCTCCCCGCAGGCCTACGACACTCTCTCACTGACTTATGAATACTACGGCTCCCCACAGTATCACAACACTCCCCCAATGACTGGTGAGTACTACGGCTCCCCGTAGTATCACAACACCGTCTCTCTAACTGGTGAGTACTACGGCTCCCCGCAGTATCACAACACCCTCTCACTGACCAGTGAGTACTACGGCTCCCTGCAGTATCACAACACCCTCTCACTGACTAGTGAGTGCTACGGCTCCCCGCAATATCATATCACCCTCTCACTGGCTAGTGAGTACTACGACTCCCCGCAGTATCACAACACCCTCTCTTATCTCCCCACAATCTCATCCTCAGGTCATTACATCACCGCGTTCACTATCGGCCGATTGCTCAATTCAGACCATAATCCTCCATAACACTACTCTGGTCACAGAAAGTGACACCTCCTCTATCGGCCGATTGCTCAATTCAGACGATAATCCTCCATAAATCACCATCTTCTACTCACCCTGGAGTCTTGCGACTCCAACTGGCCTCTCACCAAAAATCCCTCGGAAACTAACTCAATTTCCCTCTCAAGGTTAGCTCCTTTGAAACTCATTCAATCATGGCCCTCTGGACCCATATTCTTTCACATCCGATCTCAAACTGACCAATCACCATGGAATAACTGGTAAAACCAGAAGCACTAACTGCCACGAGTCATGGTATTCGATCCATGTGGCCACCTCTCGATCCGCTACGCATCATGGTACCCGAACCATGTTATCTCTTCTCAATCCGCTATGAATCATGGTACTCGAACCATGTTCTCTCTTCTCAATCCGCTACGAATCATGATACTCGAACCATGTTCTCTCCTCTCAATCCGCTACGAATCATGGTACTCGAACCATGTTTTCTCTTCTCAATCCGCTACTTAGAACTTCTGGAATTCTCCCTGTTTTGAGTATGGGTCCTCTGCTTTCAGTAGTACGGGCCCATACTACCTGCCACATCTACCCATACTTTCCACACAGATCGTCCCAGATTTCCTAAGTAGTTGTTCAACCTTCTCGATCACTAATCTCGATATGCAAGTTCACCCTCCAGCGAATACTATCCTCCGTCAGCATACTCATCTAACTAAGTTCACTCCCTAGGTTCTTCCCAGGTTCTCTCACTTCTCTGCCATCAGCTGACAAAGAACCCCTTAGGATGCCAGCCATCTACCTCCTGAATATCGTCATATTCACTTAGTAGCTGACTCCCATCATCAAGAGTTCCACAAAGCACGAAGCAAGTAGCATTCGGGCATCGAATGATCTCTACCAACACGTACAACCACTCTAGGTTACAACTTCACTTGTTATGCTCATACTCAAAAGGATATCACCGAACTCAAGCAACGTTACCCCACGCGGGCATCTGACTACTCTCTCAGTAGACTCCTCAAATGCTCATCTAGGTATCTCTCCTAGATTACTCCTCTACTCCAATCCCTCTCTAAAAAGGATTCCTGTTGGATACTCTTACTCCACACATACTCAAAAGCAATTCACAGATAGCACAATTCCTAGGCTATGGCATCACCAATCAGGCCACTCTAGTCCTAACTTATGAAATACCTAGTCTATCTCTAGCATGCATAATATCTCATAAAATATCTCATAACACAAGAGTAAGGGTATTTTAGGAAATCACCGTTCGGGCTCTGGCTGATTGTACACACTGTTCCTTCTCATTTTCTCTTAGAAACTCTTGCTCGTTTTAATAAAAAGATTCATTTCCTTGAAAACTTTCCTAAAATCCTCAGTTTGAGTCCAGATTTACCCGAAGGTGCATCCGAATCCCTCAAACCAAGGCTCTGATACCAACTTGTAACACCATAAAATTTCAAACAATTTTTTCATTTAAAAACACAATAAAACACATGCCACATTTTCTCAAAAATCACAAGTATCAATTTATCAACATATTTCAAAAGTTGTTTATCACAAATCCAGGATCCTCCAATAATATATCCCTACTCAGATGTGTGTACAATCGAGCCGGTGCCTTCCTGCGATCCTGAGAAACCTGAAACACATAACACATAACACGGTAAGCACGAAGCTTAGTGAGTTCCCCAAAATACCACATACACATACTAGCCACTCGAGGCTATAAATCTGTAGGGCCATCCAGCCCGTGTGTCTCAGTGGGACCCTCCAGTCCCATGAATCGTTGGACCCTCCGGTCCGGTCTAGATAAAAGCCCTTTTGACCTAGCTAGTGATTAAGTCATGCATTGGACATGCATGGCTGAAAAGATATGATTTTTATGGTCTTTTAGACTAAATAAGGTATTCTGGAAAGTCCCAACGCTTATCTTAAAAGATTAAGTGCTTAATGCTCACAGAATAGTTCTCACGACGTGAGGGGTATAGCCTCACGATGTGAGCACGACGATTTCCCCAATCTGCGACCCTGAGACGAGTGAACCGGGTTGACTCGCTGTGTCGAACCAAGCCGAGTTGACTCTCACGACGTGAGACGAGGAAGCTCACGACGTGAGGACAGAAGGATAAGGAAGGTTGGGTCATTTCCTAGGACTATGCTACTATGGGCCTATTGGATTATTCTTTTGGGGCTGGTATTGGACTAAATCACTTATTAGGCTTGATGAAGGGACCATTCTAGGAGTTGGGCCCAATTTAGAAAATTGGGCCATAAGTAGGCCGTTAGTGGGCTTGGGCCAAGCCATAAAGAATTGGGCTTCATGCTATGGACTTGGGCCTAGGTCATGGACCAAACTAGATTAGGGGTAAAATGGTCATTTTACCCTAAGAAGGATTATTGGATTTTGACTAAGTATTAATTGTGATAATGATAGTCGGGGAGTCGCGAAAGCAGCCGTTAGAGATTCCTTACCGAGAGATTTAGTTTTCAGCTTTGCGAGGTGAGCTACCTTCAGTAGCAACGGGTCTACGGCACCAAGACCGCCCGTATATGCGATATGTTAGTAGCTGAGTGTGGGCGGGGCCCGAATCTCATAGTAGCCGAGTGTGGGAGGGGCCCGATTCTCGTAGTATTATTTGAGTATGGATATGTGACTGCTTGATAGAAATAGATATACTTGTTGTCTGTGTGATACTTGTATGCATGTTTGTAACATCCTGTTTCGGATCGTAGCATCCTGATTGATCATTTGTGAATTTTGAGTTCTATTCGTGGAGCTTTGAGGCTGGGATGAGTTACTAGAAGCGTAGGGCTTCTCACCACCTTTCCGAGGATATAAAGTTCGTTGGAAACGGACTTGTAACGAAGAAGCTACGACAGTTTGAAGTTTTAGCAACTTTGGTCCTTATTTTGAAATGTGTGGCAGTTGAGTACGCGGGGCGTAATTATGTGTACACTCGGCGTACTCATATGCGTGGAAGGGATGCAGAGGCCACCTAGTACGCTGGGCGTACCAGAGGGTACACTGGGCATACTAGGCCCTGGAAGAAAACCCTAATGTTTTTGGAGTATCCCTATTTAAGGAACAATATGCCTTCATATTCAACCACCATTTCTAGCATCTTCCACCTCTCAAAACCCTAAATCTCGTTTCTTAGCTTGTGTGAGCATTGGAGGCTTATGGAGTGATCTGGTAGGATTATTTTGAGAAGAAGGAACCTTGAAGGACGGAGAGTTGACATTCAAACTTTTGGATCTGAGTTTCCTTGTGGTTGGAGCATCACTCAGAGGTATCAAGCTCAAAGCCTTGCTCTTATTTTGCATGGTCCATTTTAGGGTTTATGTCCCCAAAGCTTGAAGCTTTATGAGTTGGTCAACCCCAAAGCCTTTTATCTGTCCTCTTTGATGTCTTTAGACGGTAGAGTTCATAAAAATGGAGTCTTGGTCATCAAGATCTCCCCATCTATGAGATATGAAGATTTTATGGTGGAAGAGTGAGAGTTTATGAGATCTAGACTTGTTCAACCATGTTAGAGCTTAAAGTCACCAACTTTATGCTTTAAGAGACTTCATTTGACCGAGATCTGATATGGTAGCCTTTGTCTTAATGGGTTAAGACCGATTGAGTGGGATAAGCAAGTCTGGGACGTACGCCAAGCGTACTCCTAGCTACGCGCAGTGTAGCACCGAGCCACCCCGTTGCATGCATGGCTAGACATACGCCCAGCGTACGTGGCGATTGTTGACCCCCGTTGACTTTTAGGGTCCCGAGCAAATGTGGATTTAGAGGGGAAAAATGGTCTTTTCACCCTCCTGAGAATTTGTAAAGGGTTAATGGGCTTTAGGGTTAGGTCCATTTAAGGTTGGGCCCAATTAGGAAGATTGGTCCATTAGTGGGCCCTTGTGTTGGGCTTGCTTTTTTGACTTAAGTTTAAGGGTTAAGCCTTGGGTGGGCCCATTTAGTATTGGGCCTTGGTGGGCCCAATGGGTTTGGGTTATTTGTAGACCGAGTTGGTGGGATATCCTTAGACCTAATGAGTGGGGGTATGGTCTTAGATCCTAATTGGGTTAACTGTGGGTTTGGCACAGTGTTAGAGGCCGTTGTGCAGCGGCAGCATTCATAGGAGCCGTTCTTCATCCGAGGTGAGTCTTCTCACTATACTTGCCTTGAATGGTACCTTGTGTGATTGAGCTGTTTATTGTAATTATCTATGTATTTTATATTCTGCATTATGTCTTTGTGATTTATGCTGAGTATTGTTATTATGAGCTTACTGAGTTGGGACCGGAGGGTCCCAGTAAGACATATTGACCGGAGGGTCTAATCTGAGTATAGCCATAAGAGGCTACTGAGATGTGTGTGGTATTTTGGGGAACTCACTAAGCTTCGTGCTTACCGTGTTATGTGTTATGTGTTATGTGTTTCAGGTTTTTCTCATGATCGCGGGAAGGCACCGACTCGATTGTACACACCAGAGAAAGAGTCATGTTTTGAGGATCCTGGATTATTAAACGAACAATTATGGAGATGCGTTTTGTAAACTAAATAAATGAGATTTTGTGAAATGCGTTATGAGATTTATATGAATTTAAAATGAAAAATTTGTTTGGAAATTTTACGGTGTTACAAGTTGGTATCAGAGCCTTGGTTTGAGGGATTCGGATGCACCTTCGGGTAAATCTGGACTCAAACTGAGGATTTGAGAAATTTTTTTCAAAAGAAATGATTTTTCTAAAACGAGCAAGAGTTTCTAAGAGAAAAACGAGAAGGAGCAGTGTGTACAATCAACTAGAGCCCGAACGGTAATTTCCCAAAATACCCTTACTTAATTGTGTTATGAGTTATTATTGAGTTATTAGTGATGCATGCTAGAAGGTAGGCTAGGTATTTCATATTCTAGGGCTAGAGTTGCCTGATTTGTGATGCCTTAGCCTAGGAATTTTGCTATCTGTGATGTGCTTTGAGTATGTGTTGAGTAAGAGTATCCAGCAGGAATCTTTTTGAGAGAACTTTGGGCTGAGGAGTAATCTAGGTGAGATACCTAGATGAGTATTGGAGGAGCCTACTGAGAGAGTAGTTAAGTATCCGCGAGGGGGTAGAGTTGCTTGAGTTCGGTGATACCTTTGAGAGTAAGTGGAGTGGTAACCTAGAGTGGTTTTATGTGTTTGTAGAGATTATTCGATGCCTGAATGCTGCTTGCTTCGTGCCTTGTGGAACTCTTGATGATCAGAGTCAGCTACTAAGTGAATATGACGATATTCAGGAGGTAGATGGCTGGCATCATAAGGAGTTCTTCAGCAGCTGATGGCAGAGAAGTGAGGGAACCTAGGAAGAGCCTAGGGAGTGGCCTAGTCCGATTAGTACGCTGATAGAGGAGAGTATTCGCTGGGAAGCGACCAGGTTTAGCGAGATTGGTGATCAGTTGAGGAGCTACTTAGGAATTATGGGATGATCCGTGTGGAAAGTACGGGTAGATGTGGCAGGTAGTATGGGCCCGTACTACTGAAAGCAGAGGACCCATACCTGAAACAGGGAGAATACCATAGGTTCTAAGTAGCAGATTGAGAGGAGATAACATGGTTCAGGTACCATGATTCATAGCAGATTGAGAGGAGATAACATGGTTCGGGTACCATGATTCATAGCATATTAAGGGGTGATCACATGGTTCGAGTACCATGATTCGTGGCGGTTAGTGCTTCTGGTTTTACCAGTTGTCCCGTGGTGGTTGATTAGTCTGAGATCAGGTGATAGAGTGTGGGGCCAGAGGTCCATGTCGAGCAAGTTTTAATGGAGTATACATTGAAAGGGAAATTGAGTTCGTTTCCTAGAGATTTTATTGGTGAGATGCCAGTTGGAGCCGCAAGGCTCAGGGATGAGTAGAGATGATTCTTATTGGAGGAACGAGGTTTGAGTCGAGCCATCGGCTGATGGATGAGACGTCACCTTCTGTGACAAGAATTGCGTTATTCCCGTTTCTGGGAGAAGCGAAGGAGATATCGAGTTTCCGGTTTCATAGTTTGGAGGTAAGCCCCATAGGGTAGCATTGGTAGTGACCTTTTCATCAAAGTATTTGGACAGTTTGTCTGCTGTGAGGTATTTCTTGTGCCATGGAGTCATTAGTGGAGGCTGAGATGGAAGAGAACCATGAAGATGCCTTGTTGAGTGTGGCATGTTTTTAGCAGCATTTTCAGGTGGTCAAGAGGAATATATCGGGGCGGTGGCCCTCGTTGTTATGTTGTGCCGGTTGTAAAAGTGAGGTCCCGTGCTTGGATGATGATTTCCGTGTTGGGAGGCTGGTTGAGGAGTCAGATTCGAGGTGTGTGATAGTGCATTATTTCCGGACTGAGGGTCAGGATTTTCGAAATGGTTGAGGTGTCCGGCGGTATATCGGCCAGAGATTTCGAGATGACTAGAGGCAGTCGCGCTGTGAGGATTTTGAGATTTGGTCTGAGTTACGGGATATTCGGAGTTGCTTTGTTTCCTACAGGAAGATCATGGAGTGCTTGCGTGGTACGTTCCAAGAGTTAAGTGTGATGTACCTGGTGAATTAGTCCATGGAGTAAAATTGTTGGTATGCCGTCTGGTGACGGTTCGAACCCTGAGTGGGGGAGAACTGGGTATTCAATTGAGAAGATCAGCAATTCGTTCAAGTGCAACTGATTATGGAAATCTGCGGTGCGGACACATGAAACCTGGGATATTGGTGGATGCGGCAAGGTACGAGGCGGGATGATGTATGAGTATGTGCTTAAGGAAGGATGAGGGAATCCACGGCAGGTGGCTGTTGGTCAGAGGATTTATGATGGCTAGAAATTTTCGAGGTTGCAAATGTTGAGTTCGAGGCGGACGGGTCGCTGAGTTTAGGGTGCAATAGCTGAGATTTCCGGGTGTAGGTATAGATTGTAATCTATACTCCAGAAGAGGGCAGTAGTTGGTTTGTCGACCAATTTTAGAGTCGGTTTGAGTAGTTTCGTATGGGTGGTGATCAGTAGAGGATGGAGCTTCGGATTTTCATCAGCGTGTTTTCAGTCTTCGACAATTCCTCCCTGTTTCAATTTGTAAGATGGGAGCATTTCGAGGTTTGAGTTGCGTGAGTGGAAGATTAGTGGTTGAGGCAAGATATCGTGAGATGCTGTGATGGTGTACCGAGGTACCCGCGTATGAAGTCCTAATTTTGGTTATGTTGGGACTCTAGTTGTGAGATGGCAAGTGGAGTACCGAGAGACTTTTGTTCCAGTGGGAACCCATCAGTTAATTGTTGCCGGAGTGGGACTGTCTAAGGGTGTATCTGTGTCGAGAAAAGTGCCTTGTCTACCAGAACTTACATCAGGAGTGATGGTGCATAAGCTGGGTGGATGAAAGCACCTATCTATGTTGAGTTGCGAAGCATGGGTGGGTGAACTCAGTGTAGTGATGACTTGATGATGATATTATGGGGGTGCTAAGAGAGCAATTGGATCCGGGTGGGAGCAATCGCTTGGGATTATCAGGAGAAACCATGGAGTGAGCCCATGGTGAGTCAGTCGGCAAGAGAGTGTCGTGGTACTGCGGGGAGCCGTGGTATTCATTGGTCAGCGGGAGAGTGTTGTGATACTGCGAGGAGCCGTTGTACTCACTAGTCAGCGAGAGAGTGTCGTGGTACTGCGGGGAGCCATAGTATTCACTGGTTAGCAAGAGAGTGTTGTGATACTGCGGGGAGCCGTAGTATTCACGAGTCAGTGAGAGGGTGTCGTAAGTCTGCGGGAAGCCATAGCATTCATGAGTAAGTAAAGGAGCGTCTTAAGACTACCAGGGGGGACGGTAGCACTCGGTAGTCGATAAGAGTGAATACTGTTCTGCGGGGAGCTGTAGTATTCACTTGTCAGAGTATGACGCAGATAAGTTCCTAGGCTTGGGTAGCCTTACCACTTGAGTTTTCGGGAACCTGGTTGCCGGACCAGGGGTAAGACTGGGGTCTCCGTGACAGTCGAGAATGGTTATATCCCGGGTTGAGGAGGGATTACCATGATCGGAAGGAGTTGGAGAGATGGTGTGTGCATAAATTCGCGGATCGCGGGTATGGGTTGAGTATCAGATTGGACTTGAGTGGTTCCAATTCTACTGTTGAATCAGACTCTCGAGTTGAGTTTGGGGCGATTCGTGTATTGAGAAGGCGAGATGAGGTTCCGGATTCATAGAGGAGTTCTATTTTGAGGGGTATCGATCTCCATCTGATGTCTTAGACCGGAGTGGGTCAGCTTCGTTGTTATGGGAAGAACCGCGAGGCGCATGGAACCAGTAGGCGGTAGACGACAGAGGACGGAGGTGAAAAGACTTCAGATGGGGTTATAGTATTCGCTTGGGGTAAAGCGAACTTCTTGACTTGTGTGTCACAATGAGCCGAGATATTTATTGTGAGAAGAAAGTCGATAAGTCGTTTTATTGGGTGTACAATGGGTAACCTTTGGAGGTTCAACTGTTGGGTCGGAGTTGACCTGGTGCTCAGCGTTAGAAGGAACATTTGAGATGATCTGGGGCTTATGATTAAGGGTGTCAGAGGATCGTTTCGAGCTGGCTTGACCGCTTTCTTGTGTTTGAGGACAGATTTTGAGGGTCATTCCTTCATAATAGTTCTGAAAGTTGTTCAGGCGGTGGGTCCTTAGTGACATGTGACCATTCCGTTCCTATTGGGTTACGATCGGGATCGATTAGAGAATCAGAATTGATAGGGTGTTCTTAGAGTCTGTTATTCGATGAAAGATTAACATGATGATATTTTGCGAGGGTGGTCTGACAGAGAGACAGACCACTAGAATTTTCAAGTTATGGAGAGACAAATCGAGTTCCGCAACGGCAGAAGGGATAGTTCTGTCCTTCTTCAGGGTCGGGAGTTCCTATTGGGTTCAGGTGTAGAATGTTGTGTAACGCTCGTAGATCCGGGCTAGTCAATTTAGAGACGATAAGCGTCAAAAATGACTTTTTAATAAAAGATTATTTAGAATGAATAATCTTAACCAAGTCATAGTATATGTTACAAGGGTTCCGTACATATACAGAATGCCGAAATCCGAGTTATAACGAAGAAGTTATGGCCCGTCGAAGTTTTTACGGCAAAACCGGCACGACACTGGGAGACGTAAATAGTGAATTTACGATAGAGGACTTTTTAGCCTTAGAAATCTAAACAAAAATTGTAGTATACATTAAACCGAGAACATACAAAAAAAGAACGCCCAAATCTGACTTCGTATGAGGAAGTTATGAATTTTCTAAGATTTGGCGTAGCAGTACACAGCCCGAAACTCGAATTTTAGATCGAGCGGTTTTTGGCCTACGCGTGGATATAAAGAACATCAAAAACGGAGGTCGTATGTGAAAGTTACGGATTTTAGAAGTCGGAAGTGTGCTGTGCGAAAATGGGTGATGTGGCACAATCTTGACCATTGCTTTCTCCCCAAGTCTTGCCACTAGATGGTGACATGTGGCACCAAGTTCAGCCATTTTTCACCCTATAAGTAGAACCTCTCCCACCCTCATTTTCTTCACACCTTTCCCATTCTTTCTTCTCTTTACTCTCTCTCTAGAACATCTCTTTAGCCCCGAAACCCCCCGAAAAGCCTAGGGAACCTCCCTAGCACGAGGCGGAAGCCCCGGAGTGCTCGACGGCTCCGAGAAGAAGAGCTTTTCGGCTTGGGAACGCTGCTCCAAACAAATCCTGGTTTTCTATAAAACCCGCTGTAAGTGAGCTACGCCTACACTATTTTTAATATATCGTTTATTTAATTATAGTAACGTTATTAGGAACTTATAATAAGTGCTTGGGCTATTATTATGGGTTATATAAGTATTGTTTAACGCTTATATAAGAGTAATAATAGCTAGACTATTAATTCGTCGAAAGAAATTATTTTTAAGAAGCGAAGCGCTGTCTGAGTTCGGATTCACCACCTTTTCAAGTGAGTGCATAGTTACTTTCATCTTACACATAGATATGAAGTATTTTATATAAATTACGTGCTATGTGTGCATATTATCTGTATACTTGCTATCTATGTTGGAGGAACGATTTTATACAAGTTTTATATGATTTAAACTGTATATGTATTTATATCTACATTATATGTTGGGTAAAACATGGGTAGATGACATATGAGTTGGATGATGAGTTAGACCATGAGGTAATGGTGAGAGGTGGACGATGTGAGAAGCCTTTTTCCCAAATGATGTCCCCGTCATCTAGCAGAGTATGGATGACAACCACGGACTATTCTAGACAGTCCAGTGGAACGCTAGCAGGCTCGCAACCTGTAGGTGCTGTGAACGATGTGTTCACCCGGTGTACTCTAAACCCTGGCGATCATGCAGACTTGGTGCCTAAACCTTGGCGATCATGCAGACTTGGTGCCAAAACCCTGGAGACTATGCGGACTTAGTGCCTGTTGTATAAACCATGGCGACTATGCAGACTTAGTGCCTAAACCCTGGTGACTATGCGGACTTAGTGCCTATTGTATAAATCCTGGCGACTATGCAGACTTAGTGCCTAAACCCCGGTGACGATGGACTTCGTGTCGATTCCTTAGAATGATCCTTAGGAATGAATGAACGAGGAATAGTTGATTCTTAGGGTAGATCCTTAAGAGTAAAGAAGATAATGGGGATGGGTAATTGGGTTGATTGTTTGATGTTTAAACATAATAATTATATTATTGTGGGTTGAAAACCCTATGTACTCACCAGGTTTCCCAACCAGACCCACTCAATCTTATTTGTATCACAGGTGTCAATATGAAGCTACTTTACGCTGAGAGATTTAAAAGAGATGTAGATCACTAGTGTAAATGAATGTAAGTTCCGTTTATGCTTATGTTTCTGTATTGACAATGACATCCCAAATGTTTTAAAATGAATAAAAAATACATTTCTTCGGAAATGCTTTGATAACGTATTTATCATGTTTTACTGGGAACAAATTCCGCAGCATTTTTATTGAAAGAAGTACTCTGATTTTTATAAAGCATAAACAAAATCGGTCTTTTCTGGCCGTGAAAATGGGGATGTCACATGTTGTGTGATATGAAGTCCTTTCGGTGGCACTTCTCGGGTTATTGGTTCCAATCTATGTGTGATAAGGACCGATTTCGAGGGCGAAATCTAATTCAAGTGGGGGAGAATTGTAACATCCTGTTTCGGATCGTAGCATCCTGATTGATCATTTGAATTTTGAGTTTTATTCGTGGAGTTTTGAGGCTGTGATAAGTTACTAGAAGCGTAGGGCTTCTCACCACCTTTCCGGGGATATAAAGTTCGTTGGAAACGGACTTGTAATGAAGAAGCTACGACAGTTTGAAGTTTTGGCAACTTTGGTTCTTATTTTGAAATGTGTGGCAGTTGAGTACGCGGGGCGTAATTATGTGTACGCTCGGCGTACTCATATGCGTGGAAGGGACGCGAAGGCCACCTAGTAAGTTGGGCGTACCAGAGGGTACGCTGGGCGTACTAGGCCCTGGAAGAAAACCCTAATGTTTTTGGAGTATCCCTATTTAAGGAACAATATGCCTTCATATTCAGCCACCATTTCCAGCATCTTCCACCTCTCAAAACCCTAAATCTCGTTTCTTAGCTTGTGTGAGCATTGGAGGCTTATGGAGTGATCTGGTGGGATTATTTTGAGAAGAAGGAACCTTGAAGAAAGGAGAGTTGACAGTCAAGCTTTTGGATCTGAGTTTCCTTGTGGTTGGAGCATCACTCAGAGGTATCAAGCTCAAAGCTTTGCTCTTATTTTGCATGGTCCATTTTAGGGTTTATGTCCCCAAAGCTTGAAGCTTTATGAGTTGGTCAACCCCAGAGCCTTTTATCTGTCCTCTTTGATGTCTTTAGACGGTAGAGTTCATAAAAATGGAGTCTTGGTCATCAAGATCTCACCATCTTTGAGATATAAAGATTTTATGGTGGAAGAGTGAGAGTTTATGAGATCTAGACTTGTTCAGCCTTGTTAGGGCTTAAAGTCACCAACTTTATGCTTTAAGAGACTTCATTTGACCGAGATCTGATATGGTAGCCTTTGTCTTAAAGGGTTAAGACCGATTGAGTGGGATAAGCAAGTCTGGGACGTACGCCAAGCGTACTCCCAGCTACGCGCAACGTAGCACCGAGCCACCTCGTTGCATGCATGGCTAGACGTACGCCCAACATAGAGAGACGTATGCCCAGCGTACGTGGCGAGTGTTGACCCCCGTTGACTTTTCAGGTCCCGAGAAAATGTGGATTTAGAGGGGCAAAATGGTATTTTCACCCTCCTAAGAATCTGTAAAGGGTTAATGGGCTTTAGGGTTAGGTCCATTTAAGGTTGGGCCCAATTAGGAAGATTGGGCCATTAGTGGGCCCTTGTTTTAGGCTTGCCTTTTTGACTTAAGTTTAAGGGTTGGGCCTTGGGTGGGCCTATTTAGTATTGGGCCTTGGTGGGCCCAATGGGTTTGGGTTATTTGTGGACCGAGTTGGTGGGCTATCCTTAGACCTAATGAGTGGGGGTATGGTCTTAGATCCTAATTGGGTTAACTGTGGGTTTGGCACAGTGTTAGAGGCCGGTGTGCAGCGGCATCATTTATAGGAGTCGTTCTTCATCCGAGGTGAGTCTTCTCACTATACTTGCCTTGAGTGGTACCTTGTGTCATTGAGCTGTTTATTGTGATTATCTGTGTATTTGATATTCTGCATTATGTCTTTGTGATTTATGCTGAGTATTGTTATTGTGAGCTTACTGAGTTGGGACGGGAGGGTCCCACTGAGACACATTGACCGGAGGGTCTTATCTGAGTATAGCCATGAGAGGCTACTGAGATGTGTGTGGTATTTTGGGGAACTCACTAAGCTTTGTGCTTACCGTGTTATGTGCTATGTGTTTCAGGTTTTTCTCAAGATCGCGGGAAGGCACCGGCTCGATTGTACACACCAAAGAAAGAGTCATGTTTTGAGGATCCTGGATTATTAAACAAACAATTATGGAGATGCGTTTTGTAAACTAAATAAATGAGATTTTGTGAAATGCGTTATGAGATTTATATGAATTTAAAATGAAAATTTTGTTTGGAAATTTTACGGTGTTACAATGTTAGTAGCTAGTTAGGACTAAGGATCTAGGAAGGATGCCTTATGTGCTTGTTATATGTATCTCAGCTTTATGAACTGCATGCTAGTACAGATTAGTCAGTGATGGCCTGAATGATATATGCTTGATTATGTTTACTCAATGCTCGAATGTTGCTTGCTTTGTGCTTTTAGGAGTTCTAGTTATCTTTTACTAACTAGAAAACGAATATGTTAAGTTACATATTGCGAGGACTAAATAATTTCAGAAGGTTAGGTTTAGTTCTATTTCGCAGCTCTTGTTTGAGTCTAACAGTTGTAGGGTAGGACCTCTCATTCGTAGAATTATCTAGTCTTAGTGATATGTTATGGTATTCGCGAGCTAGTTAGGGGGAGATAACAGGAACTTCTTATGCAGTTGATGGCTGAGAGTGGGTTGGTGATTACCCTAGGGCAAGCCTTGGATGAGATTAGCGTGAGATCAACAATAGTAGCAGAAGGAACTTGGTGGAGTCAAGGCAGTTCTTGAGGAAAGTACGGATAAATGTGGAAGGTAGTATGGGCCTGTACTACTGAAGGCAGAGGATCCGTACTCGAATGAAGGAAAGCTGAGATGAATCCAGGGAACTTGTAGTCTGTGAGATCCCTCGAGTTATGATGAATATTCCGATGTTGTTATGGTGTATTTTTTCAGAATGGTGACACTACGCACTAGACCAGTCAGCACTTCAGGAGCCGGTGAAGGATCAGGCTTGGGCTCTGGAGACGTGCAGCTTGATGAGCAGACGAGAGAGTTCATCTCGTCTGAGATCACACACAACATTCTAGATCAGACTCCTGTGATCTTTGGTTAGGTCGAGGAGGGCATCTTGGAGATACTTGATGAGAGGTTGGGTGCATTCCGCACCGAGATGGCGGCCATGCTAGGGGAGCGCACACTGACATTTAGGGAGTTCAGGGCTTGTGGAGCTCCCGATTACCATGGGGCTAAGGACCCCATTGCGAGTACCGGATGGTTGGTAGATGTCGCCAACGCATTCCGCACCAGCAGATGTCCCGAGGGGGACAAGGTTAGACTTGCATCCTGCCTCCTGAAGGACATGGCACGTGATTGGTAGGAGGAGGTCGGACGAGCCATTGGAGATGATACTGTTCTAGATGCGACGACTTGGAGTGATTTCTCGGCCATGTTCAGGGCCGAGTTTGCACCTGTTATTAAGGTGCAGCAGCTTGCTACGGAGTTCCACGATCTCCAGCAGACGACTGAGACAGTGGCAGAGATTACCGCCAAGTTCAGGGAGAGGGCCCTTCTCATTCCGCAGTATGTGGCAGACAAGGAGATGAAGAAGGCCCGATACCATAAGATGTTGTGGAGTGATATCCGCCAGTTTGTGAGCAGATCCAGCTGTAAGACGCTGGAGGATATGATTGCTAGGGCTCATGAGAGAGAGATTGATTTAGAGATGGATAGGAAGAGGAAGCCAGAGACGGTGTCTAGCATGGAGGGCCCGGGCAAAAAGCATAATGTAGATTTCCGGGGAAAGGGTCAGCGGGGCTGAGGCCGCTGCGGCAAGTGTGGCAGGGGGCACGAGGGAACGTGTAGGGCGGGTAGTTCGAACTGCTTCAAGTGCGGCCGAACTGGACATGTCAGCAGCGATTTTACTGCTACCACCACCACCACATCATCTGATCTGATTTGCTTTTAGTGCAATCAGAGGGGCCATAGGAGGTCCCAGTGTCCGAGTCTAGCAGCGGCAGGACAGGTGGCGGCACCCGCTCCTACTACGTCGAGAATTACAGACGACCGTCAGGGCCGGACAGAGGCGCCAGTGGCGAAGAGTAGAGTCTTCCATTTGACAGCAGCGGAGGCACGTGCAGCTCCTGATGTCGTTACGCGTATGTATCTTCTCCTTATCTCTTTATTTGCATTTATTATTGCTTATGTTTATGTGTTTGTTATAGGATCGTTTTTAGTGAACTGTATATCAGCCTTGGTACTGTTTGATTTGAGTGCCACCCAATCTTTTGTGTCGCTTGCGCTCAACAAGCGATTCATAGGGGCTCCTGGAGAGCTGGATAGCCCACTTGATGTAGAGATAGCAGACGATTGGACTATTCGGGTTGCGAGGGTTCATCGGGGATGTACACTGTAGTTGTTTGATGAGCAGTTTTCTGTGGATCTAGTCCCTATTCCCCTGTGAGGGAATAAGGTTATAGTTGGTATGGACTGGTTGAGTCCCAATGGAGTAGTGATCGACTGCGAGCAGTAGCTAGTGAGGGTTCGGACTCCTAGTGGGGGAGGGTTAGTGATCCAGGGCGAGAGGCTACAGTGTGGACCGACGGTATGTTTAGTAGCGAAGGAGAGGCGTTACCTTCATTGGGGTTGCGCAGGTTATGTCGCTTATGTTATGGATACCCGGGATAAGGGTAAAACGGTAGTGGATGATGTACCGGTCGTGCGAGAGTACCCGGATGTATTCCCAGAGGATTTGCCTGGGATACCTTCGGAGAGATAGGTTGAGTTTAGGATTGACCTAGTCCCTGGTGCGGCTCCGATAGCCAAGGCACCATATCGATTGGCTCCTCCCAAGATGCAGGAGTTGTCTACGCAGCTACAAGAGCTGCTAGACAAGGGATTTATCAGGCCGAGCAGTTCGCCATGGGGAGCCTCGATCCTGTTTGTGAAGAAGAAGGACGGATCACATCGTATGTGCATAGACTACCTGAAGCTGAATAAGGTAACGGTGAAGAACCGTTATCCCCTCCCGAGGATCGATGATTTGTTTGACCAGCTACAGGGTGCATCTTGGTTCTCCAAGATTGATCTGCGGTCGGGATATCACCAGATACGAGTCAGGGACGAGGATGTCCAAAAGACAACTTTTAGGACTCGCTATGGACACTATGAGTTTGTGGTGATGCCGTTTGGGCTCACCAATGCTCCTGTCGCGTTCATGGACCTCATGAACCGCCTGTGCAGACTGATGCTGGACCGATCTGTGATAGTTTTCGTTGATGACATGTTGGTTTATTCCAAGACTCAGGAGCAGCATGAGGAGCACCTGAGGGAGGTGCTGGAGACTCTGAGGAGGGAGAGACTTTTCGCAAAGTTATTCAAGTGTGAGTTCTGGTTGTGCGAGGTACAGTTTCTGGGGCACCTTGTCAACCAGAAGGGTATTCTGGTCGATCCGACCAAGATAGAGGCCGTGATGCAGTAGGAGGTTCCGAGGTCTCCAACTGAGATTCGTATTTTTCTTGGTATAGCGGGTTATTACCGGAGATTCATCCAGGATTTCTCCAAGATCATTGTTCCTTTGACCCGACTGACCAAGAAGTCGGTGACATTCCTCTGGGGCCTAAGCAGTAAGCAGCCTTTGAGACTCTCAGACAAAGGTTATGCGAGGCACCGATTTTGACTCTGCCTAAGGAAGTTGACGACTTCGTGGTTTACTGTGACGCCTCGATCACGGGAATGGGGGCAGTTTTGATGCAGCGGGGTCGTGTGATAGCTTACGCTTCGAGGCAGCTGAAGCCTCACGAGGCTAACTATCCGACACATGATTTAGAGCTGGGCGTTGTGGTTTTCGCCATCAAGATTTGGCGGCATTACCTCTATGGGTTCCGTTGTACCATTTACACGGACCACAAGAGTTTGAGGTACCTTATGGATCAGCTGAACCTGAACATGAGGCAGCATCGGTGGTTAGATGTAGTAAAGGATTATGACTGTGAGATCCTCTACCGCCTGGGCAAGGACAATGTGGTGGCCGATGCCCTGAGCCGCAAGGCAGCGACGGCTCCGATTCGATATATATACCTGAGGATGACAGTGATTACTCCATTGCTGGAGCAGATTAGAGAAGCGCAGGTTGAGGGCCTGAAGGAAGAGCGCCAGAAGCGTGAGCGGATCGTAGGCCGGGTGGCCTCATTTGATTACGACAGCCGAGGGCTGTTGACCCTGCATGGGAGGGTCTAGGTTCCGTACTGGGGCTGAGTACGATAGGTTCTGATAGATGAGGCCCACAAGTCGAGATTCTCCATCCATCCCGGGGCGACGAAGATGTACCGGGATCTTCGCCCAGATTACTGGTGGCCCTGCATGAAGCGAGACGTTTCTTGGTACGTAGAGCGGCGCTTGACCTGCAGGAAGGTCAACGCCGAGCACCAGAGACCACACGGCAAGATGCAGCCCCTAGACATTCCCGTGTGGAAATAGGAAGATATCACCATGGATTTCATCACCAAGCTTCCCAGGACCGCACGAGGATTAGATTCGATATGGGTCATAGTGGATCGGTTGACCAAGAGTGCTCATTTTATCTAGATCCAGGAGAGTATCTCGGCTGAGAAGCTGGCCGAGATCTACGTGTTAGATTAGATGTCTAAGCCCATAACTATTATTGGTATGTACTCGACCCGAGAGTAGCATGGTCCATTTGGGTTGCATAACATCAGGACAATTTGTTAGGATGGACTTTTGAGAAAAGGTAATATGTCATTTATTAATATATTATAAGTTCTAATATATTAATATGAAATCATATGATTTAATTAGTATTGATCAAGAATTAGTTTGGAATTAATTTAGTGATCAAAAGAGACTAATTAAATATATGGGGACGAATTATGGTAATTCGTTATATTTATACATGTTGGGCTTATGATCTATATTGGACTAAGTTTATGTATGGATACATAAAGAGTTGGGCCACATGAACCATGGATCATAAAACCCATAGGTATGGATTTGGGTTATACCCATGACTCTCGGAATCCTGCATATAAATATAAGCTCCATAACCTAAAAACCCATACTTCTAGTTCTTGGAGTTCATGAAGGCATTTTTGGTGCATGGAAATTCTCTCTCAAGAGTCACCTTTGTCCTAGGTGAGTTGTGATTCCATTTGAGGTGCAACACTTGGGGCACTAACTTCTTAAATGCCAAAGTCTTCCTAGCAACATCAACAACATCAAGAGGTATGTCTAAAACTTGTCTTATTATACATATGTTATTTGTATGCTAGTTGTAGGCTTAAAGCTTTGGAAACCATATGCATGTATAATTAGAGAAAACATAGATCCAAAGCTTTTAGGGTTGTATGTGCACCATAGGATGTTGTAGTATACAAAACCCAACAGTGGTATCAGAGCCATGGGTTATTTTCTATTATATTTGATGCTACATG
Source organism: Lactuca virosa (assembly GCF_052849685.1). Taxonomy (NCBI): domain Eukaryota; kingdom Viridiplantae; phylum Streptophyta; class Magnoliopsida; order Asterales; family Asteraceae; genus Lactuca; species Lactuca virosa. The sequence goes on along the minus strand of NC_136430.1, from coordinate 348,243,035 downwards.
TTTTTCCAAAGTTGAAATTCTGCCATTTTTGCATCTGACTGCTCACCACGACGTGACAGTATTTACCACGACGTGGTGATGCACCTGTGTGCAGAATTTCGGGTTTTTTTCTTGCTATTGGATGAGGATCACTACCCTAAACTGTTTTTTGAACCTAGAAACCTGTTTTTCAAGAGGGTAATGTTCTTGCTTGTCCAATTGAAAGATAATTGTCATAGTTTCAAGATTTTATTAGTTTATGTAATAGACTAACTTCTTGTAAATAGTTGATATGAATTATCTTGTTCTTATGAGTTAGTTTAGATTAATAGAAAAATTATGTGATAATTGGTTTTCGATTCAAATTGATCTAAAAGTTGTTCATAATATGAGTTTTTGTAACTTGTCCTCAAGTTATATGAAAAGTCTCATTTATGAATTTTAAAACTCATAAAATTTCCATAAGTTATGAAAATGAAGAGTCTCATTTTTAAATGTTTTAAAGTCTTCCATAACTTGTCCTCAAGTTATGGAACTTGAAGAGTTTTTTCATTAAACCACTTTAAACTCATAAGTTATGAAAATCCAAGAGTTTTGAAAAGTTTCAAAAACTTGCCCACAAGTTTTGGAATTTGTAAAGTCTCTCTCATGATTACTTTAATTCCAAACCCTAGAATTTTAAAATTCAAACCTTATGGAATTTATTAAATTAATTAAAGTGTCTAATTAAAAGAAAGTTAATAACTCCATAATGACATGGTTTAAGTTTAATTAAATTAAGAGTATAGTTTAATTAATAGATTAAACCACCAAGTATTTTAAATGTGTAAAATACAACCTTATACTATTATAATATTAAAAGTTAATACTTATATATATGTATAAGAAAAGTCAGTCTTACCGTTAGTAGGCCTCATTCACGAAGTCGATCTATAAGGGGGGTATATGGTTACTGCCTATAAAATGGCAGTTTAATGGGTGTCCACTCTCACCCACCGCTTCCTTGACTGGTGGATGGTCGTTAGCCGAACGGGTAGGAAAGTACATTAATTATCCCTTCATTAAAGTATAATGATAAATATAAAGTAACTAAACTTTATTAAATTCCCAATCTTAGTTACTTTAGGAAAATGTGAATTTGGTGCTAACCCATGAAATTGCACTTTGCACCTTGTTAAGTTGTTAGTGGAGCATGTGTGGTTAACCGACACACTAATCTGGGACTGACAATGTATGGCAAAGGGTAGCTTGATGTTAATCATAAATCAATGGAGCGTGTGTGGTTAACCGACACATTGATTAGGTGGTTGTAACATTAAGTGTACCAAGTTAATTTGCATGGTTATTCACTCCTTGTTTGTGATCCTCGGCATCCTAGTCACAAACTTGAAGGGGACAATCGAGATTTAAACATGCCATTGAATAGTTCAATGAATCTCAAAAGATCTATGAGTTTTCAGTTCATTTAAAACCTAATGTTAAATTTCATTTTTCATGGTGGAAATTGGTAAATCGTCATTTACCTACCTTCAAATATTTTGTAGCTTGGATTACGACATCACTCTTCCAAGTTATAAAATATTGTGTTGGGTCCTAGCTTTAATATTTAATATTGGGTGTTCTATTAAGGACTTAAATCAACTAAACTTGAATTTCTCCCTCATCGATGTCTAGTTATGACAACTATGGTCTTCCTTATCCTTTTGGATAAAGCTTTCCTAATGAAGATGATATCCAAAATGGCGATCAAGGTGAAAGATTAATCCCTTTGTTGTGCATTAATGGGACTGGAAATCATACTTCACTTCCTCCACCTCCTCCGATTATTCTCCCTAACCTACAAGTTCTTGAAAAGTTCAAGGTCACTCAATCCCTATTGGCAAGCAATGTCTATATGTGCTCACATCTTGGAGATGAAGTCACATATTGACAAGCTGGGAGAGTTGGGTGACAAAGTCTCAAGGAAGTTGACTGTTGACTGGGCTCTTCAATCACTTTCCGTGTCATATAGTGCGTTCATTAAGGACTACTATGTGACAGACCACGACATGACCCTTAATGATCTTACCTATTTGCTTGTTGCTGCCGAATCAACAATGATTTGGAGCACTGGTAAGGCAAATTTGATTGGAAGATCTACTTCCCAACCTTACATGGATATTGACAATGGAAACTTTGGAAGTCCAGAAAAGTCTTCTCTTCCCAATGGAAAGGGATCGGCCATAGTCAACCTGGTTGACCAAATGGTAAAGCGAAAGGCTAAGTCTGAGATAGTCCCATGTACCATTACTAAAGAGTCCATATGTTTTTATTGCCAAAAGATGGGGCATTAGTTGCGAAGATGCCCTATTTACCTGAAAGTTCACTAGGATGGTAAAAGTAAAAAAATTTGACTATGCTTCAGGTAAAGACCACTATCTAACTCTATTAAGTTCCTATTTGGAGATTCTTATTACATGATGTGACTAGGTCGCATGTTGATGTTTTGTAGAATTGGAAATAGAGAGGAAGCTTAGAAGAAGAGTATGTTGAATCTGATCGCGAAGATGGATTTCGATCGCATGATTCGAAGATCAAAATTTTGAACTGCTACTAAGAGTCATGATAGATTGCTTAGGAATAGATAACAACATAGTTTTCATATGTATTTGCATTGTAAGGATAAGTTTATCCGTAATTTTAAAATAAAAGGAAAATTTTTGATTTTATTTATTTTATGTATCCTTACAATGGGATTTGTGAAAATTGTTGTTTATATGATTCCATTGATAGCAATATTGGAAAATGGATTTGATTCTTTCGTTTGTGGTAGTGTCATAATTTACCAAATAAGGAAAGATTCTCATCACCCAAGTTTCAGTTGAATAGAAACTTGAAATCATGCAACTTGTATTGTATGATGAATGAGAATTTTCATCTTTGGGAAATTAATACTAATTCCTTGTTCACATGTATATGTGATTCAAGTGAAGGACTAGGAGATCGGGTACACTTGGTTGTCGTTTGATCAGGTCCACCACAAAGAACGATAAGGCTATTCGTCATAATTACTAAAGTTTAGTAAATATGGTTGTGCTTACAAGTTTAAGTATAATTCTGAAACATTGGAAAAGTTTCAATGTATGGCAGGACGAATGAGAAGAATCAAATTAGGCAGAAAGATAAAAGTTTCTCCAATCTGAAAATATGGGAGAGTACTTCAGTATCATGTTTTATGAACATCTTAGTGATTAGTAAAAACCCTATCACAATTGATCCTCTAAGGACATCTTAGTGCAATTGTTTGACTAAGAAGAGGAATCGTGAATTGTTGAAATGGTTAAATCAAAAGATGAATCATACTTCGTTCTAAAGTTGAGTCTTAGAGTAACACTCCAAGATCGAGCCTTGAGTGACATAATGTTAAGAAGGTTTAAAACACTTATCAAATGTAGAGTAAAATGTTTTCTTCTCTTGTACATTTGAAATTGGTGCGTTGTGATGTTTTGGATAAAACAAAGACCAACTAAGGCCAATTGTGTGAAGTGTTTGTCTTGATAAGAATTCGCACTAAATCTTGAATATTTTCTTTTTCAAGGAATGGTTCTTGACAAGAGAATCTTATATGTCAAGAGGTCAGTGGGAGTCTTAAAGATCTTGAAAAGTTTCAAGAACTAATCAAGGGTATTGTTTATCACTAGCACACGACTTGAGGTTTATAACCTATCGTGTTGACATATTCTTGTTTCTGTGCCCATTCCAGTTAAAGTTGACTATGAATGTGAGTTCTATGAGTTCTCAGTTGTTTGCATAACTACTTGGAAGAAATGGTAGGCCCTTGTGCTGCCAGGTGGCAAGAAGTTAAGATTGAACAAGTTCAGTCCATATGAGTTTGGATTTGTCACTAATCATGTCTTGTGATTATGTTTGTGACAAATTCACATGGATAGGAACACATACACCATAAAATCTAAGTGTCATAAGGTTTTTCTCCAAATCATGAAAATGATTGTGAGGAAACGCTTTCACTAAGTAGATTTTAAGTAGATATCAATTGTGATATTTGCATTCTCAAAGTCGTTAGTGGAGCGTGTGTGGTTAACTGGCACACTAACATGGAATAGTGAGAATGGAAAAAGGTCTAAACATTATGATTACGACATCCCTCTTCATAATTGTTTTGAAACACATATGAGCTGTCTGAGGAAAGGTGTATGATTTTGGATACATGTCAAAACTAGTGGGAGCATAAGTGTTATGCTAATAAGGATATAATTATTATGTTACTGGGAGCATGATTATTATGTTAAGCGTTGCAAGATAGCAATGTTAATTATAGAAAACAAAAAGTTTAAATTTGCAAAGTTGCAGGGTTTGATAAATTGTTTTGCTATAATTAAGGGAGAGGAAATTATACTTCATTCCAATTCTAAATGCTTAAATTGAGATTTTAATCGAATTTAGTCAAGTATATATATGAGTGTTATGTTGGAATGGTTTAACATAAGGAAATTCTATATATGGAAATATTAGCTGCGTTCTCAATATTCGATTATGATTACGGCATCCCTCTTCATAGTCCGAATTTTGAGAACATGGCTAATAGAAAAAATTATAGCAAAAGACTGGTCTAGGATCATGTCTTTATGTGAGACATTATGAATCGTATCCCATATGCTTCGGGTATAGGATTGATTGCATATGCTATAATATTTCTATGTGTTCTGAATTTTCCAAATGCCTAGGGCATTAGGAGGGAAAAGGACCAAAACTGTATATGACTAAAATGATTAAGCAATTGTCGAGGACATTCAGAGGCTTACCAAAGATTGGTTACTCATGGACAGTTGGAAGTATAGTGTTAATTTTGGAAGGACCATATTGACATATTCTGAAAAGAGGCAACTCTTGTTCAGAAGTGATAGTCAAAATGGGAATATGGAAATGTTTCCATAAGTGGAAGTTATTCTTTAAATCTGTGTAAGATTAGAAAACTTAATGCAAGAAGGATGTTCAAAGGAATGTACTTTGAATGTGAGACTTCGTTTCCATGGAATTACTCTCCATTGGAATACTTTGTAATGTCTGTTGCCAAGTCTTTGTGATTTTTATGCATAGTCATTACAAGAGGATCATTGCATATAAGTTTAGAATCTAACAGATTGGCAAAGAATCTTATATTCTTACATTTTTCATAAGGATTTGGAATTGTGAAATGAACATCATTGAAATGTTTTCAATTGATCTATTCCACAAAGAAAGGACCATAGGTAAACATAGTATGCATGCTTGTAACATGGGACAACTATTGTTTTAGTTCGAGTATTAAGTTGATTATTTGAAACATTATACAATGAAGAATGAGTAATCAATATGACTCAAAAGTTTTGGGGCCATATAGGATTAGTATTATTCTTGTGTTTCACTTTTCATGTTTTGACTTCCTGAATAACTAGGTTATTCAAACCGTCCACATTCGATCATACTTTGGAAGTAGGTATTGAGGCAAGACTGTCATGAATGGGTCTGTAGTATGTCTAGATTTTTTAGACATAGCTGCAGTATTCATGAGTGCTCGTGGAATAAGATTCGAGTATTGAATTAAACCCATGCTCATTTGAATCACTTCATGTATTTTATCACGAGTGATCATGAGACGATAATATCTTATATTCTTCAAACGGAGACGTGTGAGTTGTAGTTGTGAGTCGGTTGCACATTGACATATGTAAACGCACCAGTAACTTGGATGTTATAAAACATATCATTGTGTGTAATTGATGAGTGAGTACAACTGAGTATTTGGGTCGAAGTTTATCCATTCCTTTTACCCTTAGAGGGATAAAAGTGATATCTGTGGGCCCCTCGATGATTTAATGATGACAACCCTAAGTGCTCGGCCGGGCCTGGACTGATTTGATTTGTTCAATTAGTCGGTCGTCATAAATCAGAAATCGGAAAACAACAGATGGACAGAGAGAATGATTATAATCCATGTCTCGGTCCATATGATATCTAGAATGAAGGAATATATGATCCCTTATCTAATGGACATGTCATTGACTAGGTCAGAGTTCGACAACGACTTTTAAGAGCTACGATTGTTAGTCGGGATTTTGGAGTCGTATTTGCAATAATAGTTTTAGACTTATCCAAGTGGGAGACTATTGGATTAAATGTCTAAGCCCATAACTATTACTGGTATGTACTCGACCCGAGAGTAGCATGGTCCATTTGGGTTGCATAACATCAGGACAATTTGTTAGGATGTACTTTTGAGAAGAGGTAATATATGATTTATTAATATATTATAAGTTCTAATATATTAATATGAAATCATATGATTTAATTAGTATTGATCTAGAATTAGTTTGGAATTAATTTAGTGATCAAAATAGACTAATTAAATCTATGGGGACTAATTATGGTAATTCGTTATATTTATACGTGTTGGGCTTATGATCTATATTGGACTAAGTTTATGTATGGATACATAAAGAGTTGGGCCACATGAACCATGGATCATAAAACCCATGGGTTTGGATTTGGGTTATACCTATGACTCTTGGAATCCTACATATAAATATAAGCTCCATAACCTAAAAACGCATACTTCTAGTTCTTGGAGTTCATGAAGGCGTTTTTGGTGCATGAAAATTCTCTCTCAAGAGTCACCTTTGTCCTAGGTGAGTTGTGATTCCATTTGAGGTGCAACACTTGGGGCACTAAGTTCTTAAAGGCCAAAGTCTTCCTAGCAACATCAACAACATCAAGAGATATGTCTAAAACTTGTCTTATTATACATATGTTATTTGTATGCTAGTTGTAGGCTTAAAGCTTTGGAAACCATATGCATGTATAATTAGAGAAAACATAGATCCAAAGCTTTTAGGGTTGTATGTGCACCATAGGATGTTGTAGTATACAAAACCCAAAACTACGTGCGTGAGATAGTGGCACGACATGGGGTGCCTGTCTCGGTGGTGTCAGACCGAGATGTCCGTTTCACTTCCAGGTTTTAGAAGCGGTTTCACGAGGAGATGGGTACTCGTCTCCACTTCAGCACCGCTTTTCACCCTCAGACGGATGGACAAAGCGAGAGGATGATTCAGACTCTTGAGGACATGCTGCGTACATGTGTTTTAGTTTTCGGTGGCAGTTGGGATATGTATCTTCCGTTAGCGGAATTTTCGTATAACAACAATTACCACGCCAGCGTAGACCGACCTCCCTTTGAGATGCTCTACGGGAGGAAATGTAGGAACCTAATCTGTTGGGGCGAGGTCGGTCAGAGAGTCATGGGGAGTACTGAAGTAGTGCTCAAGACTACTGAGAGGATCCAGCAGGTCTGGAGCAGGCTCCAGACTACTCAGAGTCAGCAAAAGAGCTATGCCGACAAGCGGCATTCAGGCGTGGAATTTCAGGTGGGCGGCATGGTCCTCCTGAAGGTGTCACCTTGGAAAGGTTTCATCCGGTTCAGGAAGCGGGGCAAGCTGGGCCTAGATACATCGGTCCGTTTAGGGTTTTGGCTCAGGTCGGCCGGGTTGCTTATCGTTTGGATCTTCCAATGGAGCTCAGCCATATCCACAACACTTTTCATGTCTCTCAGTTGCGGAAGTGTTTAGTGGATTATTCCGCAGTTGTGCCTTTGGAGGATATACAGGTGGACGACCGCCTGAATTACATTGAGAGACCTGTTGCGATTCTAGACCGGAAGACAAAAACCTTAAGAACAATGTTGTGCAATTGGTGAAGGTGAAGTGGCAGCACCGTAAGGGCTCAGAGTGGACTTGGGAGCCAGAGGAGGAGATAAGGAAGCACTATCCGGAGATATTCAAGGCAGCAGACTTCGAGGACGAAGTCTAATTTAAGTGGGGAAGAATTGTAACATATGAATCATGAGGTATAAATATTAGTTTTTGCACTTGGAAGAGGCTCACGATGTGAGCCATAGTGGTCATGCCGTGGGTAGGGCAGTTGACTCTTTGACCCGCGTCCTCGAACCTCATGACGTGTGTCATTATTTCTTACGATGTGAGCCAGGCCTGATGCTCCCAAACCCTAAAAATCGGGTATAAAAACAGAATGGGGAGGCTACGGTTGCCCATCCTCAGCCTCTTTCACTCTCAAGTCACTGAAAACCCTAAATTTGATCCTTTTGAGCCCTTGAGCCATTGTTGGAGGTTTTGGTGTTAATGGTGTTTTGTTTTCTTTGAAGAAGAAGAAGAAGCTCTTGGGGTGACTCATTTATCAAGATAAGCTCATCTTTGTGGACTAGCTGAACTTGTGAGCTCCAATAAGGTATAAAGATCCTACCTTTTTCACTTAAGGTTGCCAGATCTAGGTTTTGGCTACCTTCTTTGCATGAGATCTTGGCTTATCAAGCATGAGGTCCATAAAGTTAGCAAATTTATGAACCATTGAGTCATTTTCTGTATTAGAACCCCTGGATCTGGACTTTGGTGCAAGTTATGCCTCCAAGCTTGAATCTTTATGATTATATCAACTTTTGACCTAGCTAGTGATTAAGTCATGCATTGGACATGCATGGCTGAAAAGATATGATTTTTATGGTCTTTTAGACTAAATAAGGTATTCTGGAAAGTCCCAACGATCATATTAAAAGATTAAGAGCTTAATGCTCACAGAACAGTTCTCACGACGTGAGGGGTATAGCCTCACGACATGAGCACGACGATTTCCCCAATCTGAGACCCTGAGACGAGTGAACCGGGTTGAGTTGCTGTATCGACCCATGTCGAGTTGACTCTCACGACGTGAGACGAGGAAGCTCACGACGTGGGGACAGAAGGATAAGGAAGGTTGGGCCATTTCCTTGGACTATGCTACTATGGGCCTATTGGATTATTCTTTTGGGGCTGGTATTGGACTAAATCACTTGTTAGGCTTGATGAAGGGTCCATTCTAGGAGTTGGGCCCAATTTAGAAAATTGGGCCATAAGTAGGCCATTAGTGGGCTTGGGCCAAGCCATAAAGAATTGGGCTTCATGCTATGGACTTGGGCCTAGGTCATGGACCAAACTAGATTAGGGGTAAAATGGTCATTTTACCCTAAGAAGGATTATTGGATTTTGACTAAGTATTAATTGTGATAATGATAGTCGGGTAGTCGCGGAAGCAGCTGTTAGAGATTCCTTACCGAGAGATTTAGTTTTCAACTTTGCGAGGTGAGTTACCTTTAGTAGGAACGGGTCTACGACACCAAGGTCGGCCCGTATATGCGATATGTTAGTAGCTGAGTGTGGGCGAGGCCCGAATCTCATAGTAGCCGAGTGTGGACGGGGCCCGATTCTCGTAGTATTATTTGAGTATGGATATGTGACTGCTTGATAGAAATAGATATACTTGTTGTCTGTGTGATACTTGTATGTATGTTAGTAGCGGAGAGTGGGTGGGGCCCGAATCTCCTAGACAACGGAGTGTGGGCGGGGCCCGAATCTCCTAGACAGCGGAGTGTGGGCGGGGCCCATATCTCCTAGTTGCATCTTATGTGTATGGTATGTGGTAGTTTGGGAGACTCACTAAGCTTCGTGCTTACAATTTTCAGTTTTGGTTTCAGGTACTTCCACTAGCAAGGGGAAGAGCTCGGGATGATTGCATGACACACACCACAACTTTTAGCCTGGGATGTTTAGACTCTGATGCCCCGACCCAAATTTTACCGCGAGGCATCTCTTGGTCATATGAGGTTTCAATGTCAAATTTCCATCTTCATTGAAAAAAACACCACATTTCTTTCATCGCACTTTTCTTGGATCGCTCGACATTACACACAAATCAAAATTTCCCCAAATAGCCGGATTTCTACTTGTTTCTTTGATGCTAACAACGGTTACGTGAAGCCCTGAGAGAGAGAGAGAGAGAGAGAGAGAGAAGTTGGTGGTGAATCGGCGTCGAAATCATCGGCTTATACTTGATCGAAGGATCAAATGGCAAGAGGAGTTGCTGTCAGAGAGCCTCATCACCCTTGCCGGAGTCTCATTCGCTTGAGCAAAAAACATTGTTATGCCTCAATATCTTCTCTGTTTATATGCAGAGTTTGGAGAGATAAGGGGATACAAAAGAACCATGGAAGAGAACGTGGGAAAAAGAAGGGGGAAAATTACAGGTCCGTTGAAAATCATACATTTGCAGCAAGGATGTTTTCTGTGAAAAAGGACGAACGTGGTAGGGAGAAGTGGAATCTGAAGATATATTGGGGAGGTTAAAGACGTAACGTGGAGAATACCACCGACTTCTCAACATGGACCAAATAACTGTAAAAAAACTGTAAATAGGGAGTTTATGCGGCTAAAATCAAAAGTTGAAGAGATCTAAGGGCTGTAAATCATCAGACGGTCATCGTGACCCGAGCTTAGTAATAATAATAACTAGTAAAGAACCCGCGGCTATGCCGCTTTTGGAGTAATATGAAAAAAATCGGTAAATTTTAAAAGATATGTGTTGAAATTGTAAATCACCACAAATAAGGGAGTAAGTTGACACCCCCTAAATTTTGTACAACCAAAAAAAGGGACACTGGTGGAGAAAATCCAAAAATGTTGTGACAATAATGTTAAAGTTGTCAAAGTTGGGAAAATATGGTGGCAAAATTCTAAAGGAAGTTTTTTGTGTTTTTTATGTCAAAATGTAAAAGTTTTGACTACAATGATGAAAAGTGTCAAATTCATTAAAGATTTGTGGCAAAAACACCAAAATGTAAAACTTTTCATTGCAAGGACTAAAAATGTCAAAGTCACTAAAGATTTGTGGCAAAAACCTAAAGACGCAAAAACTTAATCAAAACATAAAAATGTAAAAGTTTTGACTTTAAGGACTAAAAGTGTCAAATTCACTAAATTCTTGTGTCGAAAACCTAAAGGTAAAAAAAAATACTATTGCTAAGCTCCCTTGGATTTAATATCATATCATACATACTTATAAAGCTAGCATTTTTTCTTGAATCTCATGCATTTGAAACCCCCTTTTTTAATTTCCTCAAACCACATTCATTTGAAACCCCCTTTTTTAACTAATGCAACTCAAAAGTTTTCTTAATTATGATTTAACACTCAAAAGTTTTATAACTTATATTATGTTTAATTAGAATTTAGTGAAAAGTTTACTATAAAAAGGTCGATCTTTTGTGTCTTTTGTGTTATATAAAATCTTACATGTAAGAAGGATTTCAAGATATTATGATTCAAAAGTTTTCATATAGTTGAAGCATTCACGATCCAAATATGATGATTTGAAGAAATGGGTTATTTCGCATCGATGGTAATTGTAATATGATTTTTTCTTTCAACCAAAAAAAATGAAGCTTTTTCTATTCTTTCTTTATATTTAGTTTCTCATTTAATTTTTATATGTGATTTGTGTGTATTACTCAATCTTGAATGTAAGTCTCCAAACATCAATGTTTTGCTTGGAATATATTTTTGATTCTTCTTTTTCAAGAAAAATATTTTGATTGTAGGTTAGTGAAGAATTGTCATCAAGTTTCTATGGTTGAATGGTGTTAAATGAAGAAAGAAGATTCATAAAATGGATATAAGTTTTTTTGTTTGAGCAAAGTCGACGAATGTTAGTTTTTTCTTTTGATTTAAATGTATGTTTATGTAACATCTTTATTTATATATTCAACCACCCAATGCTCTTATTTATTTAATTGTAGTTTTTCTTTTTTGATTATGTTTATTTTCTATTATTTTTTTGTTCGGTTATCCTACACAACATATTTAAAAGACAATATTTAAAAGATAACATAATTTTGAACATTTGATATGTAATTATGATAGAATTATCATGATATGTTCTTCATATGAAAGTAATTTATCCATATTACTACGACAAGAATTACATATGACATTTTCGAATATATATATATATATATATATATATATATATATATATATATATATTATATGTGATTTGTTTAACATGTATATGCACCTATGTATGTTATATATTTATAATTAAATATCTTTATGTTTAATAATTGAAGGGATTAAAATGATGCATCAAAACCGCATTCATTTGAAACTCACACTACAACTCAAGAGTTTTCTAATTTATGTATATTTATTAGTTACAACTCAAGAGTTTTTAACTTATGATTATTAATTAGTAATCACTAATAACTTTTAATTTCCTTTCTTTTATAAGGTTGTAAAGTTTTGCTCATTAAAAACATTAATGTATTTGAAGAGATTTGTGATTTAAATATGAAGAGTTAATATAAATGTTATAATAGATGTTTTAGTGTTTTTATGTTATTAAAAGTTATAGTGTTTATTTTTCATATTTTTTTTATTCGTTGTATATATATCTTTTTAATACAAATGTCATAATAGATGTTTTTCTATTTTTATGTTACTAAAAGTTGCAGTTCATATTTTTGTTCATACGTTTTGTTACCCGTTATATTATCATTCATTTGATATATAATTTACACAATTTTAAACGGTTTATAAAATTATCAAATAATTGTATATATCACAATGACTTAAAAATTAAATTATAATGTTTAATAAAACTAATATGTTAACTATATGTTTGGTTTATTACTAACATTTTGTTTCAAAGTAGAAATATTAAATAATAATTTGGTAAAAGTTATTATTTTAACTATAGAATTCTATTCTCACGCAACACGCGAGGATTCGCCTGGTATATATATATAATTGTAACAAAAAAAAAATCAAACAGAAGGCAAAGCCTCTGTTATGTTCCACGACAGGAACTCAGGAAGGGCGGCAAGGAGCGAAAAAAAATAATAAATTCAAGCACTCATTTTCATCTTCAAATTTCAATTTTGTTCTTCCTCTTTACTTTGATTTTGAGCTTCCTATCTCCTCCAAGTCTTCAAGCCTATTTTGAGAGGTTTTTTTCAAACCCTAAGATGAAGCAAGTTCGTTTTTTCTCTTTTATTAGGAGGTGAAATTAATTGTTGCTGCTGTGTCGCTGCTGCTGTGTCGACAAACATATAGCTATTACTGAATTGTTTGCAAGGACTAGGGTTTACATTTCAAAGACTTTGCAAATGCATTGCATCAACCCATGTTTTAGCGACGTTAGTTCACTATCCGCCAATTGCTTTTCTCTGCAACGTGGATTACGCGTATCAGGTATTTTTTTCCTATTTCTTAACTGAAATTTGTGTTAAATTGTGTTCTTGAATTTATATGAATTAAGCTCGAATTTATATGACGAAGATCAAATTTTTAGTCCAAAATAGAAGAGCATTTTCATAATAAAAAAATGTTGAAGATTACTCATAAGTTGTCAGCTTTCCATTGATTGGGAAAACCGAATATGATTAGGATTTGCTGACTTCTGCGATCAAAATAAACTGATTATTAAACATAATTCTAAAATTATCCAACTATTTAGTCTAAATCAAATGGTTATCTTATTCTTATGGGTATAATATGTAATTCCTTTTCTCTGATGAACAGGCAGACATGCACATAGCCTCCAGTTATGGCATGTATCATATGATAGAAAAAGATTTTCCCTCAAGACTACAAATTCAGAACTTTACAAAAGACATTTTGTAATTTTAGCAAAACCTTTTCATTCACCAATGTTGATATACAATGAGCGCAAAAGAAGCCATATGAGAATCCATTCAGCATCTGCAGAGTCTCTAAGTCATGAACTTATGGAAGAAAGTTGTGAACACAAGTTTGAAGTTAGTTCATATAATCATGAGAATTCACAAGCAAAACCCAAATATGAAAACATATTCCTTATTTTTGCACGCGTAGGTTCAGTCATGAATAATGCAGCTGAATCATTTTTCAAGAGTGAGATAAGAAGGAGATTATTTGTTACTGCTGCATTACTTGTGATTAGTCGTGTTGGATATTTCATTCCTCTTCCTGGTTTTGATAGAAGATTAGTACCAGAGAATTACCTTAGTTTTGTCTCGGGTTCAGTTGGTATGTTAATTTTAATTTTAATTTTCTTTTCTGTTTCTTCCTGTACTTATAAGTTCATTCAATTGTCTTAAATGGCAGAGGAGCTTGATGAGCTGGCACCCGAACTAAAGCTTTCCCTATTCCAACTTGGAATCAGTCCCCAAATTGCAACATCTATTGTTATGCAGGTTGATTGTGATTGAAACTGAATTTGATTTCATATATTTAAGCTAATCATATGGTGATTGTGGACTCAGGTACTTTGTTATGTTCTTCCTTCATTGGTCAAGCTTCGGAAAGAAGGGTTGGATGCTAATGAGAAAATAAAGGGTTATATGTATGTATGTTTACTCTTATTCTCAAATTTGTTTATTATATGGTTATACAAGTTTAATAATCCCATGTTTTTCTTACTTTATTCCAGATGGTGGATGTCGTTAGGGTTTGCAACAGTGGAGGCACTTATCATTTCTTATTTTTCACTTTCGTATTCGATTTATGCAGCAAATGCGAGTCAAAGGTAATTTCTAGTATCAATTTATTTTCATATTATTATTTATTAAAGAAACAGGAGGTCTGATATGATATTATTATTTATTAAATCAAGCTGCAATACTATGGCTTCAAACTTGCATCTTCAACAAGGTCAATCACATCTCCATTCCACTTTTTAGATATTGTTTTTACTACAAGTACAATTAAAAAAAAGATTACTAATTTGTGAAATATTTATGTTGTGGACAGAGAAGAGTCCCCAGTTACAGAGGTGGAGCAATATATTCCATTCAATATTAATCCATCTTGAATACAACCTGTCCTCACTACCAGCTACCTGTTAGGCTTTCCTGCTATTGTTGCAAGGTATCCATAACACAAACCTTTTCACCTTAAATTATATTTATATTATGTGTTTTGTTGCATAATTAATTAATTAACTAAAATCTCAGGTGGCTTGCTGTTGAGTATATTGGCCACATCATCAACAATTCTTGATCATTATTTGCGAAAAACGAATGAAGGATTTTCAATTGGGTTTACATCTGTTCTAATCATTGTAAGTCTTATTATATACTTCCACACTTTGTTTATGCAAAATGAAAGAAAAGACTTGACATGTTTGTTGTTCACTTGGTGCGTGCAGGTGGGTTCAATCATTGAACTAAAACAAAGTTTCACGTATATATGTATTGTTGTCATCGACCATATTATTATTCTTCTTTTTTATGTTTTGGGGGAAGTTTTGATTATATGATTGATTTTCTTGTGCATAAATAATAATAATAATAATTGATTTACTTAAATTAACTAGGAATTATAAGTCCAGGGTCCGTTTTGCTATTTTCTGAAACTATAATGTTAAGAGAATCAAGAGTGAGGGGTGTTTTTTGCCAATTCACCAAACATTCGAGGGCTAAAAACTGTCATATTTTGATTTTTGTGTCTTCTACTCCCCTGCAATCGACGCGGGAGACTTGCCTTCTTACCATTTTTGAGCCTACCAGTTAGATGATTCCTGCCATTCTCGATTATTTCCGCCTTTAAGGAGTCAAACACCTTCCCTTTTCTCCCCTAAAAACCGTGAGGAATTAAAGAGAGGGTGTGGGTGGAGGGTGTGTGTGTGTGTTTTGCATGCGACTAGAATCAAGAGAGGGAGAGAAGCTGAGAGAGTGTGAGAACGAGGAAGAGTCCATGGATGCTCATACAAGCGATGTTGATCGAGAAGTGGTATCGCAAGAGATAAGAAGAAAATGGATTTCAAGTTGATAGTCAAGGATTTTCGGATTTGTGTGTGGAAAAGATTTCCAGCAAGGTTGTCAAGATCGGGATCCTACCTAGGATCGTTTTTGGGTTTGCAAGATCGGGATCGGGATCCTAAGATCCCACTAAATAAAATATAATTTTAATTTATAATTTTTAATCATGAAAAATATTCAAACATTTAATTTTTCGTTCAAAAGTTATAAAAACTTCAAAATATTAGTCATAAGCCACAATACAAAATGATAAATGGTAAATTGGTAAAGGGTAAAAGACATAAAGTGGTAAAAAAATTTCATTTGCAAAAAAAAAAATAATAAAAAAAAATAAAAAAAAATAAAAAATAAAAAAATCAAGGGAAGGTAGGATCGGATCTCGATCCTACGATTCTACCTGCGATCCTACCCCAAATACGATCCTTTTACGATCCGGATCGTTTTTCATACCTAGGATCGTAGGATCGTACGATCCTACGATCATGATCACGATTTTGACAACCATGATTTCCAGCAACCCACTTGTTTTTCCATTTGATCTGTGACGCTCCATTAGTTGTACTTTTCTATTATTTCTCGATGTGTTTACCCGATGGAGAGTAATCCGGTGCAAGGATGTTTGGATGTCGAGGTTCTCCTGTGACTCGTTTCACAGCTGTCCGAGCGAGGTTCCAGCCTCCGGCGACCAGGAAGGAAGGAAAGAGATCGGTAAGTGGCCATGGGAGTAGGTCTAGGGGCAGTCCAAGGAGAAACGCCAGGGCTATTGGAGTTGTGCCTTCGATGAGCAGGAGTATTGCAAGGGTGATGACTCGATGGATCCTTCCCTTTGTTGGACTTAGCCAATTTGGGCTTAACCATTTCATATTGGATAAATTTGAGATTAGGCCATCTATGAATAAATTAAATCAAGTGTTAGCAAGCGATGGTTATTTATGAATAATATTGTTTAGTCATTTAAATGAAGTTTAGGCCAAGCTAAGGCATCCTTAAATTTTGCCCAATAAACTTATGTATAACGGTTTAAATGGTCCCTTGAAAGTTTTTTTTTTTTTTTTTTTTTTTTTTTTTTTTTTTTTTTTTGCTTTTTAAGGGCATGTACTTCTGTTTACTAGTTTTAAAAGGGCACTTTTGTAAATATGAAGTGGTCACCCGGTGACACCCATCCCACGTAGCATTTTTTCAATTCCAAGTAATATCCAATTAGATTAATTAAGTTAACGTCATTGCCACGTGTATATGAGTTAATGAGATATATTGTACGTTTTAAATCCCTTAACTGTCTCTTTTGAACTCTTTCTTCTGTAACATCCTCATCCAAATCTTTTGTTCAACTGTTCTTCGGTCCTACCCTTTTCTTCAACTGTTTGTCGCTCAAATCGGCGAAATTTGTCGTTGCTATGGTCGTTTTCATGAAGATTGATCTACATTTTGCCGAAATTTTTACCAAGTACCCCGCTATTACTTACTTAGATGGAGCCGAGAAAAGGTTTGATGATGTTGATTTTGCTGGAATGACAAGAACGAATTTGTGGAGTTCACAGATTCGTTGTTGAGAGATGTGTGAATGTGTAATTTTGCATGCCCAATATTGACTTTCCTGATGGATTGAGGATAATCGCCACCAACATGGATTACATGTAACTAATCGAAGTAGGGTATGCTTCTGATTGTATAATTGATGTATACATGGACCATCTTGGTGTTAATGTACATCAATGGATTCTTGAAGAGCAAGCATACATTTGTAGTTCTTTAGACGAATTGTCTGGTGCAAATGAAGTTCATGAAGAAGTGCAAAGTCATATGGATATTGATGATGGAATCGACATGCAGGATTTACATGGTGGTGGGGATGATATCCAAGGTGCAAGGGAGGATTTGCAAGGTGAGCAAGATGATGACATTCACATGGAAGTGGACACTGAACCTGATAAGTGCATTCATATGAATAAGAAAAAAGATGATGAGTTTCTGAGTAAGTTGTGCCCAAAGGAGCAAGTCACCCCCCACAGTCCACCTCATGAAGAGCCATATGATCATTTACATGAGGATGATGTAATATCTACTGACCAAGCTATTTATAATGAGAATGTTCATTGGAAAAAGCAGAAGCCTGCATTAGGTATGAGATTTGTGAGTCCTAAACAACTGAAACATATGATGTTTAACTATATTGTAGCAAATGGTTATCAGTTATGTTATAAAAAATGATAGGAGACTATTAGTGAATGTTGTTCTGGGCAGTGCATGTTTAAAATGTGGGCTTCTTGGATGAGTGAGGAAAAGTCTTTCCAGATTAAAAGTCTCATAAATGAGCATAACTATGCAAATAACTTCAAGTTACATTCAATTGTGAACTATTCGTGGATATATACTCATTACACAACACAATTCTTACATAAACAAAAGGTTAGTGTCAGGCTACTTAGGGATGAGGTTAAAGAGAAATTTGGTATAGATGTGAGTAGGGGAAAGTGTAGAAGAGCAAAGAAGTATGCAATTGAACTGACTGAAGGAACACTAGCGGAACACTACACAAATCTTTGGTCATATGGTGAGGGGATTAGAAGATCAAATCCAGGATCAACAATCAAAATGGATGTGAATTCTATGCCAGATGGTAAGAATTATTTTAGCAAGTTTTACTTGTATTTTTATGGGCTAAAGCAAGGGTGGAGAGGGAGTTGCAGAAGGGTTATAAATTTAGATGGATGCTTCTTAAAGGGTTATGTACTGGAGAGATAATATGTGTTGTAGGAAGGGAAGCCAATAATCACATATTCCCAGTTACATGGGCAGTTGTCTGTGTAGAAAACAAAGAAAATTGGAAATGGTTTTTGGAAAACCTTAGAAATGATCTTGAACTGGATAATGGTTTTGGTATAACATTGATGTCGGATCAACATAAGGTATGTTCTTTACTTCCTACTTTTAAATATTGTACTTGGTGGTTTCATTTTATCTAACATGTTACCATTGTTTTATAGGGGCTGTTAGAGGCTGTCAAAGAAGTATTGCCTACTGCTGAACATAGGCAGTGTGCAAGGCATATTGTTGCCAACTTTAGGAAAATATTCATGGGTTTACACTATGAGACCATGTTTTGAATGACAAGCAAGGTATCCACTAAACCTTTATTTAATGCTATCATGGAGGAGATTGAAGTGCTTAACCCTGCAGCCTTTGCTTATCTTATGGAAACAAACCCCAAATCTTGGAGTAGAGCATTATTTCGAGAGGGAATGATGTATGATGCAGTGGGGAACAGATTATCTGAGAGCTTCAACAGTTTCATCAGGGATGCAAGGAAAAAGCCAACCATCACCATGTTAGAGGAGATTATTGTTGAGTATATGGGTTGCACCATTGGGCTTAGTTAGTTCGGTCCATATGTATTCACGGTTTGGGCCTGTCCAACCGTGTATTGTTTTTAGGGTTTAGTATATATAGTACATGCATGCATTATATTAATGATGCTTCTTGAATATTTTCTTAAATAGTACTGTAACCCTAGCATGCCTCTAAAGTATAAGTTCTTCATCGAGCTCTTCTGAGGTGTTGTTGTTTTTAATCATTCGACATTCGTTTGATTCATTGTGTTCGTTATTTGGTTTACTTTTTGTTTTATTTGTTAAGAATCTTATCGATCTTAAAAGAGTTTTTCATCTCATCAATTGGTATCAGAGCCAGTGGCAAGGGTTCTATTCTCTCAGGGAGCAATTTCTGAGGGGGGATTGTTGGGGGTCAGAAATGACATCGACCAAGTCCTCACACGATGGCCTGGAGTGCCGCAATAGAATGCCTGGTCCTGGAGGGTTGAACGCTCTATATGGGTAAGGTTGCGCCCTTTCTAACACCAATTGGTTTTAGATCAACCGGTAGCGCTGATGCTCATCAATTGGTATCAGAGCGGGAGGCTGTGTAAATCACACACATCTATTATGTTTGAAGAATTTTCTTAGGGTTTCCGCTTTTATTGGATCTGTTAAGCCGTCATTCCTTCATTGACGTTGTTCATGATGGGTTATGAGCACTACATCATTCCTATGGTGTACATGCAAACCCTAAAGCTTTGGATCTAGTTTGTCTAATGAACATGCAATAATCATCCAAAGCCATAAACCCTAGATCTAACATGTGATAATCAAATAACATATGAATTAGGGTTTAGATCTTACCTTGATTGTTATGTAGCAATAACAATCTATTCCTTCTTGTAATTTGGCTTCTAAAAGCTTAGAGTCACCAATGTCACTCCTTTAATGGCTCACAAACACCAAAAGCAAGAGGATGAAGAAGTAGAAGAGGAGAGGCACTAAAAAACGACTAGAAACCCTAAGGAAACTCTTAGCCACGTTTTTGGTGCCCTAGGGGTCTTTAAATAGTGAGGCTATTAGGGTTATCTAACAAGGAAACCCTAATTTGACTGCTTAGGCACTAAGCAGGCCATGGACTCCCTCCTTAGAGGCCTTGGACGATTTCTAATGGGTTTCCCCATAGAATTCGTCCACTCCTCTAATATGAAGTCCATTAGCCCAATATTCAACTATCACACAATTGATAGTTCTAGTCCCTTAAGTTTAATTAATCTCTTTTAGCCACAAAATTAATTCTTAATTAATTATTGACTAATATTAATTAAACAATATGATTTCTCCTTTAATATATTATTCTCATAATATATTAATAAATCACAATCAATCCTCTCTCTCCATAATTCATCCTATCAAGTTGCTTTGGTGAAGGCAACCCAAAAGAACCATGCACCATCGGGTCAAGTACATACCAAAATAGTTATGGACTTAGACACTAATCCAACAGTCTCCCACTTGAATAAGTCTAATAACTATTCTGCGTATGACTTCAGATCCTAATCCGCAATCGTAGCTTTCAAAAGCCGTTGTCAACTCTGATCTTATCAGATACGCGTCCTTTAGATAAGGGATCATATATTCCTCCATTCTAGATATAATATAGACGTGAGACATGGATTGAAATCATTCTCTCAGTCTACGTGTTGTTTCCCGATTTCCGATTTATGACGACTGACTAATTGAACTTATCAAATCAGTCCTGGCCCGGCCGAGCACTTTCCTTTGTCATCACTAAATCATCGAGGGGCCCACATATATCGCTTTTATCCCACTTTGGATAAAAGGAACGGATAAACTTCGACTCAATGCTCTCTTGTACTCACTCACCGAATCACACACAACAATAAATTTTATAACACCAAGTTACTGGTGCGTTTACATATTATCAATGTATAACCGACTTGCAAGATACAACTCACACATATCGGTTTCAAGAACATAAGATATTATCGTCTCACTAATCACTCGTGATAAAATCCATGAAGCGATCCAAGTGAGTGTGGGTTTAATCCAATGCTCAAATCATATTCGTAAGCACTCATGAACGTTGTAGCAAACTTTTGCTATGTCTAATACACTTTAGATAATCTACACACCAATTCATGACAATCTTCTTTCATACCTACTCCCAAAGTATGAGCGACTGTGGAACGTTCAAATAATTCGATTATTCTAAAATAACTCAATTATTTAGGAAGTCAAAACATGCAAATTGAAACACAAGAATAATACTAATCTTATATGGCCCCAAACTTTTGAGTATAAATAAAACACTTTTATTTAATCACCATATTGATTACTCATTATTTGTTGTTTCGGGTAATCAACTTCTTACTTGAATTATAACGACAATTGTCCCATGCTCTTAGCATGCACACTATGTTTATTTATGGTCCTTACTCTGTGAAATAGTATAATTGAATAACATTTTCAATGACACTCATTTCACAATTCCCAATCCTTACCACAAGTGTAAGAATACCAAATTCTTGCCACTTATAGAATATGTTAGATTCTTACACTTTATGCAACGGTCCTTTCGTAATGTCATGGCACCAAAGTCACAAAGACTATTGCCAATGAAATTACAAAGTCCTATATTGGAGATTGTTGCAAGACAATTCCATAGATGTGAAGTCTCACATTCAAAGTACATTCCTTTGAACATCCTTCTTGCATAAAAGTTTTTAATCTAGACATAAATTCTTAACGTCCAACTCCCAATATGGAAACATTTCCATATTTTCCATATGACAAATCATTTTAAATAGAATCATATCTATTTATAATAATGTCAATATGTTCCATCCATGACTATACTTCTAACTGTCCACAAGTGACCAATCTTTGGCGAACCTTAGATTATCCTTGACAGTTGTTTAACTAATTCAGTCAAATCCGTTTCTTGTCCTCTTTCCCTCTTAATTCCCTAGGCATTTGGAAAATTTTAGAACGGTCGAATATTACAACAACATGATACTTTACCAGTCTTTTGCTATAATATTTCTATTTCTATTTGCCATGTTCTCACGATTCGAACTATGAAGAGGGATGCCGTAATCATATTCGAGTGTGAGAACGCAACAAATATTTCCATATATAGAATTCTCTTACGTTGAATCCTTTCAACATAACATTTATATATATTTTTGACTAAATTTGATTAAAATTTCTCGATCTAAACCTTTAGATTTGAAACGAAGTATAATATTCTCTCCCTTAATTATAGCAAAACAACTTTTCAACCTATGCAACTTTGCAAAGTGAAAATTTTGTTTTCTATAATTAATATTGCTAACTTGCAATAATAATCATGCTCCCACTAACATGATGATTATATCCATACCAGCATAACATTTATGCTCCCACTAGCTTTGACACGTATTCAGAAAACAGTTGGACTTCTAAAAGACAATACTTATTGACTTTCCAAAGTTCATATTTCCAATACGATGTGCTTCGATAAGCCTTTATCTAAGCTTCTCAAATTCACACACCTTTCCTTAGATAGCTCACATGTGTATCTAAACTAATTCAGAACTTATATTACTAAGTCCCAAATGTTCAGACTAATTGCCAAATCTCACAATTCGAACTATGAAGAGGGATGCCGTAATCATAATCGAATTTTAGAATGCAATTTACATAATCGCTATCTCCTTAAAATCTCTCTTAGTGAAAGTGTTTCCTCATACTCATTTTCATGAAGGAGAGAAACCTTATGACACTTAGATTTTATGGTGCATGCGTTCCTATCCATGCAAATTTGTCATAAGCATAATCATAAGATAATGTTTGTGATAAATTTAACCTCTTATGGACAGAACTTGTTCATTCTTAATTTCTTGCCATCAAGGGTCCCACCATTGCTTCCAAGTTATTTGGCAGCTCACCTATGCCACTCAACTGGATTGGCACATAAATAAAATTTTGTCAACGCGATAGGTTACAATCCTCAAGTCGTGTGCTAGTTTTTAATAGGTTTACTTCTTGATTTGTTCTTGAAACTTTTCAAGATCTTTAGACTCCCACTGACCTCTTGACATATAAGATTCTCTTATCAAGAAGCATTTCTTGACAAACAAATACTCAAGAGTTAGTGTGTATCTTTATCAAGACAAACCTACACACAATTTGGTATTAGTTGGTCTTTGTCTTATCCAAGACATCACAACTTACCAATTTCAAATGTGCAAGAGCAAGAAAACATTTTCCTACTTCACATTTGATGAGTGTGTTAAATTTCTTAAGATGATGTCACTCAAATCACAATTTTGGAGTACGAATCTAAAACTTGATTTTGGAACGAAGTACGATTCATCTTATTGACTTAACCACTACAACAATTCCTGATTCCTCTTCTTAGCCAAACTAGTGTACTAAGGTGTCCTTAGAGGATGAATTGTAATATGGTTCTTAAGACGATCATAAAACACGATACGAAAGTACTCTCCCTTCTTCTTAGATTGGAGAAACTTTTATCTTTCTTGCCTAATTTATTCTTCTTATTCGTTCTGCCATTCATTGAAACTTTTCAATGATTCAGAATCATACTTAATTTTTTTAGTATAATCATATTTACTATTCTTTTAGCAAATAATGAAGAACATTTTATCATTCTTTGTGGTGGACTTGACTAGTGCACAACATTGCGTACCCGATCTCATTATCCTTCACTTGACTCACATACTTATGTGAACAAGGAATTAGTCTTAATTTTCCAAATACGAAGGTTCTCATTCGTCACACAATACCAGTTGCATGATTCAAAGTTTCTGTCCAATTGAAACTTGGGCGATGAGAATCTTTCCTCTTTTGGTAAATTTCTGACATTACCACAAATAACATAACTAAGAATCAAATCCATTCACAATATTGCTAACAATAGAACCATTCAAACACCAATTTTCATAAAATCCATCGCAAGGAAACATAAATAAGATAAATCAAAATTTATTTTATTGCGGAAAAATATTGTCCTTACAATGCGATTACAAATGAAAACTATGTAAATATTACTTAGCAATCTATTCTAACTCTAAAGTAGCAGCTTTAATATCTGATTCTTGAATCATGCGATCGAAATCCATTTCTTCGTGATCAGATTCAGCTTGCTCTTTCCTTTAAGCTTCCTTTCCTTTCTTTGATCCTTCAAAACATCGAAATGTAATCTTATCACATCATGTATTAAGAATCTCCAAATAGGAACTTAATAGAGTTAGATGGTGGATATTACCTGAAGCAGAGTCATACATCTTGACTCTCCCATATCTCAGGTAGTTAGGGCAGCTTCGTAACCAATGCGCCTTCTTTTGGCAGTAGAAACACATGGATTCTTATGGAATGGTACACGGGACTATCTTAGACTCAACCTTTCTCTTGCGTGGAGAAGACTTTTCTGGACTTCCAATGTTACCATTGCCCATAGAGGTTTGGGATATTGATTTACCAGACAGATTTGCTGACCAGTGCGCCAAATCATTTCTGATTCAGGAACAATAAGAAAATAAGTCAAATCAATAAGGGTCATGACGTGGTCCATCATATAGTACTCTCTAACGAACTTACCATATGATTCGGGAAGTGACTGAAGAACCAAGTCAACAGCCAACTTCCTTTAAACATCGACACCTAACAATCTCAAATTATCAATATGTAACCTTTTGTCCAAGACGTGAGCACAAATAGACTTTCCATTTTCATGTCTTTTGCCAATAGGGCTTGAGTGACCTTGAACTTTTCAAGTCTTCGAACACGTGGGTCAGGGAGAATTATTGGAGGAGGTGGAGTAAGAGAAACATGATTTCTATTTCCACAATCCAATCGTGGAACATCATATTCATGTGGAAAACTTTTTCCAACGGATTTAGGAAGACCATAGTTGTCGGACTTTGACATCTATAAAACGGGAGAAAATTCAAGTTTAGTTGATTGAGTCCTTAATAAAACACCCAAATGAGATATTAAGGCTAGGACCCAACACAATATCCTACAAATTGGAAGAGGGATGCCGTAATCCAATTCGCAAAACATTTGAAGGTAGGTAAATGACGATTTACCAATTTCCACCATGAAAAACGAAAAGAAGGTTAAGTTTTAAATGAATTGAAACTCCTAGATCTTTTGAGATTCATTGAACTTTTCAATGTCATGTTTAATCTCGATTATGCCCTTCATTTGTGACTAGGATGCCGATGATCACAAATAAGGTGTGAATAACCATGCGAATGTACGTGGTGCCCTCAATGTTACAGTCACCTAATCGACGTGCCGGTTAACCACACACGCTCCATCGATCTATGACAAACATCGAGTCACCCTTCGCTACCAATGCCAAACCCAACTTAGTGTGCCGGTTAACCACACACGCTCCACTAATTGTCTCGACAAGGGTACAAAGTGTAATTTCATGGAATTGCATCGATTTCACTTTTTCCTAAAGTAACTAAGATTTGGGAAATTAGTAAAACATTTAGTTACTTTAACATTCATTATACTTTTAATGAGGAGAGGGTTTGCCCTATCCTACCCGTTCGGCTAACGACCCTCCACCAATCAAGAAAGCGGTGGGTGAGAGTGGACACCCATTAAACGTCCATTTTATAGGCCATAACCTTATACCCCCCTTATAGATCGGCTTCGTGAATGAGGCCTACTAACGGTAAGACTAGCAGTTTAAGTTATACATATATATAATATTAGACTTTTAATGTTATATATAGTATAAGGGTGTATTTTATACTTTTAAAATACTATGTGGGTTAATTTAATAAATTATACCTTTTAATTTAATTAAACATAAACCATGTCATTATGGATTTATTAATTCTCTTTTAATTATACCTTTAATTAACTTAATAAAACTATAAGGGTGTAATTTGAACTTTTTCAAAACTACGGTTTTAGAATTTAAAATTTCAAAAATTAAACTTTTAATCAAAAATTTAAATTCCAAAACTTGAGGGCAAGTTTTGAAACCTTTCAAAATATTAGGGTTCAACTATTTAAATTTCAAAACAAAAACTTTGAAAGTTCAAATTTAAACTATAAAACCTAAGGGGGAAAATTGAAACTTTTCCAAACTTTATCAAGAACATTCTAGATCAACAATTCAAATAAGGCAATTAACAATTAATTTGTGGTTATCTAATTTTGACCTAGTTCAATTACTTGCAATATAATTCACCAAATAACTTAAATAATTAAACATTATCTTATAAGACAACAATTATTTGATTAAATGGCAATTATCTACTATTTTGGCAAGGATATTCACCCAAAATCAATAAAAATCGGATTTTACTAATTAAAAACGTTTATGGTAAGTATCCCAAGCCAAAACAGCAAGAAAATCGCGAAAAAAACGCTGCCAGACCCTTTGACTCGTCAAGTCAGGCCTAGACTCGTCGAGTTCAGTCGACTCGGCGAGTTCACCATGTGACTCGGCGAGTCTTGCAGTCATAACAAAAAAAAATCGATTTTTCAAGCAATAATCGATCAAATAAGCATCAATTCATCAACAAACAGCCCTAGGCTCTGATACCACTGATGGGTTATGAGCACTACATCATTCCTATGGTGTAAATGCAAACCCTAAAGCTTTGGATCTAGTTTGTGTAATGAACATGCAATAATCATCCAAAGCCATAAACCCTAGATCTAAAATGTGATAATCAAATAACATATGAATTAGGGTTTAGATCTTACCTTGATTGTTGTGTAGCAATAACAATCTATTCCTTCTTGTAATTTGGCTTCTAAAAGCTTAGAGTCACAAATGTCACTCCTCTAATGGCTCACAAACACCAAGAGCAAGAGGATGAAGAAGTAGAAGAGGAGAGGCACTCAAAAACATCTAGAAACCCTAAGGAAACTCTTAGCCACGTTTTTGGTGCCCTAGGGGTCTTTAAATAGTGAGGCTATTAGGGTTATCTAACAAGGAAACCCTAATTTGACTGCTTAGGCCCTAAGCAGCCCATGGACTCCCTCCTTAGAGGCCTTGGACGATTTCTAATAGGTTTCCCCATAGAATTCGTCCACTCCTCTAATATGAAGTCCATTAGCCCAATATTCAACTATCACACAATTGATAGTTCTAGTCCCTTAAGTTTAATTAATCTCTTTTAGCCACAAAATTAATTCTTAATTAATTATTGACTAATATTAATTAAACAATATGATTTCTCCTTTAATATATTATTCTCATAATATATTAATAAATCACAATCAATCCTCTCTCTCCATAATTTATCCTATCAAGTTGCTTTGGTGAAGGCAACCCAAAAGGACCATACACCATCGGGTCAAGTACATACCAAAATAGTTATGGACTTAGACACTAATCCAACAGTTCATAGATCTCAATATTACCATATTCAATCTTTACAAGTCTGGTTCTTAGCAGATATCTGAAAAAGGTCATCATGTCTCACGAAGATTCACAAACCAATCCAATCAATATCTCCAACAACATTGGATCTACAACCAGAATCCCGATTCTATACACTCAAGATTATGAAGTTTGGACGCATCACTTTGAGGACTACGTCGTTGGTTCCGAAGACAATGGTTATCTTATCTGGGAAGCAATAACATTGGGTCCTTTTGTTCATTCTGGTACAAATAGAACTATTAAGACTCAAAAGGAGTACACCAAACTTTTAACTGATGTGGAGAAGATTCCTTAAGACGAAAAAGATAAGTTGCTGTGTAATGTTAAAGCCATGAGAATGATCCGATTTGCTTTACAGTCTGATACCTTTCGTTTGGTTAGCCCATGCACCACGGCAAAAGAGATCTAAGATAGACTTAAAGAACTGTATTCCACTGATGAAGACCTAGAGCATTCTATCCAAAATCTATTGCTCTCTAAGTTCGGTGCTTTCCAACAAAAGCCAGATGAAAAACTTATTTAGGCATTCGATCGTTTCAACCATCTTTTGAGCAAGATGATCAAGCATGGTATTGGAAGAGAAGTGATCGAACAGAAGGTCACATTTATGAATTGTTTAAGACCCGAATGGATGGCTGGGAGATGCTTGATGGTGACAGCTGGAGTGTCACAAATGAGGGGCTACACAACCGAAGGCGAGTGTGATGAGGCGAATCAGAAGGAAGATATGTGTTTTGCTGCCAAACCTGTGAGCGAGAGGATCAACGACTGCGATCAGTTGATCAAGAAGGTACAATCCATTCTCGAATCACTTAAAATACCTGTAACAAACTATGAAAAGGAATAAAACGATTTGAAATTCAAATTTTCTAGTTTAAGTGGTAGTCTAATGCAAACACGCCTCATAAAAGCTAACCTAACCGATCAAATTAGTAGGGTGACATCCAAGAATGAGGAGCGAAGATTGTGGATAGAGAATACGGAGTTAGAGTTAGTTAGGATGAGAGATGAAGTTATTTATTTGCAATGCGATAACTTGAAACTTATGAAACAAAGAAACATTTTTTGCTTGATTGCTAAATGTTTATATACTAATATTACTCAATTGCATTTAGACTGTGAAATCGGCAAAAAGATTCACAAAATGATTTTGCCCTTCCTGGAGTTAAAGGAGGATGAAGTTGATATTGATGGTTATAACTGTGAATCTATTGTTTCTTCAGATAAAATCTCTGACGCCTACAGGGTTGGTCTGGACAAAATCGAGTCCTTTATCAAGTCCAAAGACCATAAGAACATGCTTAAAAATCTTTTGGACGAGAATGATAAATTGAAAATCAAGACTGAAACCATACATAAATTTGACTCATTGAATGCCAAGTTAAGTTCAGAAAACAAAATAAATGTTGAGAACACTTCTGAATTTGAAGAGGACAGTGATATGAGTGAAATTTATGTAGAGGATGTGGTTGACTGTTCAGAATTTGTTAAGAGCGAAACCGAATCTACCAAAGGTCTTATATCTGAGAATTCTGTTGAGTTCGCTCGAGTGTCTCAAGATAAATCCAAAGTTCTGAAACCAAAAGCAGTGGTTTATCAAAAGGTACAAACTGTACCAAATCAGGTATACACCACGTCAGGGGTTACTCAGAAACACACAGCCGAACTGACAGCTATAGTAAACGAAGATAACACAGGTGGTTGTGATAATCATTTTTGGTCTGCTCCAATCGACAATGCAGATGATACTGTCGGTTTATCAGAGAGAACCTCATGGAATTCTGCATGTTTAATTCGTTTAATTCGTTTGTCTCCAAGATTGAAAGCGAAGCAAACAGCTCTATTCTCTCAAGTGGAATTCTGCATGTTTAATTCGTTTGTCTCCAAGATTGAACCGAAAACAGTTAGCACTGCACTTGATCACTCTGATTGGGTGCAGGCTATGCAAGACGAACTCAATGAGTTTCAGCGAAACCGAGTCTGGAGACTGATCTTTACACCAAAGGATGCATCTGTAGTTGAATTAAAATGGGTATTCAGGAACAAAATGGATAAAGAGGGAAATGTAATTCGCAACAAAGCAAGGCTGGTTGTCAAGGGATATTGTTAGGAACAAGGTATAGATTACGAAGAAACCTTCGCTCCTGTAGCAAGCTTAGAATCTGTTCGGATCTTTCTGGCATATGTTGCACATAAAAACTTTGAAGTTTTTCAAATGGATGTCAAGTGTGCCTTCCTGAATGGAGAACTAGAGGAAACTGTATATGTTGATCAACCACCGGGTTTCGTGAACGAAAGGTACCCTGATCATTGCTATATTCTGGATAAAGTCGTCTATGGTTTGAAGCAAGCTCCTAGAGCCGGGTATGAAACCCTTACTCGATTTCTAAAAATGTCCAAGTTTAAATAAGGTTCGGTGACCCAAACTTCTTTCGCAAGAAAGAGGGTGACCATTTAATGATCATACAAATTTACGTCGATGATATCATCTTCGGTTCCACGAATCCCAGCCTCACAGCTGAATTCAGGAAGTTGATGGAGACTAAGTTTGAGATGAGTTCAATGGGTCCTATTAACTTTTTCCTTGGCTTGAACATTAGACAGGGAACCGAAGGCATATTTATTAATCAGGAGGCGTACACGAAGACACTACTGGCTAAGTTTGGCATGATGGGAGATTCCAAAGTAAAGGTTCCTATGACATTTGGAACGAAGTTAACACCATCTTTGGAGAAACCGGCTGTAGATATGACCCTCTATCGGCAAATGATAGGGTCTGTAATGTATCTAACAACTAGTATACCAGATATTATGTTTTCTATTTGTTACTGTGCTAGGTTCCAAGCTAATCCACGTGACCCTCATATGGTGGTTGTTAAGAACATCTTCAGATATTTGAAGCGAACCTCATCTCTCGGTCTATGGTATCCTGCTAAATCAGGATTTTTTGTTCAAGCATTCTCTGATGCTGATCTTGGAGGATGTGGTTTGGACCGAAAGAGCACTACAGGTGGATGTCAATTCCTCGATGGTAAAATCGTCAACTGGAAGTCCAAGAAACAAACATGCGTCTCACTCTCTACGGCCAAAGCTGAATATATTGCTGCAACATCTTCTACTTTGCAGGTCATTTGGATACAAAGCCAACTTAGAGACTATGGCCTACACATGAAGAAGATTCCACTTTATTGTGACTCAGAAAGCGCTATTCAGATATGCCACAATCCAGTGCAACACTCCAAAACGAAACATATAGCATTGAGATACCATTTCATCAAAGATCACGTTGAAGATGGTAATGTGGAAATCCACTTTGTTAGATCTGCTGATCAACTAGCTGACATCTTCACGAAAGCCTTACCTGAAGTAAGTTTTAATAAAATTCTCCAATGCTTAGGAATGATGGAAGCTAAATCAGTACCGAAACTACTGTCGCCTCATTAAAATTGATCAAGGGAAATAGAGCGAACGCTCGGTCTATTTCGGCTCCAGATTTTTTGGGAACCGAAATGGACCGAATGCGAAATAGAGCGAACGCTCGGTCTATTTCGGCTCCAGATTTTTCCGGAACCGAAATGGACCGAAATCAAAATAGAGCGAACGCTCGGTCTATTTCGACTCCTGATTTTTCGGGAACCGAAATGAACCGAACGCTCGGTCCATTTCGCTTCACTCCTTTTAGGTGAAGTTTCGGTTGTATAGTTTGTACATTATGTATATTTTTTCTCAATTCATTTCTTCTAATAAAACTCAAAAATATTTTCCTTTCTGTTTTTAATTCTTTTTAAGAAAATTCATAAAAATCAAAAATATTTTTCTTTCTGTTTTTAATTCTTTTTCATAAAATTCATAAAACTCAAAAAATTATTTTCCTTTCTGTTTTTATTTCTTTTTCAGAAAATTCATAAAATCCAAACATTTTTTTTTTGTTTTTGTTGCTTTTCATTAAAATAAAAAATTCCAAAAATATCACTGAAAGGTATCGTCGATCATTCAAATGATGGAGCTGAGACAGGTATACATTTCTTTATCTTAGTAATAGCTAAGTGTCCCTAGAAGCATGATGTTGTAT
Organism: Lactuca virosa; assembly: GCF_052849685.1. Lineage (NCBI taxonomy): Eukaryota > Viridiplantae > Streptophyta > Magnoliopsida > Asterales > Asteraceae > Lactuca > Lactuca virosa. The sequence goes on along the minus strand of NC_136430.1, from coordinate 348,211,560 downwards.
GTAGACCAAAGCCTCAAAGACTTCAAGTGAAGCCTTACTGATTTGATATACACAAATCAAATCTTCCCAATCAGGCTGATAAAATCACTTATGTCATGAGCTACCTTACTCGTCTCATATTGAGTTAAGAGTTGTCTGCTCGGTCCTTACTATATAGCAGGGGTACTTTCGGTTATTTAACCTCCTTATCACTCTTCTCCATCTCATTCCGGTTCATAATTGTAACCCTTGAGACTCTCAGAGTTTACCACTGAGGTTTATGGTTACATAACATCTGTGTTAATGATCTTAGCTTCGTTTCACCATGTGCTAAGTGAAACCCAAAATCCAACACCAATAACGAATTGACGGTGAACAATCAAATGTTCTAGTTTTCACCCACTTTTTAACGAAACCACTTTAGTGGAAGGTACCAAGAAATCTCCTTTTAATTTTTATGCGATCTTTATGAAATTTTCTGACACCCACGCGTTTCTTCCCATAAGATCCAATTATATTTTTGTTTTTGAGATTTCTACATTTATCATCAAGTCACTGAATATATTATCTAACATACTTGTATAATAGGCTACACTGGACTCACAAGTACTTCATCTAACTTTCGGTCTTATGTCAAGTACCGAAGTTCGGTTGAAGTTGAGCCACCCCTTATAGCTTAAATTTGAAAAGATGCCTTTCAATGTTTCTTAATAAACATTTGATCGTATTTCAACGGGAAACCACACAGACACTTCTAAGTCTCTCTTGACTTCGAAGGAAGCGATTCGTGCCCGGGATCCTCAGTTTCGTGTCTAAATAGACATAACTTAACTCCCACAAATACTTTGCTTTATTTCTTTTCTATTGGCACACTCTCGCACGAAAATCTTTATGACTTTCCTAGTTCTTGTTAGTGATACTAATGGTAATTTTTCAGATTTGATGCTTCGGTTGTAAATGCTATGATGGTATACTATGTTAAGGCGCGAACATTTCCAGTCTTATATGAAGCGAAAAGGTTGGTCACAGTTTGAAACGAAATTTGAAAAGTTTTCGAAGTTGAAACAACGGTAACAAGATAAGATTTCAAAACAAGTCATTGGATACGATTTGCAACGGCCGCGTGAATTTGAAACGGTTCCTGACATCACGCCTGATGACGTTTTCCTAGGGAAACACAACTGTCAAATCGCACTTTTTCAGGCGCCGATTCAGAAGATCGTCGCATCATTACTGTGGATTCTTTCTCTCTCCTGAAGATGGTATATAAGGTTTTCTCACACGCCTTGTACCACTTTACCAATTCACAACTTTCTCAAGAACACACCGACGAATTTCTACTATTCATCTCCTTCTTCACACCTGCAACAATGGCTGAATCTTCATCTGTTTATGAACAATCTTCCCAGTCCTCTCTTCTCACCATAAAACCAAATCAAAACCTCATCATTGAACTCTCACCTTTCCAGTATGATCCCTACATGTTGCAAGGGGTTGAATGCCTCAAATATTCACCACTTGTAGTTGCCATAACCAAGGTGGAGTATGTTCCAATGTCGCTACTTTCTCAGGTCTACTCAACCGCTGTCTATGATAAAGCCAAGGAGTGAATTTTCTTTGAGATCGTCAATCAAAAGACGTCGATTTCAAAAGCTAGGTTTTGTCTATTGCCGAGGATTGCTATCGACGACTCAATGATCAACCCTGATTCCATTACCAACACTCAACTCTTCACAATGTTCTATGATATGGGGTACGCTGAGGTTCTCACCACTGTCACAAAGTTCAAGAAATCATGTCTTCCTCCTCAGTGGAATGGTCTATTTACCATCCTCTCTAAGGGTTTATCGGAGAGGGTTGAAGGTTCTGATGGAGCAAGCAAGGCGTTCATGAACCTTATCTACGGTCTGTACGATGGGGTTAACATGGATTTTGGATCTATCTTATGGTCTCAACTGGTTCAAAGTATTGGTTCTACTTCACGCTACTCTGAAATCTCTTGCGCTAGGTTTTGGACTCTTGTTAGTCAATGGGCGATGGAGAAGCTTCACGTTCCAACAATGGCGGACTCACTGATGTCGTCTATTGCTACTTTCCACACGACGAGGTTAATTGTCTCCGATCCTTCCAAGTTTCTCTTTATTGGTTCGGTTCCGGAATCCATGTACATGTGTGTTTCTAGTGACAACAAAGTGATAGCTGAGTACAAGAAGCTACCTCCTTCAGGGCCAAGGCAGCTTACTCCTGAAATGCAAATCTCCCTAGACGCAGCAGATAAACCTGTGAAAAGAGGGAAGAAGCCTGAAAGAAAAGGGGAGAAGGAAGGTCAATCCTTTAAAGTTTCAACTCCCAAGAAGCAAAAGTCTGAACAAGCAGCCCCTACTGCTCCGAAGAAACGAAAGACTAAGAAGAAGGCACACAAGTCGAAGGCTCCTTCTCCTTCTTCAAGTGACTCTGACTACGTTCCATCGGACCCACATCCCGAACCAGAGTCCAGTGATGATGAAGTTTCTCATCACGAAAGTCCGCCTCGAGGTAATTCGCCTCCACCCTCACCAACTCATGAAGGTAACCGAAACTCACCTCCTCCTTCTCCTACACAATTGTTTCCTATTACCATTTCTCTGTTCCCTCCTCCCATCTCATCTTCCACTACAACCTCAATTCCAATTCCAACCCCTTTATTCACCGAAGTTACCACAACTACTACTACTCCAACCGAACCTCAGGTTCGTGTCAACGTATCTGATACGGGGGCATCTTCTTTCGAATCTGAACCCCCAATTACATCCAAACCTCTATCCCCACCTCCCTCACACGAATCTGACACTGTTCTTGGTGGAGCAGATGTGGAATTTGATTCAGTCTATTTTAGCCCATATCGAGTACAGAGCGATGATGATGATGACGCTCCTGTCACGAAGAGGCATTTAAAGGATCTGAATGATAAGCTTGATAAATTGATTTCTTCTTCCTCTTCTACTCCAAGCACGACGTACTCTGAAGCTGCAATCAAGGCTCTATTGGCCACCTTTTTCAAGGAGCATGACACTTCCATTACTAATGTTGTCAAAGCTATCGATGCTTCCACTTCCAGATGTCAGAAAGCTTCTATTACAGTTGAAGCCTCCACTACAGATTGCAAGCAAGCGACCGCAAGAGTCGAAAAACTAATTTCTGATGCTCAAGTTTTTCTTGATTCTCTTCAGGCTGCAGCTCAGAAGAATGCTCAAACGATGAACGCTTTTGTTGATAATCTTACCCACTCGCTTCAAGCTGAAAAGAAGCACTTTGAAGAGGCACACCTAGCTATCCAGACTGCCAACACCGAGCTTCACACCTCATTTGATGCCCGTCTTACTCAACTTGAAGTCGAACTCGCAGTGGAAAACAAGATTATGGATGAGCTGGATCGTCGAACTTCTCAGCCTAAAATTCAGAACTTGAAGCTCAAGATGGCAACCAAGGAAATTAAAGAACTCAAGTCTCAGCGAGCAGTGGTCAAAAGCTCTATTGGTGATGTGCATTCTATTCTTTTACATCTTCTGGAAGCCCATGACTCGGTCCTTACCATCTCGGTTCGACGTCACTTCGCTGAGAAATTGAGACCTGCTCTAGACATTCTAAGCAGGATTCAAGGTGTTCCTGAGCCCGTTGTGCCTCCGAAACAAGGGGGAGAAGAGATTATGAAGGCACAACCTCAAAAACCTCCAAAAAGCAAACCTATCACCCAACCGAAAGTCACTGCTAAACCGAAGGGTAATGAAGCTTTGGGCAGTATGAAGGGAAAACGAAAGAAGCAAATTGGTGATGATGATGATGTTGAAATCAAAGATATGGCTGAAACAGATCAAAATGCTTCCAAAACCGTAAACCTCAAAATCAAGCCAAATGATCAAGAGATTGAGGAAAAGGTTTGTAAAGCTAAGGAAGGATTTGATAGGGAGAGGTAACAAAAAGAAGCGAACGATGTATTAGAACAGAGGAAATCTATGTTCCCTCTGTGGACTATGGAAAAGCTTCTGAAGGAGGTAATTGAAGCTCCAAGTACACATTGGCTCGAACCGGTTCTTTCATTCGATCTTGAGAATTCCAAAGATTCTCAATTTGATATGCCAATCACCCGAAAGGCATTCATCTTTCATTGTTTTGAGTCAACAGTTGCCATCCCCTCTCCTGACCCGAAGGTTGATCGAGACCTGATTGAATACTATCTTGCGTTCTCTCAACCTCAATACCTGACTTGGAGTAATCAGAAGATCACAACAGTCAAGGTGTTGAAACCCACTTCAGCAGGGAAGTTTATCAATATCAAGTTTATAGTGACCCGAGGCTCAGACAGTTCGGTTCATATGATTTCCCTGGCTGATTTGCCAAATTTGAATCCTCATGACTGGATTCTACTGAACAATATTTTGTTGACTAATCAACAAGAGTATGAGCCTATCATCGATCACATCAAGCGAATGCTGCTGTGTTATATTCATGAAGTCGCGAAGATGGATCGGGAGATCGCCTCTGCCTTAAAGAAGAAGACCACTATCAAGCCAATTGGGAAGGCAAGCGACATCAATGTGATGATAACAGGCAAAATTGATCCACAGTTTCATACAGTCATGTTCACCAGGGGCGAAGGTCAAAAATGCATGTTCGCTCTTGTTGACAAACACCTGTTCTCCACTTCCTGCTTGGAGCATATTCTCGATATCATATACAGGTGCGATCATAACAGTGAAGCTGACAAGAAGATGTTTTCAGATATGCTTCGGTGGTACATTAACTTTCGTCAAACTCTTCTTGCCATCATCCCCAAGATGTTGAAGACTGTGAAGAAAACCACCATTACTCAACTGAAGTGATCTTTCGCCTCAATTGGCGCAAAGGGGGAGATTGTTAAGTATATGGGTTGCGCCATTGGGCTTAGTTAGTTCGGTCCATATGTATTCAGGGTTTGGGCCTGTACAACCGTGTATTGTTTTTAGGGTTTAGTGTATATAGTGCATGCATGCATTATATTAATGATGCCTCTTGAATATTTTCTTAAATAGTACTGTAACCCTAGCACGCCTCTAAAGTAGAAGTTCTTCATCGAGCACTTCTGAGGTGTTGCTGTTTTTAATCATTCGACATTCGTTTGATTCATTGTGTTCGTTATTTGGTTTACTTTCTGTTTTATTTGTTAAAAATCTTATCGATCTTAAAAGAGTTTTTCATCTCAACAATTATATTGTATGTTATGGAGAGGATATACAATTTAAAGATCAAAGGTAGTTCATGGCCTGATTACAAGCCTTGCCTAACAATTACACTCCTACTGAATCAATTAAAAAGAGCTCAAAGGTAGTTTCTAATCTTTACACTCCTAATTGTATTTAGGTACTCACTTATGTTGTGTATGCAATAGGTATTGGTAGGTTTTACCAAGTGGTCTAAACCAATTTGAAACAAGAAACATGGCTGAGTCCTATGCTGTTGACCTAGACAAGAAGACTTGTACTTGTAGATTATGACAACTTAATGGGTATGGATGTGTGCATTCAGTTGCAGCTATATCCTTTCTGAATAGAAATGTTGGTACTTATGTGGATACAATGTTCTATAGTGTTGTGTACAAGAACACTTACAAGTACCTAATTCATAGGATAAATGGTAGCAATATGTGGTCACTTACTGACTTCATACCACCTTTTCCAACAATCAAGAGAAGAATTACAGGTAGACCAAAGGTTAACAAAAGAAGAGATGCATCAGAAAAAGCTCCCAAGACACACTGTGTCTAAGTCAGGGAAAAAAATATCATGCAGTATGTGTAAACAAGTGGGGCATAACAAGGTAACATGTCCTCAAGCTGAAACACCTCAAGTGCAAAAACCTCAACTTGGAAGGAGGCCAAAACAAAATGTGAAAAAAGGAAAACAATTGTCAATGAAAATGGTGAAGGAGCACAAGGAGTTGGTGCATGAAGCAGTGGATTAAAATCAGTGCCTGAAGGGAAAAATGGAGAAAAACTGTGGGTAAGTGTAAAAGAAAGAAATCAGAGAGAATCATCAAGATGAAACTTGCTAAGAGGGTTAAGGACAAAGATGGTAAATGAGATGCTAGTTCAAACCCATTGGACCTTAATGAGTAGGTTATGTTTTCCTTGAACTTGTTATGTTTGTACTTGGTTGTACTTGGTTGGACTTAGTTGTTATGTTTGGAATTGGGTTGTAATAGGTTGATTTGTTTGGATTTGTACTAACTTTGTTTCTTTGAGAAACATATGTAATTGTTTATTTGTTTGTGACTGATTTGTACTACTTATGTTGTTTGAGAAACTTAGTTTGTTTAAGAAAGATATGTACGTGTTTTCTTGATCGTGCATGGTGCATGTTACCCAAGGGAAGATGGGGTCAATAGTTCAAAGAATCAATGTTAATTTGGTTAGGTTACAAGGGAACATGTGGTCCTTGTAACATCAGTTAACACATGTGGTCCAATAATTTGCTTGTGGTCCTTGAGTAAGATGTAGGGTACCATCAGTGGCCACTAGAACAATTAAGACATTGAGTTTAATGTAATACAATAACCAAATTAATACAACAACCATTGATGTTAAACATACAAAACAAAACAAAGTACATAAATTAACCCAAATGACCTTGATTACAACTTGTACATAATTAAACACAAAAAAATACCCAACTACATATTAGGTATACCTTAAACTTAAAGACCTCAGATTGAAGCTTTTTGCTCAACCTAAACAACCCAATTATGATCACACCTTCATTGTTGCAATGCATTTCATCAACCCAAGCTATAAAACTTGAACGAGAATCCCGATTCCAATTATTTTCCTGAATTAGTACATGTTAACAAAACTACGGTTAACATCACAAAATGAACAAATGGTGAATTACCTTTTTGAGACATGCATAAAGGGGCGTTCCTGGGTTATCGTTAGTACATGATGTTCGTATTATTGTAACATTCCTCTCTGGCACGTATCACAATATTGTCCGCTTTGGGCTCCCGGCACGATAACTTTCCAGTGGGTCACCCATCCCTAAATCGCTCTCGCCCGGGCATGCTTAACTGCAGAGTTTTTATGGGATCTGTTGCCCTCACGACTTTAAAACACACTGTGACAAGCAAGGTATCCACACCCCTTATAAGGAAATGTTTCGTTCTCCTTTTAAGCTGATGTGGGATCAGGTAAAACCACCTTCACCCCCCCATTATAGGGTTCGACGTACCTATCGAACATATCGACCCATGTGTGACAACCCGAAATTTTCTATCCGGTAAAGCCAATCAATCTAATCAAATGTCCGACTTGTTTCTGCTATCTTTTAGCATTGTTAAGAGTCTGTTTGAGTGTTCTAAGCCTAGTACACTTAAGGATTGTGTGTAGGGGTGTGTCAGCTTAAGTTTATTGGGTTGAAAAAGAGCCGGAAACTCCATCACAAGGAGTTTACGGCCGCAAACTAGAGTTTACGGCCGTAAACTCTTGGTGGCCGTGAACTCCCATGATAAGTATATATTTCCTTCATTTATTCTTCATTTCACCTCTTTCAACCAAGAACACTCAAACTCTCTCAAGTATTATCAAGGGAATCCATCATTTCTCTTCAAAAACGTAAGTAATTCCTCCATTTTGGCTAGTTAATCTTCTTGATCATATGAATCCTATGAATCACATCCTTGAATTCATCACTTTTCCTTCAAGATCTTCAAATCTTCATCTTTTCACCAAGAACACCAAGAACACCCACTTGTTCTTGGGCCGTAAACACCCTAAATACCTCCAAAGTGTGAGTATCTCTTCCATCATCTAGTTATCCATAAGAAACACTTGATTCCTAACCATGAAACAAGCAATTAGTGCATAATCCTCAAGAGTTTACAGCCGTAAACTCTCCTTTGGCCGTAAACTCAAGTGTGGCCGTGAACACATCTTCCTTTGGTTGTAAACTCAAGTGTGGCCGTGAACACATCTTCCTTTGGCCGTAAACTCCCTTTCATACAATCACATGTGATTGTAACACTTCATTACGAGTGTTTCCTAGTCCCTAAGGTTGTTTCCTTGCATGTTAGTTGTTTTAAAAACTAATTACATGCCTATATATGCCATTACATGTCATTTAGGACTCTTTTGTGTCTCGGGAATTCATTCGTGGAACTTCTCGTCCTTACACGAATCTTCAATTGAATCACCCACATAAGGTGAGTTCATACCCCTATAATCAATCTTTTAAATGTTTTAAATGCTTTTAAAGGGAGGAGGATACAAGTTGAACACAATGATATTGTGTTCATGTTTATGTATGATAACCATCATTTCAAATGATTTCTAATGCTTTATAACTGATCAAATAATTTCAAAAACTCTTTTAAAGTTATGTTACTCTATTGTTTATAAAACACTGTTTTTAAAGTACAATCATAACTCAGTAGATAATCGAGTCTTTTCTACAAATCAGAAACAGTTCAAAACAAACATACTAGTAAACTATAATAGGTATAGTTTAGGGGTTCAGAACATATAATAATAAGAACGAAAAGGAACATATGATAACAAGAACGGAAAGGAACATATGATAACAAGAACGGAAAGGAACATACGATAACAAGAACGGAAAGGAACATACGATAACAAGAACAAGATAACATTTATGTGAGACTACTTCACGAGTTAGCAATATACTTGTTAGGTAGCATTTTGTAACCAGAGTCTCCTGGAGGGAGAATGGACATTGTGTGTATAGATCTATACGGGACTGACAAGCCCGCATCCCGACTGTTCGCTACAGTTTGGCCGGCAGGCCAAGGGGTGACAAATGTCACATCAGATTTGACGCCAGCAGGTCGTTGTGTTTAACACTTGTCGATCAGTATGGTTATAACCACATCACATCTTAACCTTAATTAACAAACTGGTTTTAAGGTATTTAGTGTTTCAGTAGTTACTTTTTACAACATTACTAAATACTTTCATTTTCCCATTACATTCATACGGTGATCTTCTCACATAAAAGGTAATGCAAACTATTTTCTAGTAAAGATAGTCTTAAACTTAGGAAAATTTAATTCATTACAATAGACAAACAGAAGAGTCGAGTCTTAGTACATTCAGTTAGAAGAGGGCCTATAATGCTAACTTTATGATTCCTCGGTAGATACATCAGGGATATATATTAGTCGGGTTCGGTAGACAGTAGAATGTGTGCTTTCCGCTTCATTTCCTGTTCCTTGTTTGAAGTCAATCTTTTGTGAATCGCATACTTTGTAAACACTTTCATATTAATACAATGGTTGTTTGTTATTTTGATTACTATGATGCATGTGTTGTGATACTAAACATGACGTCCTCCACCCTCGAACGTTTCCGCCGCTCCGGTTTGGGGGTGTGACAGATTGGTATCAGAGCATTGTTTATAGTGAACTAAGTATATCAACCTATAAAAGATATACAACTATAAATACAATGGGGCCGAAGTGCTCTGGATAATAATATATTTTAAAAATATAACAATACTTAATAAAACTATACATACATGCTTATACATATATACATACTAGAACAAGTATCACAAGAAGAACAGAACATAAGTATTTAAAGGTTGAACACTGCGGTCAAACCTAGACAGTTATGTAATCATATCTGCGATCAATATAGCCTGATCAACTATATTTATTTGAGATGTGACCGACATGTGTTTGGGAGCGATGTGGTGTTGCAACAGTCTTAAAACTTACCTAATTCTATTCAATGGATTTCTAGATCAGAACATAAAGTTAAAATACTATAGGAGAATTTTATAACACTATAAGACAACAACAATTTTAAAACATACCAAGTTCATTACATTAAAATACTATAGGAGTATTTTAGGCACTATAAATAACTTATGTGAGAACTTAAAAGACCCTTCTACTAGGTCTATGATTCCGGAGTGTATACTTCCAAGGTTTTATATTATTGAGATTTTATAGACTTAGAATTTGTGATCTATGCTTCACTTCCTGTTCCTTGTTTGGTTGTGGTTTTGGAGTAGGATCACTTATTCGAAGGTCTATTTAATCTTAAATTATATACAACTTGTATACATTGCGCAATTATAGGATGACCCGGTAAGGATCACCCCATAATGTTACACTTAATCTCATAGATGCTTTAGACACTTCCATTCTCATATGTCAAACCCTGATAGATGTAACCACTCCATCATAGCAGTCAGCAGAGGAGTCAAGGAGAAACAAAAAGAGATTCAAAAAGAGTTTTCCAAGAAGTGATCAGCCGGAGAAACAAAAACGTCTTATGCGTCACACTAATAAATAATAAACTTAATTGACTTACTGAGTTAGTGATTTCACTACTCACACAATGTGTTAGGATTATTTCTTTTCATGCAGCCAATATCAGTTATTCAATGCACATAAATTCATTCGAGGATAGCCACTTCTGATTCATAAAGTTTATTTTATATAGACTCCCTTTATGAATTATTTCCAGAACCCTATGAAAGTCAGAACCAGATGCACTCAGAACTAGGATAACTTTGTCATTCTGCTTTCGGCTTATAACCACTGCTATAGACTTATTCTTGTCTCATCTTTGTATTCTTTTTAGCAAAAAATGCCTCGTGGTAGACCTGTAGGGCGCTAAGTCAATAACGCAACAGAGAATCCACCACCACAGTTCAATCCTGCTGCTCTCCAAGCAGCGATAGTAGCCGCAGTAACAACTGCTCTAACTCACATCAGCGAAAATGGTACCAATGGAACTGGTAGCGGTACCCACTCAACCAACTCCGGAGTTACCCACGGGAGTGTTCGTACAAGGACTTCATGAACTGCAAACCCAAATCCTTTAATGGAAATTGAGGAGTCATTGCTCTGATGCGATGATTCGAGAAAACAGATTCGGTCTTCGCAATCTGTCTGTGCCCAGAAGGGAGCAAAGGTAAGTTTTCTGCCTGCACCTTCTCCGACAGAGCCCTAACATAGTGGAATAGCCATGTTAAGTCACTGACCTTATCAGTGGATAACTCCATAGGTTGGGAGAACCTAAAAGAGATGATGTTGGAAGAATACTGCCCTAGGGGCGAAGTTCAAAAACTGGAACAAGAGCTATGGGAGCATACATGGTCGACTCAGATATAATGACCTACACTGACAGGTTTACGACCTAGGAGCACTATGCCCCGAGATGGTTACCCCGGAAAGTAAGAAGATAGAAAGGTACTTCTGGGGTTTATCTACCCCGATTCAAGGAGATGTACTGCCTTCTAACCCAACTACATTCGATAGCACCAAACGCCTGGCCCAGCGACTCATTGACCATGGAGTCCGCCATGGCGTGGTGGTCCCCGTTCCCGAACCATCAAAGGGAGGGAACTATAAACGAAAGTCGGGGACAATGAGGAAGGAACGAACAACATAGGAAACCCCGCAGGAACAACAAATGGTTACTATATACGCCGCCACAATACCTGCTACTCCAGCACCTGCCATTCGATATGCTGGAACTCTCCCGAAGTGTGATGGGTGTAACTAACACCACACCGGAGTTTGTCGGGAAATGCAATGCTTGAATTGCCACTAGAAGGGGCACACTGCCTGATTCTGCAGGGCACCGACACAACCGATCTCCCAAGTCGTCGGGAGTAGAAGTAAACCAGACCTGCTATGGCTGTGGTGAGACATGGCACTACAAGAGGGACTGCCCGATAACGAAGAACTCAGGAACGGATGGACGAATTCTAATGATCACAGCAGCAGAAACTACCCCGGAGTCCCCAACGACCAGCGGTACGTCTTCGAAATAAGAATTATTTAAAATTTAATTTATATTTATATAAGATTAAAACTTGGGGAAACATCTAAAAGTAATTATAATAACTCACTCATTTGAACAAGTCACAACATTCATAAGAGAACTAAAGATCCGTACAGGTGAGCTATGATGGCTTAGTATGTACATCAGGGTTGTGCATAGCTAAGATTTTGCAGACTAAGAGTGAGTGATTCCGCCTTAATTCCTGTTCCTTGTTTGGTTGTGGATTTGGGCAGAGTCACTCAGTCGACCGTCTTGTTCATCTTAATTATACATAACTTGTATATGCCAAGCGATCATAGAGGTACCGAGGAGGATCATAATATAGAGTATCGACACTAGTTATCAAAACACTTGCACTGTTAGTACTCTCTCATCGTGATACGATTTGTGGCAGTGGTAATATCTAGGAGAAAACTGAAAGCACTAGAAAGTCTACACAGAGTACATGGTCGAGCACACTCAGAATACACTATCGTATAACAAACGCTTCTTTCAAATCGGCCTAACTTTTGTTTTTGTAAAGAGTCCATTGTCATCATTCGTCATGGATTGGCGTGGTCCTCACCGTACTAAGTTCATATGTTTCGAAATTCCATCGCCTTGACCGTCAAATTCACGAAACCCTCGTCATTCGTAACGACAACCCGAACTAGACCTCAGTTTTGTCTCTTCTCTTCTAAACCCCGAAGTACTCATGCGAGGAGTACCTTGCCCTCCGAAACCTTAACACCGTATATTCAGCAGACCTTACCGAACTACCACTCGTCCAACAGATCAAGTTCAAGCACAGAGGCTAAGGACGATTACAGCCCACCTATCACTATTAAGTGTATGCGTGAGGGTGGTATATAATTATGATTATGCAGATTTAATATGTGTGTTTATGCCCTATCTCCTGTTCCTTGTTTGGTTGTGGACCTGGGGCAGAGTCGCATATCCGACCGTCTTACTAATCTTAATTATATACGACTTGTATACACGAGGTGATGATAGAGGGACCAAGTATGAATCTTATCATGAGCGTCAGGGCAAAGTTGCCCAGGTCTACGAGTGAGTATTCTGCCAATCAGAGGCGCACAACCCCAGGAGTACTGCTAAGAAAGCTAATTTCAGGACATAATTCCATCTAACGGGCGGATGATGTGACAACCCGAAAATTTCTATCCGGTAATCCAATCAATCCAATCAAATGTCAGACTTGTTTCTCCTATCTTTTAGCATTGTTAAGGGTCTGTTTGAGTGTTCTAAGCCTAGTACACTTAAGGATTGTGTGTAGGGGTGTGTCAGCTTAAGTTCATTTGGTTGAAAAAGAGCCGAAAACTCCATCACAAGGAGTTTACGTCCGCAAACTAGAGTTTACGGCCGTAAACTCTTGGTGGTTGTGAACTCCCATGATAAGTATAGATTTCCTTCATTTATTCTTCATTTCTCACCTCTTTCAACCAAGAACACTCAAACTCTCTCAAGTATCATCAAGGGAATCCATCATTTCTCTTCAAAAACGTAAGTAATTCCTCCGTTTTGGCTAGTTAATCTTCTTGATCATATAAATCCTATGAATCACATCCTTGAATTCATCACTTTTCCTTCAAGATCTTCAAATCTTCATCTTTCTACCAAGAACACCAAGAACACCCACTTGTTCTTGGGCCGTAAACACCCTAAAGACCTCCAAAGTGTGAGTATATCTTCCATCATCTAGTTATCCATAAGAAACACTTGATTCCTAACCATGAAACAAGCAAGTAGTGCATAATCCTCACGAGTTTACGGCCATAAACTCTCCTTTGGCCGTAAACTCAAGTGTGGCCATGAACACATCTTCCTTTGGCCGTAAACTCCCTTTCATACAATCACATGTGATTGTAACACTTCATTACGAGTGTTTCCTAGTCCCTAAGGTTGTTTCCTTGCATGTTAGTTGTTTTAAACACTAATTACATGCCTAAATATGCCATTACATGTCATTTAGGACTCGTTTGTGTCTCGGGAATTCATTCGTGGAACTTCCCATCCTTACACGAATCTTCAAGTGAATCACCCACATAAGGTGAGTTCATACCCCTATAATCAATCTTTTAAATGTTTGAAATGCTTTTAAGGGGGGGTACAAGTTGAACACAATGATATTGTGTTCATGTTTATCTGTGATAACCATCATTTCAAATGATTTCTTATGCTTTATAAGTGATCAAATCAGTTCAAAAACTCTTTTAAAGTTATGTTACTCTGTTGTTTATAAAACTCTGTTTTTAAAGTACAATCATAACTCAGTAGAAAATCGAGTCTTTTCTACAAATTAGAAACAGTTCAAAACAAACATACTAGTAAACTATAATAGGTTTAGTTTAGGGGTTCAGAACATATAATAATAAGAACGGAAAGGAACATATAATAACAAGAACGGAAAGGAACATACGATAACAAGAACGGAAAGGAACATACGATAACAAGAACAAGATAACATTTATGTGAGACTACTTCACGGCTTAGCAATCTACTTGTTAGGTTGCGTTTTGTAACCAGAGTCTCCTGGAGGGAGAACGGATATTGTGTGTATAGATCTATATAGGACTGACAAGCCCGCATCCTGACTTTTCGCTACAGTTAGGCCGGCAGGCCAAGGGGTGACAAATGTCACATCAGTTTCGACGCCAGCAGGTCGTCGTGTTTAACACTTGTCGAGCAGTATGATTATAACCACATCAAATCTTAACCTTAATTAACAAACTGGTTTTAAGGTAGTTAGTGTTTCAGTAGTTACTTTTTATAACATTACTGAATATTTTCATTTTCCCATTACATTCATACAGTGATCTTCTCACATAAAAGGTAATGCAAACTATTTTCTAGTAAAGATAGTCTTAAACTTAGGAAAACTTACTTCATTACAAAATACAAACAGAACAGTCGAGTCTTAGTACATTCAGTTAGAAGAGGGCCTATAATGCTAAATTTATGATTCCTCGGTAGATACATCAGGGGTATATATTAGCCGGGTCCGGTAGACAGTAGAATGTGTGCTTTCCGCTTCATTTCCTGTTCTTTGTTTGGTTGTGGGCTTAGAGCAGATTCACCTAGTCCACTATCTATTCGATCTTAGCTATATATATATTCCGTATACACCAAGTAACCATAAGGAGTACCAGGTATGGGTCAGGTCATAGCATACAAATTCAATACATCGTTTTCTAGTACAAAAACATACTTTTCAGATAGAACATTTAGTAGGCTAAAGTAGAAACTTATCAGCAAAAGGGTTTAATTCATTTTATTAAACCAGTATAACTTAAAGGACCTTTAGTGGCTTTTTCTATAATACCTTAGTTTATAGATCAGGGTTATATATAATTAATATCCGATAGGCAGTTGGATGTGTGCTTTCGCCTCATTCCCTGTTCCTTATTTGGTTGTGGGCTTAGGGCAGATTCACCCATTTAACTATCCGTTTGATATTAGATTATATATATCTTGTATAAACTAAGTGATTGTAGAAGGAACTATTGTGGTTACCATTTTTTATAAAGGAAATATATGATTTTCTTAAAGAATGTTTTCATCAAATATAAAGAACTATTACAGTTAACTCCATAAGTACCAAATGAATACAAGAGGGTTATATATAGTGAAGATCTAACAAACAATCGAATGTGTGACTTCCGCCTCATTCCCTATTTCTTGTTTGGTTGTGGGCTTAGGGCAGATTCACAGAATCGATTGTCTGTTTACTCTAAATTGTATAGGATTTTCTGGAGGAACAGGCGAACTTTTCTAAAAGAACTTACAACTTACTTTTCATCACTTAAATACTTATGAACTCACCAGCTTAAATGCTGATCTACTCTTTCAAAATGACTTGTATTCTCAGGAAACTAGTAGACAGGTACGCGCACTGGTATTCAGAAGATGAAGTATAGTAGCTTCATGTCTTGTTTTGTTATTTACTTTTGAAGTCAATCTTTTGTGAATCACATATTTTGTAAACACTTTCATATTAATACAATGGTTGTTTGTTACTTTGATTACTATGATGCATGTGTTGTGATACTAAACATGACGTCCTCCGCCCCCGAACGTTTCCTCCGTTCCGGTTTGGGGGTGTGACACCATGCCCTAGCTCTGATACCATTTGTAACATCCCCCTCTGGCACATATCACAATATTGTCCGCTTTGGGCTCCCGACACGAAAACTTCCCAAGCGGTCACCCATCCCTGAATTGCTCTCGCTCGGACACGCTTAACTGTAGAGTTCTTATGAGATCTGCTGCCCTCATGGCTTTAAAACGCGTTGTGACAAAGAAGGGGTCCACACTCCTTATAAGGAAATGTTTCGTTCTCCTTCCAATCCAATGTGGGATCAGGTACAACCCACCTTAGGTAGGCTGAACCTAATCCCACATTGACTGGGAAGGAGAACGAAGCATTCCTTATAAGAGGTGTGGATACCTTCCCTAACACAAAGCAGTTTAAAGTCGTGAGGGCAGTATATCGCATAAGAACTCTGCAGTTAAGTGTGCCCGAGCAAGAGCAATTTAGGGATGGGTGACCCCTGGGAAGTTTTCGTGTCGGGAGCCCAAAGCGGACAATATTGTGATACGTGCTAGAGGGGGAAGTTACGAATGGTATCAGAGCTAGGGCACGGGTCGATGTGTTCGACGAGGACGTCGAACCCTATAACGGGGGGTGAAGGTGGGTTGCACCTGATCCCACATCGGCTTGGAAGGAGAACAAAACATTTCCTTATAAGGGGTGTGGATACCTTCCTTGTCATAACGCGTTTTAAAGCCAAGAGGGCAACAGATCCCATAAGAACTCTACAGTTAAGCGTGCTCGGGTAGGAATAGTACCGAGATGGGTGACCCCCTGGGAAGTCCTCGTGCCGAGTGACCCAAAGCGGACAATATTGTGATACGTGCCATAAGGGGATGTTACAAATGGTATCAGAGCTGGGGCACGGGTCGATGTGTTCGACAGGGACGATAGGGACGTCGAACCCTATAATGGGGGGTGAAGATAGGCTACACCTAATCCCACATCGACTGGGAATGAGAACTAAGCATTCCTTATAAGGGGTGTGGATACCTTCCTTAACACAACGCGTTTTAAAGCCGTGAGGTCAACATATCCCATAAGAACTCTGCAGTTAAGCGTGCCCGGGAGAGAGTAATTCAGGGATGGGTGACCCCCTGGGAAGTTTTCGCGCCGGGAGCCCAAAGCGGACAAGAGGGGGACATTACAATTACAGCCTCAACTCCACATCCACATTCCATGTTCTTCATTATGTAGCTGCACAGTGGAGAGTATTTGAAGAAGAAAACAATGTGGTAGAATGAAACAAGTAGGTATAGAAGAAACTTTTAACTGATTGCTAGTGGAAAAGACTAAATCACCCCCAGTGTGCAAGGCACGTGGGGTCACTAACATCCCCACTTTTTCCTTCTTCCCATTTCTAATGCACTTTCAATGGAATTTTTTCTAGATAAAAGTTAAAAAATTTGATCATACCCAATGAACAAAGAACATGTAACTTAGAAAACACTTTTCATGAAGACAAGTCTTTCATTCATCATTGGATTTCACTTACAAAATGTCTGTCATATAGACAGGCCTTCTACATATATCGCCAAAAAAGCAAATATAAAAATAAAAAATAGAAAATCTACATACTAGTATGCTTCGTAACCACCATTGTTTCAAATCCACCCATCACCTAAGCTTAACAACGAAATGGAGCACAACCACCAGCAACAAGAGCATCCCCTCCATCATGCCACCCATTGCAACATCGATAACTTTAAACTTCTGATCATGGTCATCCAACTTGTGCTGGAGACTGATGTGGTCAATCCTGGACACGATATAGTCCTGTCTGAGCTGCTCCTTTAACCGTTGCATTTCAGATTGGTTTTCTGCAATCTTCTGACCACATTTACTAAATATTGAATGGATCACATTATAGTTAATTCTTCACCAGAATTTAAAGAGTCGGGTGAAGGTGGTGGAGCTGACATTGTCGCTTTTTAAGGGTTCTTGTTGATGAGTGTTTGGCCGAATATGGTAAACAAGTTTCACGGTTTTTTTACATCAAACCCCACATGGGTGTGTCTCGTTTAATATGCAGACCTAATTCTGGAACTCAATCGTCTGTGAGGGTTGGTGGGATGTTGGTAGAAAGTAAAGGCAATAATTAACCTATGCATGCGTGTCATCGAGTCAACTCAGTATTGACTAACGGGTTCACTCGCCTGCTTACTTGGCAAGTGACTAGGCAGGAAAACCTGCTAAAATGGGTAAGGGGACTTTTCCAATAAGTAAAACAGAAGTGTATGCCCTTTAAATGCAAAAAATACTCACGTGGGACCATTTAAACCATTATACGTAAGTTTGTTGGGATACAGTGACAATAACCCTAAAATTTATGAAATAATGGGGTTAGGGGTAAATCTATCCGCAAACCGATTGTTACACTAAAAGTAAAAATAAAAATAAAATGCAACACAAGTATTATAAAGTAATATTTTGGTATGGAGTCTAAGTAGAGTTATTGATATGGGTGTATGGATTCAGAAAGCCATACAAATCCATCTTAGCTACTTTAATGGTCTTATCCTATGTTTTGTGTAACATCCCATAAATTTCATAAAAATTTAAAACTTTTCAAAAACAACCCATAGACAAAAGTGTTTACAAATAACCTAAGTTTCAAAAGTTTTTAATCATAATCAAGATGTCCCAAAATCCAATATCAGAAAAAACCGGAAGATGTGCACGATCAGGCCTTCGCTTTCCCACGATCCTTAGAAGTACCTGAAACAATAAACTGAAACTTTAAGCTAAAGATTAGTAAATTCCCCCAAAGTACCACATAATACAATCAAACAAATATACAAATGCATGTTGGGTCCACAACCTCCCGGTTGGATTACCCTGGCCCATAACCTCCCGGTTGGATAGCCCTGCACGTAACGTACTGGGTCCACGACCTCCCGATTGGATTACCCCTGCCCATAACCTCCCGGTTGGATTGCCCTGGCCCATAACCTCCTGGTTGGATTGCCCCGATCTATTGACTGGGAGCACAAAGCAACACAATCTCAACCTCAAAAATGTCGACATATACAGATAACAAATATTCTCATCAGACAGTTAATCATATAACCAGTAATTACAGATAGTCCTACAAATCTACTAGTCTAGCGCATATTAGTAATCATCAATTAATCATACAGTTCTATCGCATATTCAGCATAATATAGATATATATATATATATATATATATATATATATATATATATATATATATATATATATATATATATATATATATATATATATATATATATATATATCAGGATGCCAAATCATATGGAGCAGCCTTGGTGCCTTCAACCCACAAGTACAGTGAGGAGAACTCACCTATCAGACTGAAAAGATCGTTGACATAATACTGCTTGGAATATCCACCCTACCGGTCACCTATTCATCAAATTGTGACCACACTCAAATACAACTAAAAATACCCAAAATACCCTTCGGTCAAACTTGGTAAAGGTTAAAATTAATCCATACTCGAAGGTCCATAATCCACTAGTCACTTCGTGACCTCTAATGGTCATGTTGTGACCTAATAATTCCAAAACAGTCGAGGATTACCATCCTTACGTCATGACATCCAGGATCTCACGTCGTGAGGATCCCCCTGGACATAAGTTCTTAATGAAGCTCTTAATCCCTTTTTGGCCAAGAATCCAAATATTTCATAGTGTCTTATTCACTCCATAACATCATAAAAATTATGTCTTTTTGGACATACATGTCCCAAATACTAACTACGGTGCAAAATTAGAAGGTAACACCAAATCTCATGCAAGTCATAAAACTCCACCATATTCCAGATCTAGCATCTATAACACTCAAGGGAAACTAAAGATCGTTTTTCATGGTGGAACTTGGTGAATCGTCATTCGCCTACCTTCAAATATTTTATAGCTTGGATTACGGCATCCCTCTTCCAAGTTATAAAATGTTGTGTTGGGTCCTAGCTTTAATATTTCATATTGGGTGTTATATTAATGATTTAAATCAACTAACTTGAATATCTCCCATTTTAGATGTCTGGTTCAGACAACTATGATCATCCCAAATCCTTTGGAACAAAATTTCCTAATGAAGATGATGTCCCGTGGTTGGATCATGGAAATCATCCTTCAATTCCTCCACCTCCTCCAATTATTCTCCCTAACCCACAAGTTGTTGAATAGTTCAAGGTCACTCAAGCCCTATTGGCAAGCAAAGTCTATGTGTGCTCACATCTTGGAGATGAATTCACATATTGACAAGCCGGGAGAGTTGGGTGTCAAAGTCTTGAGGAAGTTGGTTGTTGACTAGGTTCTTCAATCACTTTCTAAGTCACATAGTTAGTTCCTTTAGGACTACTATATGACAGACCATGACATGACCCTTAATGATCTTACCTATTTTCTTGATGCTGCTGAATCAACAATGATTTGGAGCACTGGTAAAGCAAATTTGATTAGAAGATCGACTTCCCAAACTTCCATGGACATTGACAATGGTAACATTGGAAATCCAGAAAAGTTTTCTCTTCCCAATGGAAAGGGATCGACCATAGTCAACTCGGTTGACCAAATGGTAAAGAGAAAGGCTAAGTCTGAGATAGTCCTGTGTACCATTCCCAAAGAGTCCATATGTTTCTATTGCCAAAGGAAGAGGCATTGGTTGCGAAGCTGCCCTATTTACCTGAAAGATCATAAGGATGGTAAAGTCAAAAAGTTTGACTCTACTTCGGGTAAACTCCACTATCTAACTCTATTAAGTTCCTATTTTGAGATTCTTATTACATGATGTGACTAGGTTGCATTTTGATGTTTTAAGAATCAAAGAAAAGGAGAGGAAGCTTAAAGGAAGAATATGTTGATTCTGATCGCGAAGATGGATTTCGATCACATGGTTCGGTGATCAGAATTTTGAGTTGTTGCTTTAGAGTTGTGATAGATTGCCTAGGAATAAATAACAACATTGTTTTCATTTGCATTTGCATTTGCATTGTAAGGATAAGTTTTTCCGCAAGTTTTAAAGTAAAAGAAATGGTTTTAATTTAATTTATTTTAAATATCCTTACAATGGCATTTGTGAAAAATTGTTGTTTATATGATTCCATTAATAGCAATATTGGAAAATGGATTTGATTCTTTCGTTTGTGGTAGTGTCATAATCTACCAAATAAGGAAAGATTCTCATCACCCAAGTTTCAGTTGGATAGAAACTTGGAGTCATGCAACTTGTATTGTATGATGAATGAGAATTTTTTCATATTTGGAAAATTAAGACTAATTCCTTGATCACATGTATATGTGAGTCAAGTGAAGGATTAGAGGATCAGGTACACTTGGTTGTGCGCTGGTTAAGTCCACCACAAAGATCGATAAGGATATTCGTCATGATTTACTAAAGTCTAGTGAATATGGTTATGCTTACAAGTTTAAGTGTAATTTTGAAACATTGGAAAAGTTACAATGTAAGGCAGAACGGATGAGAAGAATCAAATTAGGCAGAAAGATAAAAGTTTCTCCAATCTGAAAAGATGGGAGAGTACTTGAGTATCTTGTTTTATGATTATCTTAGTGATTTAGAAACCATATCACAATTAATCCTCTAAGGACATCTTAGTGCATTTGTTTGACTAAGAAGAGGAATCGTGAATTGTTGAATTGGTTAAATAAAAAAGATAAGTCATACTTCGTTCCAAAATTGAGTCTTAGAGTAATACTCCAAGATTGTAACTTGAGTGACATAATCCTTAGAATGTTTATAACACTTGTCAAATGTAGAGTAAAATGTTTTCTTACTCTTGTACATTTGAAATTCGTAAGTTGTGATGTTTTGGATAAAACAAAGACCAACTAAGACCAACTGTGTGACGTGTTTATCTTGATAAGTATCCGCACTAACTCTTGAGTATTTGTTTTGTCAAGGAATGGTTCTTGACAATAGAATCTTATATGTCAAGAGGTCAGTGGGAGTCTTAAAGATCTTGAAAAAGTTTCAAGAACTAATCAAGAATAAAAACCTATTGTTTATCACTAGCACACGACTTGAGGTTTGCAACCTATCGTGTTGACATATTCTTATTTCTATGCCCATTCCAGGAAAAGGTGTCTATGCATGTGGATTTAATGAGTTCTCAGTTGTTTGCGTGACTACTTGGAAGCAATGGTAGGCCCTTGTGCTGCCAGGTGGCAAGAAGTTAAGATTGAACAAGTTCAGTCCATATGAGTTTGGATTTGTCACTAACCTCCTCTTGTGGTTATGAAAAATTTACATGGATAGGAACACATACTCCATAAAAATATAAGTGTCATAAGGTTTCTCTCTGATTCATGAAAATGATGGTGAGGAAACGCTTTCACTAAGTAGATTTTAAGTAGATAGCAATTGTGATATTTGCATTCTCAAAGTCGTTAGTGGAGCGTGTGTGGTTAACCGGCACACTAACATGGACTTGTGAGAAATGGAAAAGGTCTAAACAATTGAGACTATGATTATGGCATCCTTTTTCATAGTTCTAAAAATTGTTTAGACACACATATGAGCTATCTAAGGAAAGGTGTGTGATTTTGATAAAGTTTTATCAAAGCATCTCGTATCAGAAATCTGAACTTTGGTAAGAAAGTCAATAAAGTATTGATTTCTAGAAGTCCAGCTCATTTTTGGATACATGTCAGAGCTAGTGGGAGCATAAGTGTTATGCTAGTAAGATAATAATTATTATGCTAGTGGGAGCATAATTAGCTATGGTAAATATTGCAAGTGAGCAATGTTAATTATAGAAAACAAAAGTTTCAATTCGTTAAGTTGCAGTGGTTGAAAAGGTTGTTTTGCTATAATTAAGGGAGAGGAAATTATACTTCAGTTCAATTCTAAAAGCTTAGATTGTGAGATTTTGATCAAATTTAGTCATGATTACATTATTTACGTTCTTAAATTCGATTATGATTACGACATCCTTTTTCATAATCTGAATTATGAGAACATGGCAAACAGAAATAGAAATATTATAGCAAAAGAATGGTATAGTATCATGTTTTAATGTGAGACATCATGAATCGTGTCTCATATGCTTCGGATATAGGATCGATTACATGTGTTGTAATATTCATTTGTTCTAAATTTTTCCAAATGCCTAGGGCATTAAGAGGGAAAAAGTACCAGAACTGGATATGACTAAAATGATTAAGCAATTGCCGAGGACAATATGAGGTTTACCAAAGATTGGTTGCTCATGGACAATTGGAAGTATAGTGTCAATTTTGGGAGGACCATATTGACATATTCTGAAAGGAGGGAACTCTTGTTCAGAAGTGATAGTCAAAATGGAATGTGAAAATGTTTCCATAGTTGGAAGTTATTCTTTAAATCTGTGTAAGATTAGAAAACTTAATGCAAGAAGGATGTTCAAAGGAATGTACTTTGAATTTGAGACTTCGTTTCCATGGAGTTGCTCTCCATTGGAATACTTTGTAAGTGTCTATTGCCAAGTCTTTGTGACTTTTGTGCATAGCCAGTACAAGATGATCAATGCATATAAGTTTAGAATCTAACAGATTTCAGTAAATGGCAAAGAATCTTGTATTCTTACATTTGTGGTAAGGATTTGGGATTGTGAAATGAGCATCATTGAAATCATGTTCAATTGGTCTATTTCACAAAGTAAGGATCATAGACAAACATAGTGTGCATACTTCGAGTATGGCATAACTGTTGTTTGGACAAACATAGTGTGCATGCTTGGAGCATGGCATGACTGTTGTTTGTTTTAATTCAAGTATTAGGTTGATAAATCGAAACATTATACAATGAATAATGTGTAATCAATATAGTGATAAATAAAAGGTGTTTTATTTATATTCATAAGTTCTGAGACCATATTGGATTCGATTATTCTTGTGTTTCACTTTGCATGTTTTGACTTCCCGGATAACTAGGTTATTCAAACTCTCCACAGTCAATCATACGTTGGAAGTAGGTATGAATCAAGACTGTCATGAAGTGGGATTGTAGATGTTTAAAGTGTTTAGACATAGAAAAAGTTGTCGCAACATTCATGAGTGCTCCTGGAATGAGATTCGAGTATTGGATTAAACCTACGCTCATTTGAATCACTTCATGGATTTTATCACGAGTAATCATGAAACGATAATATCTTATATTCTTCAAACGGAGACGTGTGAGTTGTAGTTGCGCGTCGGTTGCACATTGATATATGTAAACACGACCAGTAACTTGGTTGTTATAAAACATATCGTTGTGTGTAATTTGATGAGTAAGTGCAAGCGAACATTTGGGTCAAAGTTTATCCATTCCTTTTACCCTTGGAGGGATAAAAGCGATATCTATGGGCCCCTCGATGATTTAGTGATGACAAACGTAAGTGCTCGGCCGGGCCGGGCCTGGACTGATTTGATTTGTTCAATTAGTCGGTCGTCATAAATCGGAAATCAGGAAACAACAAATGGACAGATAGAATGATTATAATCCATGTCTCAGTCCATATGCTATCTAGAATGGAGGAATATATGATCCCTTATCTAATGGACACGTCATTGACTAGGTCAGAGTTCGACAACGGATTTTAAGAGCTACGATTGCTAGTCGGGATCTTGGAGTCATACACAATAGTAGTTTTAGACTTATCCAAGTGGGAGACTGTTGGATTAGATGTCTAAGCCCATGACTATTATTGGTATGTATTCGACCCGAGAGTAGCTTGGTCCATTTGGGTTGCATAACACCAGGACAATTTGTTAGGATGGACTCTTGAGAGAAGGTTATATATGATTTGTTAATATATTATAAGTTATATTATATTAATATGAAATCATATGTATTGATCAGGAATTAATTTGGAATTAATTTAGTGATCAAAAGAGACGAATTAAATCTATTGGGACTAATTATGGTAATTAGTTATATTTATATGTGTTGGGCTTATGATCCATGTTGGACCAAGTTTATGTATGGACAAATAAAGAGTTGGGCCACATGAACCATGGATCATAATACCCATCGGTATGGATTTGGGTTATACCCATGACCCTTGAAATACCACATATAAATACATACTCCATTGCCCAAAATCGCCACTTGCAAGTGCTTCTTTTCTTAGAGAAATATGGAGGTGTTTTGGTGAATGAAATTCTCTCTCAAGAGTCACCTTTGTCCTAGGTGAGTTGTGATTCCATTTGAGGTGAAACACTTGGTGCACTAAGTTCTTAAAGGCCAAAGTCTTTCTAGCAACACCAAATACAGCAAGTCTTCAAGCCACATAAAAGGTATGTTATTCTAACTAGCATCTTGTATTGTTTATGTCAAATTGCATGCTAGTTATATGTTTAATACCTTGGAAACCATTTGCATGTATAATTAGTGAAAACATAGATCCAATGTATTTAGGGTTGTATGTGCACCATAGGATGTCTGTAGTATACCAAAACCCATCAGTGATGGGGGTTGAGGGTGGGCTATCCCTAACCCTCACTTCCTTTAAATACGGAATAAAACCCCCAAATTTAGAGTTTCCTCTCTAGCTAACCTCACATCGTGAGTAATATGTTCTCACGTCGTGAGTCCAAAGGTGATGCGCGACTGCACCAACCTCCTCACGACGTGACATACAAGATCTCACGTCGTGAGTAGGGTTAAACTTTTGAATCTTTAAACTTGACAATTCCCCACCTGAACTGAATGTTACATTTTGCCGTTTCATATGAGTTCTCATGACCTTACTTATTATATGGATTATGTGATGTGTTATATGAAACCATGTGAAGCCTCTCTTAGGAAGGTGGTTTATGCAGGGCAAATAGAGAAAAGCCTCTTATGTGAGGGAATCTAGTTATGACCAGTGATCTCGACCATGAAAAGCCCTTTGAGGAAGGCAGTCTATTCAGGACAACTAGAAAAAAAACCTCTTAAGTGAGGGAATCTAGTCGTGACCAGTGAACTTGACCTCGCGAAGCCCTTTGAGGAAGGTGGTTTATGCAAGGTAGCTAGAGAAAAGCCTCTTAAGTGAGGGAATCTAGTTGTGACCGGTGATCAGAATGCTAGCATTCATATATGTTCAGTTTTATGTGCTAGAATGTAAGTAATATGTAACTTATTATTACTTGAAGTATATATATTATTATGTGCTATTATAGGTGAGTGTTGTGATTACTTACAAAGCATTAGGCTTACAGTTGCAACTTTATGTTTTTAGTTGAAGGTCCCTAAGGTTCGGAGGACTAGCAGCTAACATGATTGGGATATCTGAACATTCTCGGATGACATGCCATCTAGTTATATGTTCTTTATATGTTATAGTTTTCAAAACATGATTTAGCTTTCACAAATTTTATTATGTTTACGTTGTTATTACGCGAGAAGTTAACTTTATGATTTCCTAATAATTATGAGTAAAACCTTTTTGTAAAGCTTATACTCTGATTTCAAAAAAAAATTGTTTAGATTTTGGGATGTTACATAAAGAACAAACAATTAGACCTAACTCGAAATTGTAAAGCAACTTGCCTGTTTAGGGTAGCAGATGATAGAAGCTGCCAAAATTGTATTAACAAAAGACACTGGAGATCCCAAATACAAATCTGCCATTAACTTTTTACATTTCCCCTTTATATCGAAATCACAAGCCCATTTCTCTTATTAATTGTGATCCTAAATAGCCAAAATAGCTCAAAACATATTATATTAAGTATTTAAGAAAAATGATACTAAGAATTTAAGAATCACATAACATTAAAAAAAAATCAGGACCTTTGTATTCCAACGACCAAGAACTTAATTTTTTTTTCCTAATCCTTCTCCTATGTGTGATTGTATTTGATTATAGGTAGTGACGAAAAAAATATGGGGAAATAAAATAACGAGGTGGCTTGTTAGATTAACGCTCTGAAGATGGAGCTTTAAGAAGATGGATGGATTTTAAGATGGAGATGGAGATCCACTGGAGGCTCAATGGTGGTTGGAAAATTGGCTCGATTGTGAGTGGAAAAGGGGATGAAGACGATGACAGCCGCCCAACACATGAAATTTAGGGTTTATCCCCCACTGAGTCAACATAGGAACTACAAAGGGGTTCACTTAGGTTCAAATGAGAACAATTATATAATTGAGAACGCGAGAACAAATCTAGACCATATATTTTTTTTGTCGTAAAGTCCTCCCGCATACCCGCACGACGAAGGAACATAAAATTCATGTGTGATTATTAACCACGACCACTGTGTTGGATTAGGTGTCTTAGCCCATAACTATAATTGGTATGCACGTGACCCGAGAGTAGCATGGTCCATTTGGGTCGCATATCATCAGGATAATTTGTTAGGATGGACTTTTGAGAAGAGGTTATTTATGGTTTATTAATATATTATAAGTTCTAATATATTAATATGAAATCATATGATTTAATTAGTATTGATCAAGAATTAGTTTGGAATTAATTTAGTGATCAAAAGAGACTAATTAAATCAATGGGGACTAATTGTGTAAACTAGTTATATTTATATGTTGGGCTTATGATCCATGTTGGACTAAGTTTATGTATGGATACATAAAGAGTTGGGCCACATGAACCATGGATCATAAACCCATGGGTATGGATTAGGGTTAACCCCTGACCTTTGGAATACCACATATAAATATGTTACTCCATAGCCAAAATCACAACTAGTGTTCTGGGAGTTCATATGGACGGTTTTTATGTGGCTAGTATTCTCTCTCAAATGTCACCCTTTGTCCTAAGTGTGTTGTGATTCCATTTGAGGCATCCACACTATTGGTGCTAAGTTCTTAAAGGCCAAATACAACAAGTTCTACAAGTTACATAAATAGGTAAACTCCTAACTAGTATTTTATGTTGTTTATATCATTTGTATGCTAGTTGTAGGCTCAAAGCTTTGGAAACAATATTGCATGTATAATTAGAGAAAACATAGATCCAAAGCTTTTAGGGTTGTATGTGCACCATAAGATGTTGTAGTATACAAAAACCCAACAGTGGTATCAGAGCCAAGGGTTGTTTTCCATCATACTTGATACTACTTGTTTTCAAAGCTTGAAAAAATCGTTTTTTTGGATTCTTCCTGATCACCACGAGGTGGTCAAAATTACCACGAGATGGTGACGGGTTTGGCAGATTTTTGGATTTCTTGGCTTAATTTGGATTTTGATAATTACTATAAAATGTTTTCTTGATAAAAATTCGATTTTATGTTGTGAAAATAATTATCCTCATCCAAATAAACGATAATTGTCATAGTTTCAAGATTTTATTAGTTTATGTAATAGACTAATTTCTTGTAAAATAGTTGATATGAATTATCTTGTTATTATGAGTTTAATCTAGATCATGGAAAATTATTTGATTATTGTGTTAATTGGAATATTTGATCTTAATGGTTTTTATGAACTCCATAACTTGTCCTCAAGTTATGGAAAATGAAGAGTTTTTCTTTTAAAAGTTCATTAAGATTCATAGGTTATGAAAAAAATGAAAGGTCTTATTTTAATGTCATCATAAAATAGTTTTATGTCTTCCATAACTTGTCCTCAAGTTATGGAACTTGAAAAGTCTTCCATAAAAACCATATTAAACTCATAAGTTAAGGAAACCAAGAGTTTTTGAATTGTTCAAAACTTGCCCTCAAGTTTTGGAATTTGTAAAGTTACCCCCCATGTATACTTTAATTTCAACCCTTAGAATTTTAAAAGTTTAAAATTTAACCCTTATACTATTATAATATTATAGGTTTAATATATATATATATATATATATATATATATGTATGTATGTATAAGAGTAAGTCAGTCTTACCGTTAGTAGGCCTCATTCAAGAAGCCAGTCTATAAGGGGGTATAAGGTTACTGCATATAAAATGACAATTTAATGGGTGTCCACTCTCACTCACCGCTTCCTTGACTGGTAGAGGGTCGTTAGCCGAACGGGTAGGACAAGACATTAATTCTCCCTTCATTAAAAGTATAATGATAAATATAAAGTAACTAAACTATATTAAATTCTCAATCTTAGTTACTTTAGGAAAATGTGAATTTGGTGCTAACCCATGAAATTGCACTTTGCACCTTGTTAAGTCGTTAGTGGAGCGTGTGTGGTCAACCGACACACTAATCTGAGAATGACAATGTGTGGCAAAGGGTAGCTTGATGTTAATCATAGATCAATGGAGCGTGTGTGGTTAACCGACACATTGATTAGGTGGTTGTAACATTAAGTGTACCAAGTTAATTTGCATGGTTATTCACTCATTGTTGGTGATCCTCGGCATCACAGTCACAAACTTGAAGGGCACAATCGAGATTTAAACATGTCATTGAATAGTTCAATGAATCTCAAAAGATCTAGGAGTTTCAATTCATTTAAAACCTAATGTTAAATTTTCGTTTTTCGTGGTGGAAATTGGTAAATCGTCATTTACCTACCTTCAAATATTTTGCAATAGGATTACGACACCCCTCTTCCGAATTGTAAACTATAGTGTTGGGTCCTAGCCTTAATATTTCATATTGGGTGTTATATTAAGGGTTTAAATCAACTAAACTTGAATTTCTCCCTCATAGATGTCTAGTTATGACAACTATGGTCTTCTTTATCCTTTTGGATAAAACTATCCTAATGAAGATGATATCCCAAATGGCGATCAAGGCGAAAGATTAATCCGTTTTTTGTGCATTAATGGGACTGGAAATCATACTTTACTTCCTCCACCTCCTCCAATTGTTCTCCCTAACCCACAAGTTCTTGAAAAGTTCAAGGTCACTCAATCCCTATTGGAAAGCAGTGTCTATATGTACTCACATCGTGGAGATGAAGTCTCATATAGACAAGTTGGGAGAGTTGGGTGTCGAAGTCTCAAGGAAATTGACTGTTGACTGAGTTCTTCAATCACTTTTCGAGTCATATAGTGAATTCATTAAGGACTACTATGTCACAGACCACGACATGACCTTTAATGATCTTACATATTTGCTTGTTATTGTTGAATCAGCAATGATTTGGGGCACTGGTAAAACAAATTTGATTGGAAGATCTACTTCGCAAACTTACATGGACATTGACAATGGAAACATTGGAAGTCCAGAAAAGTCTTCTCTTCCCAATGGAAAGGGGTCGGTCATAGTCAACCCAGTTGACCAAATGGTAAAGAGAAATGCTAAGTATGAGATAGTCCCATGTACCATTCCTAAAGAGTCCATATGTTTCTATTGCCAAAGGAAGGGACATTGGTTGTGAAGCTGCTTTATTTACCTGAAAGTTCACTAGGATGGTAAAAGTCAAAAATTTGACTATCCTTCAGGTAAAGTCCACTATCTAACTCTATTAAGTTCCTATTTGGAGATTCTTATTACATGATGTGACTAGGTCACATTTTGATGTTTTGTAGAATCGAAAAAGGAGAGGAAGCTTAGAAGAAAAGTATGCTAAATCTGATCGCGAAGATGGATTTCGATCGCATGATTCGAAGATCAGAATTTTGAGCTGCTGCTTAAGAGTAATGATAGATTGCTTAGGAATAGATAACAACATAGTTTTCATATGTATTTACATTGTAAGGATAAGTTTTTCCGCAATTTTAAAATAAAAGGAAACTTTTTGATTTTATTTATTTTACGTATCCTTACAATGGGATTTGTGAAAATTGTTGTTTATATGATTCCATTGATAGCAATATAGGAAAATGGATTTGATTCTTTCGTTTGTGGTAGTGTTGAAAATTTGCCAAATAAGGAAAGATTCTCATCACCAAAGTTTCAGTTGGATAGAAACTTGGAATCATGCAACTTGTATTGTGTGATGAATGAGAATTTTTATCATTGGGAAATTAAGACTAATTCCTTGTTCACATGTATATGTGAGTCAAGTGAAGGACTAGGGGATCGAGCCCACTTGGGTGTGCGCTGGTCAGGTCCACCACAGAGAACAATAAGACTATTTGTCATGATTTACTGAAGTTTAGTAAATATGGTTATGCTTACAAGTTTAAGTATAATTCTTAAACATTGGAAAAGTTTCAATGTGTGGTAGAACGAATGAGAATAATCAAATTCGGCAGAAAGATAAAAGTTTCTCCAATCTGAAAAGATGGGCGAGTACTTGAGTATCATGTTTTAGGATCATCTTAATGATTATGAAAACCATGTCACAATTGATCCTTTAAGGATATCTTAGTGCATTTGTATGGCTAAGAAGAGTAATCGTGAATTTTTGAAATGGTTAAATCAAGAAGATGAGTCATACTTCGTTCCAAAACAAGTCTTAGAGTCATACACCAAGATTGTGCCTTGAGTGACATAATCTTAGGAAAGGTTTATAACACTTATCAAATATAGAGTTAAATGTTTTTACTCTTATACATTTGAAATTGGTAAGTTGTGATGTTTTGGATAAAACAAAGACCAACGAAGGCTAATTGTGTGAAGTGTTAGTCTTGATTAGAATCCACACTAACTCTTGAATATTTGTTTGTCAAGTAATGTTTCTTGACAAAGTGAATCTTATTATGTCAAGAGGTCAGTAGGAGTCTTAAATATCTTGAAAGTTTGAAGAACTAATCAAGAGTAAACCTATTGTTAAACACTAGCACACGACTTGAGGTTTGTAACCTATCGTGTTGACATATTTTTATTTCTGTGCCCATTCCAGTTAAAGTTGACTATGCATGTGAGTTCTATGAGTTCTCAGTTGTTTGCATAACTACTTGGAAGCAATGGTTGTCCCTTGTGCTGCCAGGTGGCAAGAAATTAAGATTGAACAAGTTCAGTCCATATGAGTTTGCATTTGTCACTAACCTTGTCTTGTGATTATGGTTTTAACAAATTCACATGGATAGGAACACATACACCATAAAATCTAAGTGTCATAAGGTTTCTCTCCAATTCATGAAAATGATTGTGAGGAAACGCTTTCACTAAGCAGATTTTAAGGAGATAGCAATTATAATATTTGCATTCTCAAATATGATTATGATTACGACATACCTTTTCATAATTCGAATTGTGAGGAATGAAAAAAGGTCTAAACATTTGAGACTTATTGCTGTAAGTTCTTAAATTGTTTAGACACACATGTGAGCTATCTAAGGAAAAGTGTATGATTTTGAGAAGCCTAGATAAAGTCTTATCAAAGCATCTCGCATCAGTAATCTGAACTTTGGCCATGAAAGTCAATAAGTATTGATTTCTAGAAGACCAGCCAATTTCTGGGTACATGTCAAAGCTGGTGGGAGCATAAGTGTTATACTAGTAAAGTAATTATTATGCTAGTGGGAGCATAATCAATTATGGTAAGGGTTGAAAGTTAGCAATGTTAATTATAGAAAACAAAGGTTTCAATTCGCCAAGTTGCAGGGTTTGAAAAGTTGTTTTACTATAATTAAGGGAGAGGACTTCATACTTCATTTCAAATCTAAAAGCTTAGATTGATATTTTAATCAAATTTAGTCAAGTATATATATGAATGTTATGTTGGAATGGTTCAACATAAGGAAATTCTATATATGGAAATGTTAATTGCGTTCTCAAAATTTGATTATGATTATGGCATCCCTCTTCATAGTCCGAATTGTGAGAACATGGCAAATAAAAACATTATAGCAAAAGACTGGTCTGGTATCATGTCTTTATATGAGACATCATGAATCGTGTCCCATATGCTTAGGATATAGGATCGATTATATGTGTTGTAATATTCATCCGTTCTAAATTTTCCAAATGCATAGGGCATTTAGAGAGAAAAGGACTAGAAATGGATATGACTAAAATGATTAAGCAATTGTCGAGGACAATCTAAGGCTTACCAAGATTGGTTACTCATGGACAGTTGGAAGTATAGTGTTAATTTTGGAAGGACCATATTGACATATTCTGAAAAGAGGCAACTCTTGTTCATAAGTGATAGTCAAAATGAGACTATGGAAATGTTTCCATAAGTGGAAGTTATTCTTTAAATCTGTGTAAGATTAGAAAACTTAATGCAAGAAGGATTTTCAAAGGAATGTACTTTGAACATGACACTTTGTTTCCATGGAATTACTCTCCATTGGAATACTTTGTAATGTCTGTTGCCAACTCTTTGTGACTTTTGTGCATAGTCATTACAAGAGGATCATTGCGTATAAGTTTAGAATCTAATAGATTGGCAAAGAATCTTGTATTCTTACATTTGTCATAAGAATTTGGAATTGTGAAATGAGCATCATTGAAATGTTTTAAATTGATCTATTCCACAAAGAAAGGACCATAGGTAAATACAGTGTGCATGCTTGTAGCATGGGACAACTATTGTTTTAGTTCAAGTATTAAGTTGATTATTTGAAACATTATACAATGAATATTGAGTAATCAATATGACACTCAATGTTTTGGGGCCAGATAGGATTAGTATTATTCTTGTGTTTCACTTTGCATGTTTTGACTTCCCGAATAACTAGGTTATCCAAACCATCCACAGTCAATCATACTTTGGAAGTATGTATTGAGGCAAGATTGTCATGAATGGGTCTGTAGTTTGTCTAGGTGTTTTAGACATAGTTGCAGTGTTCATGAGTGCTCCTGGAATAAGATTCACGTATTGGATTAAACCCACACTCATTTGAATCACTTCATGGATTTTATCACGAGTGATCATGAGACGATAATATCTTATATTCTTGAAACTAAGAGATATGAGTTGCACTTTACAAGTCGGTTGCACATTGATGATGTGAAAACACACCAGTAACTTGGTGTTATAAAACGCATCATTGTGTGTGATTTGATGAGTAAATAGAGCAAGCATATGAGTCAAAGTTTATCCATTCCTTTTACCCTTAGAGGAATAAAAGCAATATCTGTGGGCCCCTCGATGATTTAGTAATGACAACCCTAAGTGCTCGGCCGAGCCTGAACTGATTTGATTTGTTCAATTAGTCAGTCATCATAAATCGGAAATCGGGAAACAACAGATGGACAGGGAGAATGATTATAATCCATGTCTCAGTCCATATGATATATAGAATGGAGGAATATATGATCCCTTATCTTATGGACGCGTCATTGACTAGGTCAGAGTTCGACAGCGGCTTTTAAGAGCTACGATTGCTAGTCGGGATTTTGGAGTCGTACTTGCAATAATAGTTATTAGACTTATCCAAGTAGGAGACTGTTGGATTAGGTGTCTAAGCCCGTAGCTATAATTGGTATGCACTTGACCCGAGAGTAGCATGGTCCATTTGGGTTGCATATCCTCAGGACAATTTGTTAGGATGGACTTTTGAGAAGATGTTATTTATGGTTTATTAATATATTATAAGTTCTAATATATTAATATGAAATCATATGATTTAATTACTATTGATCAAGAATTAGTTTGGAATTAATTTAGTGATCAAAAGAGACTAATTAAATCAATGGGGACTAATTGTGTAAATTAGTTATATTTATATGTTGGGCTTATGATCCACGTTGGACTAAGTATATGTATGGATACATAAAGAGTTGGGCCACATGAACCATGGATCATAAACCCATGGGTATGGATTAGGGTTAACCCATGACCTTTGGAATACCACATATAAATATGTTACTCCATAGCCAAAATCACAACTAGTGTTCTGGGAGTTCATATGGACGGTTTTTATGTGGCTAGTATTCTCTCTCAAATGTCACCCTTTGTCCTAAGTGTGTTGTGATTCCATTTGAGGCATCCACACTATTGGTGCTAAGTTCTTAAAGGCCAAATACAACAAGTTCTACAAGCTACATAAAGAGGTAAACTCCTAACTAGTATTTTATGTTGTTTATATCATTTGTATGCTAGTTGTAGGCTCAAAGCTTTGGAAACAATATTGCATGTATAATTAGAGAAAACATAGATCCAAAGCTTTTAGGGTTGTATGTGCACTATAGGATGTTGTAGTATACAAAAACCCAACACACTAGGCCACATATTTTTTTTCCTCAAAACCCTCTAGCATAGCAACGCATCAGAGGAATATAATATTCATATGTAAATAAGTATATTTATATATGAATATATAAAGTATATTTGTATATGAATAAATATATGCATATTCTCAAGTGATTATTCATTTATGAATATGTTCAAATATGAATATACTTATTCATATATGAATATTATATGTTCCGTCGTCTCGATACGCTGGTGCGCTTAAGCGGCAGATTTGCAATATACGAGAATGTACTCACCTTTATATTCACATATGAATATTACATTCCTTCGTCGCGCCGGTATGTTAGAGGGTTTTGCGGGAAAAGAAATTTGTGGCCCAGTGGCAGTTGTAGTGTGGTGGTTTATATACATGTATGAATATTTAGTTCTTCTGTCGCCCTGTACACGAGATGTTTTTGCGGCAAAAAAATATGTGGCCTAAATTTGTTCTCGCATTCTCGATTTTATAATTGTTCGCATTTGAGCTTTTTCTTTCTCTCTCTCTCTCTCTCTCTATATATATATATATATATATATATATATATATATATATATATATATATATATATATATATATATATATATATAGGGGTATGTTATAATGTGGATGCACAACTATTGTGCGGACGTGTGAACAGTGCTATATTCTATGAGAATTACAAAGAGAATATGTTGTTTAGTAATGTGAATACGTTCAACCTCACACAACTACGACTCAATAAACATTCTGACAGAATGAGAATAATAATAAAAGATCTATAATAACCTTATAGACGCTTTATGTCACACCCCCAAACCGGAACAGCGGAAACGTTCGGGGGCGGATGACGTCATGTTTAGTATCACAACACATGCATCATAGTAATAAAAGTAACAAACAACCATTGCATTAACATGAAAGTGTTTACAAAGTATGATTCACAAAAGATAGACTCCAAAAGTAAATAACAAAACAAGACATAAAGCTACTATGCTCCATCTTCTGAATCCCAGTGCGCGTACCTGTCTACTAGTTTCCTGAGAATACAAGTTATTTTGAAAGAGTAGATCAGCATTTAAGATGGTGAGTTCATAAGTATTTAGGTGATAAAAAATAAGTTGTAAGTTCCTTTTTGAAAAGTTCGCATGTTCCCCCAGAAAATCCTATATTTTCTGATATGATGATTGAAAGTAAAAATGACTCTACAATTCCTTCTATGAGTACTAAATGGATACAGGTTATATACAATTTAGAGTAAACAGACAATCAATTGTGTGAATCTGTCCTAAGCCCACAACCAAACAAGGAACAGGGAATGAGGCGGAAGTCACACATCCCATTGGTTGTTAGATCTTCACTGTACATAACCCTGATGTATTCATTTGGTACTTAAGGAGTTAACTGTAATAATTCTTTATATTTGATGAAAACATTCTTTAAGAAAATCATATATTTCCTTTAGTAAAAATGGTAACCACAATAGTTCCTTCTATACTCACTTAATTTATACAAGCTATATATAATCTAATATCAAACAGGCAGTTAAATGGGTGAATCTGGCCTAAGCCCAGAACCAAACAAGGAACAGGGAGTAAGGCGGAAAGCACACATCCAACTGCCTATCAGATATTAATTATATATAACCCTAATGTATAAACTAAGGTATTATAGAATTAACCACTAAAGGTCCTTTAAGTTATACTGGTTTAATAAAATGAATTAACCCTTTTACTGATAAGTTTCTAGTTTAGCCTACTAAATGTTCTATCTGAAAAGTATGTTTTTGTACTAGAAAACGGTATATTGAATTTGTATACTATGACCTGACCCATACATGGTACTCCTTATGATTACTTGGTGTATACGGAATATATATATAGCTAAGATCGAATAGATAGTAGAGTGGGTGAATCTGCTCTAAGCCCACAACCAAACAAGGAAAACAGGAAATGAAGCGGAAAGCACACATTCTACTGTCTACCGGACCCGATTAATATATATCCATGATGTATGTACCGAGGAATCATAAAGTTAGAATTATATGCCCCTTTCTAACTGAATGTACTAAGACTCGACTGTTCTGTTTGTCTTTTGTAATGATGTAAGTTTTCCCAAGTTTAAGACTATCTTTACTAGAAAATAGTTTGCATTACCTTTTATGTGGGAAGATCACTATATGAATGTAATGGGAAAATGAAAGTATTCAGTAATGTTGTAAAAAGTAACTACTGAAACACTAACTACCTTAAAACCAGTTTGTTAATTAAGGTTAAGATGTGATCTGGTTATAACCATACTGATCGACAAGTGTTAAACACGACGACCTGATGGCGTTGAAACTGATATGACATTTGTCACCCCTTGGCCTGTCGGCCAAACTATAGTGAACAGTCGGGATGCGGGCTTGTCAGTCCCGTATAGATCTATACACAAAATGTCCGTTCTCCCTCCAGGAGACTCTGGTTACAAAACGAGACCTAACAAGTATATTGCTAAGCCGTGAAGTAGTCTCACATAAATGTTATCTTGTTCTTCTATCGTATGTTCCTTTCTGTTCTTGTTATCGTATGTTCTGAACCCCTAAACTATACCTATTATAGTTTACTAGTATGTTTGTTTTGAACTGTTTCTGATTTGTAGAAAAGACTCGATTATCTACTAAATTATAATTGTACTTTAAATACAGATTTTTATAAACAACAGAGTAACATAGCTTTAAAAGAGTTTTTGAAATGATTTGATCACTTATAAATCATAAGAAATCCTTTGAAATGATGGTTATCACAGATAAACATGAATACAATATCAATGTGTTCAACTTGTATTCCCATCCTTAAAAGCATTTAAAACATTTAAAAGATTGATTATAGGGGTATGAACTCACCTTATGTGGGTGATTCAATTGAAGGTTCGAGTAAGGATGAGAAGTTCCACGAATGAATTCCCGAGACACAAACGAGTCCTAAATGAAATATAATGGCATATATAGGCATGTAAATAGTGTTTAAAACAACTAACATGCAAGGAAACAACCTTACGGACTAGGAAACACTCGAAATGAAGTGTTACAATCACATATGATTGTACTAAAGGGAGTTTACGGCCACATTAAGTGTGTTTACGACCACACACTTGAGTTTACGGCCTCAAGAAGTGTTTACAGCCGTAAACACTTGAAGATGATGCATTTTGGATCTTGATTCATGCTTATAGGGTGTTTGTCTCATGAGGATACATGAGTTTCTAATGGATAACAAGATGATAGAAGAAATACTCACACTTTGGATGACTTTAAG
Source organism: Lactuca virosa (assembly GCF_052849685.1). Lineage (NCBI taxonomy): Eukaryota > Viridiplantae > Streptophyta > Magnoliopsida > Asterales > Asteraceae > Lactuca > Lactuca virosa. Next base: position 348,173,456 of record NC_136430.1, on the reverse strand, counting down.
GTGTTTACGGCCCAAGAACAAGTGGGTGTTCTTGGTGAAAAGATGAATATTTGAAGATCTTGAAGGAAAAGTGACGAATTCAAGGATGTGATTCATAGGATTCATATGATCAAGAAGATTAACTAGTAAAATGGATGAATAACTTACGTTTTTGAAGAGAAATGATGGATTCCCTTGATGATACTTGAGAGAGTTTGAGTGTTCTTGGATGAAAGAAGTGAGAAATGAAGAACAAATTAAGGAAATCTATACTTATGATGGGAGTTCACGGCCACCAAGAGTTTGTGGCTGTAAACTCCTTGTGATGGAGTTTCCAGCTCGAATGCAACCCATTGAACTTAAGCTGACACACCCCTACACACAATCCTTAAGTGTACTTGGCTTAGAACACTCAAATAGACCCTTAACAATGCTAAAAGATAGGAGAAACAAGTCTGACATTTGATGGGATTGATTGGCTTTACCAGATATAAATTTTCGGGTTGTCACATCATCCCCCCGTTAGATGGAATTTCGTCCAGAAATTAGCTTTCTTAGCAGTACTCCTGGGGTTGTGTTTCTATGATTGGCAGAATACTCACTCGTAGACCTAGGCAACTTTTCCCTGACACTCATTATAAGATTCATACTTGGTCCATCTATCATCATCTCATGTATACAAGTCGTATATAATTAAGATTAGTAAGGCGGTCGGATGTGCGACTCTGCCCCAGGTCCACAACCAAACAAGGAACAGGAGATAAGGCGGAAACACACATACTAAATCTGCATAATCATAATTATATACCATGTGACAACCCGAAACTTTTATCTTGTACAATTGATCTTTATATCAATATTAAACTCGATTTTATCACCATTTTTACACCATTTAAGGGTTCGATAAAGCGTTCTAAGCCTCGTACAATCAAAGTTTGGGTCCTAGGTCGAGTAATACCAAGTCATAGTACAACATTCGGGCCATACACCCTCTCGGGAGGAGTGTACGGCCGTACACATGGGTGTGCGGCCGCACACCCACCCCTCAACCGTACACCCACCTCCATATAAAGGAGGAGACCCCTTCACTCACTCTTTTTCCCTTTTGGCTGCACACTACTTTCTCTCTCTAGAATCTTCATCCAAGAACACTCTAAGGGCCTCAAAAACGTGAAGTACTCTATCATTCAGCTTGTTATACTGGTAAGACACCTTAATCTAAGCCTAAAACTCTTCATGTTCTCCGTGTTCTTCATCACTTGAAGGTGTATGGCCGCACACCTTCATAAGGTGGCCGTACACACCTCAAAAACCCTCCAAAGTGAGAGTTTGATCCCATATCGTCTAGTTGGACTTAGTATTGGCCTTGAAACACCTGAAAATCGACATTTTGGGCAAGAATGAAGAGTGTACGGCCGCACACCCCTCTGTACGGCCGCACACTCCCTTGTACGACCGCACACACATCATGGCCGCACACCCTGGCCGCACACACACTCTTATGGCCATACACCTTCCGCCGACCGATCATTTATGGCTCCGACACTTAGTTCAAGCATTTCCAAGTCTTTAGGGTGGTTTCCCGTCATGTTTTGTCATGGAATACCTTAATCTAATACATATATGTGTACTATATGTTAATAGGACCCGCTTGCGTACGAAACATCAGTTGACTCTCAACACTCGTAACCGATCGTACACCCGAATCCTACGTTAAACAGTGAGTTCATACCCCTACGCTTTTTCCGAGTTTTTCATGTTTTCAGGGGGAATACAAGCAAAAGTACAAGGAAACTTGTGCTCAAAGCATATTATTTTTTTAAAAATAATTATATGTTCAGTATGCTTTTAACACAGAAAACAGTTTTACCAAACGATTAAGAAATCAACTTGTAGAAACAGTTTTCTAAATTAAAGCAAAGAAATTTGTGAATCTTGTCATAAAATGTGATATTTTATAAAGAATTCATACAAAACATAAAAAGGATTTTCGGTATTATTACATGCAAATTGTTAATCTAAAGTTGGAGACACGTCCTTGGTAACACTCCCACCGGATTCGAGAGTGTAGGACTAGCACTTGTAACCAGAATCTCTTGTAGGGAGAGCGTGACTATTGTGTATAGATCTATACGGGACTGACTATCCCGCACCTCGCTGCTAGCTACAGTTGGACCGTCAGGTCTACGGGTGACAAAGTCATAAAAGATACTGGCCCCGTTACGTGCCACATCAAGTCTAAGTACGGTTATGACACTCGCAACCTAGATAACAGAATTTACTTTTGTAATAATGAAACCAGTGAACTAACCTCGAAGTAATAACCGATTTGATTACTAGAGGGTATTAATAATACCCTTAGGATTTAGTTCACCACATATTTATTAGTTTTATTTATGTAATAAGGCTAATACACCTCACAGGGAACAAAAAGGGTTTTTCAAGGAAACTATACCTAACGATACAAGTATGGTAGATACGTGTACACCTCAGACAAGAACAGATAACCAACTATCAACTTTTAAGGAAAATATAGGATTTTCCTGGGATAACTCAACCTTACATAAACAGGCTGTTTAACATACAACTAACGGATAATCAAACATCTTTCATAAGAAAATATAGGATTTTCTTGGGAAACACTTTTCAAAGGATCAAAGAAACATTTCTTTCACCAGAACTAAACGCTTATGAACTCACCAGCTTTATGCTGATATTTTTAAAACTGCTTGTATTCTCAGGGCAACAATAGACAGATACTCTTGCCAACTTTTGGAGAAGACGGAGCATTTTGGAGTCACGTCTTTTAAATTTTGTTATATATTGATGCGAACAAACTATGATTTCAAACAATGTAAATATTCATATTATAATGTAATGGTTGTGTTTACTACGCTTACTATGATACAACTGTTGTGATACTACGCATGACATCACCCGCCCCCGGACGTTTCCTCCGTCCGTTCCGACGGTTCGGGGGTGTGACATACCACCCTTGTGTATACACTTAATAGTGATAGGTGGTCTGTATTCGTCCTTAGCCTCTGTGCTTGAACTTGATCTGTTGGACGAGTGGTAGTTCGGGATGGTCTGCTAAGTATATGATGTTTAAGGTTTTGGAGAGCAAGGTACTCCTCACATGAGTACTTCGGGGTTTAGAAGACAAGAGAAAAAACTGAGGTCTAGGTCGGGTTGTCGTTACGAATGACGAGGGTTTCGTGAATTTGACGGTCAAGGCGATGGAATTTCGAAACATATGAACTTAGTGTGGTGAGGACCACGCCAATCCATGACGAATGATGACAACAGACTCTTTACAAAAACAAAAGTTAGGCCGATTTGAAAGAAGCGTTTGTTATACGATGGTGTATTCTGAGTGTGCTCGACGATGTATTCTTTTTTAGACTTTCTAGTGATTTCTGTTTTCTCCTTGATATTACCACTTCCACAAATCTTACCGCGATGAGCGAGTACTAACAGTGAAAGTGCTTTGATAACTTGGGTCGATACTCTATGTTATGATCCTCCTCGGTACCTCTATGATCGCCTGGCATAAACAAGTTATGTATAATTAAGATGAATAAGACCATCGACTGAGTGGTTTTGCCCTAAATTCACAACCAAACATGGAACATGAATTAAGGCGGAATCACTCACTCTAAGTCTGCAAAATCTTAGCTATGCACAACTCTGGTGTACATACAAATCCATCATAGCTCACCTGTACGGATCTTTAGTTCTCTTACGAATGATGTGACTTGTTCAGATGAGTGAGTTATTATATTTACTTTTAAATGTTTCCCCAAGTTTTAATCTTATATAAATATAAATTAAATTTTAAAGCAATTCATATTTCGAAGACGTACCACTGGTCTCTGGGGACTCCGGGGTAGTTTCTCCTGCGGTGATCATCAGAATTTGTCCATCCGCTCCTGAGTTCTTTGTTATCGGACAGTCCCTCTTGTAGTGCCCTGTCTCACCACAGCCATAGCAGGCCTGGTTTACTTCTACTCCGGGGACTTGGGATATCAGTTGTGAAGGTACCCTGCAGAACCGGGCAGTGTGCACCTTCATGTTGCAATTCAGGCATTGCATTTCCCGACATACTCCGGTGTGGTGGTAGTTACACCCATCACACTTCGGGATAGTTCCAGCATATCGACTGGCAGGTGCTGGAGTGGCAGGTATTGTGGCGGCGTATGCAGTAACCATTTGTTGCTCCTGCGGGGTTTCGTGTGTTGTTCGCTCCTTCCTCTTGTTCCCCGAATTTCGTTTATAGTCCCCTCCCTTTGATGGCTCGGGAACGGGGACCACCACGCCATGGCGGACTCCATGGTCAATGAGTCGCTGGGCCAGGCGTTTGGCGCTATCGAATGTTGTTGGGTTAGAAGATAGTACATCTCCTTGAATCGGGGTAGATAAACCCCAAATGTACCTTTCTATCTTCTTACTCTCCAGGGTAACCATATCAGGGCATAGTGTTGCCAGGTCGCTAAACCTGTCAGTGTAGGTCACTATGTCTGAGCCGATCATGGTATGCTCCCATAGTTCTTGTTCCAGCTTTTGAACTTCGCCCCTAGGGCAGTATTTTTCCAACATCATCTCTTTTAGATTCTCCCAACCTATGGAGTTAGCCACTGATAGGGTAAGTGACTTAACATGGCTATTCCACCATGTTAGGGTTCTATTGGAGAAGGTGCAGGCAGCAAACTTAACTTTGCTCCCTTCTGGGCACAGACAGATTGCAAAGATCGAATCTGTTTTCTCGAACCATCGCATCAGACCAATGACTCCCCCATTTCCATTAAAGGATTTGGGTTTGCAGTTCATGAAGTCCTTATACGAACACTCCCGTAGGTGTCCATGGGTAACTTCGGGGCTGGTTAAGTGGGTACCGTTACCAGTTCTGTTGGTACCACTTTCACTGATGTGAGTTAGAGCAGTTGTTTCTGCGGCTGCTATCGCTGCTTGGAGAGCAGCAGGATTGAACTGTGTGGATTCTCTGTTGCGTTATTGACTCCACACCCTATTGGTCTACCGCGAGGCATCTTTTGCTAAAAATAATACAAAGATGAGACGGGAATAAGTCTATAGCAGTGGTTATAAGTCGAAAGCTGAATGGCAAAGTTATCCTAGTTCTAAGTGTATCTGGTTCTGACTTTCATAGGATTCTTGAAACAATTCATAAGGAGAGTCTATATAAAATAAACTTTATGAATCAGAAGTGGCTATTCTCGAATGATTTTTTGTGAATTGAATAACTGATACTGGTCGCATGAAAAGAAATAATCCTAACACATAGTGTGAGTAGTGAAATCACTAGCTCACTATGTCAATTAAGGTTATTATTTATTAGTGTGACACATAAGACGTTTTAGTTTCTCCGGCTGATCACTTCTTGGAAAACTCTTTTTGAATCTCTTTTTGTTTCTCCTTGACTCCTCTGCTGACTGCTATGATGGAGTGGTTACATCTATCAGGGTTTGTCATACGAGAATGGAAGTGTCTAAAGAATCTATGAGATTAAGTGTAACATTATGGGGTGACCCTTACCGGGTCCTCCTATAATTGTGCAATGTATGCAAGTTGTATATAATTTAAGATTAAATAGACATTCGAATAAGTGATCCTACTCTAAAACCACAACCAAACAAGGAACAGGAAGTGAAGCATAGATCACAAATTCTAAGTCTATAAAATGCCAATTATATAAAACCTTGGAAGTATACACTCCGGAATCATAGACCTACCAGAAGGGTCTTTTAAATTCTCACATAAGTTATTTATAGTGCCTAAAATACTCCTATAGTATTTTAATGTAATGTACTTGGTACGTTTTAAACTTGTTGTTGTCTTAGAGTATCATAAAATACTCCTATAGTATTTTAACTTTATGTTCTGGTCTAGAGATCCCTTGAATAGAATTTGGTAAGTTTTAAGACTGTTGCAACACCACATCACTCCCAAACACATGTCGGTCACATCTCAAATGAATATAGTTGATCAGGCTACATTGATCCCAGATATGATTACATAATTGTCCAGGTTTGACCGCAATGTTCAACCTTTAAATACTTTTGTTCTGTTCTTCTTGTGATACTTGTTCTAGTATTTATATATGTACAAGCATGTATGTATACTTTTATAAAGTATTGTTATATTTTTAAAATTTATTATTATTCAGAGCACTTCGGCGCCATTGTATTTATAGTTGTATATCATTTATAGGTTGATATACTTAGTTCACTATAAACAATGCTCTGATACCAATCTGTCACACCCCCAAACCGGAATGGCGGAAACGTTCGGGCTAATGACGTCATGTTTAGTCTCACAACACATGCATCATAGTAATCAAAGTAACAAACAACCATTGCATTAACATGAAAGTGTTTACAAAGTATGATTCACAAAAGATAGACTCCAAAAGTAAATAACAAAACAAGACATGAAGCTACTATGCTCCATATTCTGAATCCCATTGCGTGTACCTGTCTACTAGTTTCCTGAGAATACAAGTTATTTTAAAAGAGTAGATCAGCATTTAAGCTGGTGAGTTCATAAGTATTTAGGTGATGAAAAGTAAGTTGTAAGTTCCTTTTTGAAAAGTTCGCATGTTCCCCCAGAAAATCCTATATTTTCTGATATGATGATTGAAAGTAAAAATGACTCTACAATTCCTTCTATGAGTACTAAATGGATACAGGTTATATACAATTTAGAGTAAACAGACAATCGATTGTGTGAATCTGTCCTAAGCCCACAACCAAACAAGGAACAGGGAATGAGGCGGAAGTCACACATCCCATTGTTTGTTAGATCTTCACTATATATAACCATGATGTATTCATTTGGTACTTACGGAGTTAACTGTAATAATTCTTTATATTTGATGAAAACATTCTTTAAGAAAATCATATATTTCCTTTAGTAAAAATGGTAACCACAATAGTTCCTTCTATACTCACTTAGTTTATACAAGCTATATATAATCTAATATCGAACGGACAGTTAAATGGGTGAATCTACCCTAAGCCCACAACCAAACAAGGAACAGGAAGTAAGGCGGAAAGCACACATCCAACTGCCTATCAGATATTAATTATATATAACCCTAATGTATAAACTAAGGTATTATAGAATTAACCACTAAAGGTCCTTTAAGTTATACTGGTTTAATAAAATGAATTAACCCTTTTACTGATAAGTTTCTAGTTTAGCCTACTAAATGTTCTATCTGAAAAGTATGTTTTTGTACTAGAAAACGGTATATTGAATTTGTATACTATGACCTGACCCATACCTGGTACTCTTTATGATTACTTGGTGTATACGGAATATATATATAGCTAAGATCGAATAGATAGTAGAGTGGGTGAATCTGCTCTAAGCCCACAACCAAACAAGGAACAGGAAATGAAGCGGAAAGCACACATTCTACTGTCTACCGGACCCGATTAATATATATCCCTGATGTATCTACCGAGGAATCATAAAGTTAGCATTATAGGCCCCCTTCTAACTGAATGTACTAAGACTCGACTGTTCTGTTTGTCTTTTGTAATGATGTAAGTTTTCCCAAGTTTAAGACTATCTTTACTAGAAAATAGTTTGCATTACCTTTTATGTGGGAAGATCACTATATGAATGTAATGGGAAAATGAAAGTATTCAGTAATGTTGTAAAAAGTAACTACTGAAACACTAACTACCTTAAAACCGGTTTGTTAATTAAGGTTAAGATGTGATCTGGTTATAACCATACTGATCGACAAGTGTTAAACACGACGACCTGATGGCGTTGAAACTGATGTGACATTTGTCACCCCTTGGCCTGTCGGCCAAACTATAGTGAACAGTCGGGATGCGGGCTTGTCAGTCCCGTATAGATCTATACACAAAATGTCCGTTCTCCCTCCAGGAGACTCTGGTTACAAAACGAGACCTAACAAGTATATTGCTAAGCCGTGAAGTAGTCTCACATAAATGTTATCTTGTTCTTCTATCGTATGTTCCTTTCTGTTCTTGTTATCGTATGTTCTGAACCCCTAAACTATACCTATTATAGTTTACTAGTATGTTTGTTTTGAACTGTTTCTGATTTGTAGAAAAGACTCGATTATCTACTAAGTTATAATTGTACTTTAAATACAGATTTTTATAAACAACAGAGTAACATAGCTTTAAAAGAGTTTTTGAAATGATTTGATCACTTATAAATCATAAGAAATCCTTTGAAATGATGGTTATCATAGATAAACATGAATACAATATCAATGTGTTCAACTTGTATTCCCATCCTTAAAAGCATTTAAAACATTTAAAAGATTGATTATAGGGGTATGAACTCACCTTATGTGGGTGATTCAATTGAAGGTTCGAGTAAGGATGAGAAGTTCCACGAATGAATTCCCGAGACACAAACGAGTCCTAAATGAAATATAATGGCATATATAGGCATGTAACTAGTGTTTAAAACAACTAACATGCAAGGAAACAACCTTAGGGACTAGGAAACACTCGAAATGAAGTGTTACAATCACATATGATTGTACTAAAGGGAGTTTACGGCCACATTAAGTGTGTTTACGACCACACACTTGAGTTTACGGCCTCAAGAAGTGTTTACAGCCGTAAACACTTGAAGATGATGCATTTTGGATCTTGATTCATGCTTATAGGGTGTTTGTCTCATGAGGATACATGAGTTTCTAATGGATAACAAGATGATAGAAGAAATACTCACACTTTGGATGACTTTAAGGTGTTTACGGCCCAAGAACAAGTGGGTGTTCTTGGTGAAAAGATGAAGATTTGAAGATCTTGAAGGAAAAGTGACGAATTCAAGGATGTGATTCATAGGATTCATATGATCAAGAAGATTAACTAGTAAAATGGATGAATAACTTACGTTTTTTAAGAAAAAATGATGGATTCCCTTGATGATACTTGAGAGAGTTTGAGTGTTCTTGGATGAAAGAAGTGAGAAATGAAGAACAAATGAAGGAAATCTATACTTATGATGGGAGTTCACGGCCACCAAGAGTTTAGGGCCGTAAACTCCTTGTGATGGAGTTTCCGGCTCGATTGCAACCCAATGAACTTAAGCTGACACACCCCTACACACAATCCTTAAGTGTACTTGGCTTAGAACACTCAAACAGACCCTTAATAATGCTAAAAGATAGTTATGTAAAATTAAACATATTCACATTATCAAACAACATAGTTTCTTTGTCGTTATCACAGATAGCACTGTCCATATGTCCGCATAATAGATGTCAATCCACATTTGAACCTCTCTCTCTCTCTCTCTCTATATATATATATATATATATATATATATATATATATATATATATATATATATATATATATATATATATATATATATATATATATATATATAGAGAGAGAGAGAGAGAGAGAGAGAGAGATAGGTTCAAGTATTCTAACTAAGTATTGTGTGGATGTAGGAATAAATATAGGCCAATCATTCTAAAAGGGTAATTATGTAATGTTACATTTACTAATATTTTTAAATTAATTAATTTGATATTTGTCCCAAACTAAATCCCTTTATATTAGGTAGCTATTTATGAAAATAATATAATTGACTTTTTCTAACCCTAAATTCTCCCGCCTTTATCTATCAGATGAATACTCGATCTGTGTAATCGTGTAATTGAAGTCGGCTCATGAAATTAAAGCCGAGAACCTGGAAGTCTAAAAGTAACAAGATGAGTAGATGATGCGTGTGGGAGAAGAAGTGTCGGAAATCAACTCTCCGGCCTTCTCTTTCCCCGCCTCCTCCGTCTCCATTGAAGATTGACCCATATGCGACGCCTACTCACCGGCAATGGCAAGCAGCGGCACACCATCGGTCTTCCACTCCGGCACAGCAGGGTAGTGACGGAGGACTTGTTCATCAGGTAACATTAAGGTATTTTTTATTGCAAATGATGTTCCAAATCCACCT